>NC_081415.1:407724804-408324804 GCF_030272615.1 Cryptomeria japonica
ACATCTCCAAATAGAGGATAGATCACATTCCTATGGAAAGTTTAAAAAAACACTTATATTTCATGTCTCAAAAGTGGTAGGTATATGCTCTCCCCTTAATTGGGTGATCAAAATTCCAAACCCACTCTTTTATGCTTTCTTTACCTTCAAGCAATTAAATCCTTTAGAGGGTTTTCCTTCCTGAGCTACCTTGAGGGGGGCAGTGAGAGGGGAATGAACCAAAGTGGAAATAGGCTAATATCGAGTCCTTCCAATCCACTATAAATAAATCATGTTTGTGACAAAAGTCCCAAACAACATGTGCTGATAAGTTCATACCAACACTATCTTTCCCCATAAACCCTATGGAGCGTAACCTCTATAGGCTGGGAACCTTCTGTATTTACAGAGCTGAAAGTGCCACATGTATGGCCACATGACTGGAATCCTTTACTAAAAACCACTTGTACTAGTTGCCAAAATCCTTCTATTTGTTGGTGGAGGAGGTCGGACCTATGAAGCGGCTCACATACATACGGTTCCTAGTAGAGATATAAAGTTTTCCATGAGGATTTTTCATGGAAATAGGTGCTTGACTACCCCGAAGAAGTGAGTGCCAAGGGTGGAGCTAGTGGGGTCAAGAATCTAAATATCCTCTTTGAATAGTGTAGCCTCGGGGGAACCCCCACGTGAGATTCAACAACTATTGTCTCAGCCTGCCATAGGGATTGTACTTGCTTGTGCATTTTGTTTATTAAACATTGTGTCTTCTATGTCTATAACATGTTCCAAATGGTAAAAAATTGAAGAAAATTATCATCTACAAGAGAGAAAAAATCCAACAAATTACTGAAAAAGTGTGATCAAAAGGGTAATACAAAAAGCTTCTCAACACTTGAAACACCAGATCAAAATCAAAGTGTCAAAACATCAATATCAAAATAATTCTTGAAGTAGATTTGTCTCTAAACCATCATGTATTGTCAAACTAGCTCAAACAACTAGGTCACTAATCCTACAGGTTATACCCAAAAGGTTCTATAAACATCAACATTCAACAAGCTATTGATTCAAACATCTTAAGTGAAAAAATTAACATCCTTGTCAAGTTTCTCATCAGGATAATCAAATCCTCTATCACGAAGCTTGATCAATCTATACTAGGTTCCTAATCTTGGATATATCTTTCCTATTTTGAACCTAGGTTATAATGAAATCAGAATTGCACCAACATTGGAATCAAACAAACTTGTAAATTGTCAAATGCTTATATGAGTTTTAAGTATCACCTTAAGAAAAGAAAACCCAGTTATAAAGCTACTCAGAAAAGGATAAGATTCTTGTATATCAATCGCAAGATCTTATTAAAACATAGGACATTCCTACACCATTTTCATCACTACTTACGTGGCTATGGTACAGAGTTTGATGGAGAAATTTTGCAAAGATGTGTTTTTCAACAAAGAGATGCTTTATCACAATGAAGAAACAATAGCGGTAAAATCCAACAAAGCACTTTTTTTGAGGTGGTTATCAACTTTTCAAATATCTTTAGGCAAGATTTTCATCCAACAAGATTAGGGGCATATCAAACCAAGTGATCAAGAGTTTATCATCCAAATATCTCAACAATAACAATACCTAGCTAGGTATTCAAGTTAGTCAAATCAAGTTTCCATATCATTTGACGTACTTTGTCATAGGGGCCTATCGAACAAACCCTATATTCGACTTAGTGAGCTTGAGTATCTGAAATGAAGTATCCATCAATTCAACAACATCAACCTATCTAAACTGAAACTTTGATCACTCATGTGACCATCCCTTATCGCTTGAGAAAGAAGAAGCTTATTCAAAGGAAATGAGTCCTAGGGTAAATAAAGATCAAGATATCATGGCTCTCCAATCTAATCCCATTTTTTATCAAGATCCTACATATCAAGAATCTTATGATGATCCCCTAATATTATGATATTCCATCCACGATGATCCCCTTTTATCTCAAGAGAAGAGTCCCATTCAACATCCACCTCCTAAGCAAGAGCATGGCATCCCTTCCATCTCCTTCACTAATCTAATTCAAAATCAAGCGATAAACACAAACTCAAATGATCCTACTCCAAGTCAAGATCAAGATCAAGAAAACTCTTCATCCTCCAAATCCATTTTAGGTCCTTTCATTCCAAAGTCAAACTTTTCATCCTCCAAATCAATTTTAGGTCCTTTCATTTCAAATTCAATCTCTTCATCCTCCAAATCCATTTTAGGTCCTTTCGTTCCAAAGTCAATCTCTTTATCCTCCAAAACCATTTTATGTCCTTTTGTTAGTAATTCAAACTCTTCATCCTCCAAATCCATTTTAGGTCCTTTCATTCCAAATTCAATCTCTCTATCCCTTCCATCCATCTTGGGTCCTTAATTCCCTCCATCCACTATTCCATCACCTCAAATGATCCATAAGAAATATCAACAAAGGCACACATCTTTGAACTTATTTCAAACAACTATCTAAACATCTTTTCAAAACTATTCTTCCATCATTTCCTTCATCTATTTTGGGTTCTTATGTCCCAAAATTCAATTATCCTCCATATCTTCATCACTTCTCAAGTTGTGTACCAATACTCATCTTGAATACATTTCCATGTATCCTCACACAAATCTTCAAACATTATATCTATTATCCAACACCTCTTTTCTATCCTTCCATCCCTTTCATTCAATCCTTTACATAAATTCATCATCTGTGAAATAGGCATTTGTGTCACTTTGTCACATGCTTGCCCATGCTCGAATCTCATGTTCAGTTCATTTCTAAGATATCTATTCATGATACACTTTAGAATCTGAGTTTATTCCTCTTCAACATTATCTTTTGGTTAGGATACATGCTCAATCCAGAAAAGAACCACTTATCATATCTTGGTACCAACATCTTTTGATTACTATATCTCATACATTTAATCAATTGCTCTAAATCATTGTGATCTCTTAGTCGAAGACATGGCTAGTGAAAAATCTAAAATCTTGCTTCAACACCACTGTAATTATCAGACCCATGTAAGTTTCATTACTTGCAAGCCAATGCAATCAAAATAAGAAAAGGAAAAGACAATATCAAAAGATCCAAAGCATGATCAGGAAAAGTAATATCTTAAAGAAAAAAAAATGAAATATCAAAAGCTTGGCTATGGGAAAATATGAGTAACTCCATCGAGGCTATGGACACCTAGCTGGAAATGGAGCAATATTTGTGACATTACAGTGATAACCTCATTGGAGCTATGGATTCTTTCTATCAGCGAGGCTCTATCCAGGATGCTTTTGAAGTCAGGGTAACTCATGTAGCTAGCCACGTTGGATTCTAAAGATTACAATGATCATATGAGCCAGAATGAACCCAATTGCACACACATGGGTAATCAAAGACTAAGTACCTTGATCCAGTTTGGGATTCTTCTTCCCTTTTGAGTCTATTTCCTAGTTGCTAGATATGTTTGGTTGAATTTTTCAGAGGTTCTAGGTGTGGGTTGGGTCTCTATCTTTGAAAAGTTCAAGAACACTTATTCAGGTGGTGCTAAATACTGTGACGATATTACATATCAATTCTTTACAAATAGAGACTTCTATACTTGGGGTCAAAGTTTCATCCACTCTATTCTTCATACCACATCTCCCATTATCCTTCCTCCAGTATCCATTACCCTATCTAAATTCATCCAGTGCTATCTATGATCTTGTTTCATGATAATCTATACCATATATCCTAACTATTCATTTCTTCCACCCTCTATCACTATCTATGATCATCTTTCTCCTATCCATATCCTATCTCCATCCATATCCCCTTTTCCATCATTGATCTTGATCAAAACTAAGGACAAAAAATATGATTTTAAGAAGCTCTTGACGTGTATCCTCATAAGCTACTTTCATCTTTCTCCTATCCATTTCCACCTCAATGGTCCAGTCATCAATTCATCTATTTCTTGTCTTGCTATACATTGGGGCAACCAAATACATATTTCTTCTAATCCAAAAAGCTCAAACAAAAGAAATTAAAAAAATCACAAAATATCCAAAAACTAAAAATTAAAAAAAAATGGACAAAATCAAAGCATGACAACATTGACCATCCATCAAATCATATCAACAATAGGAAAAATCTCAGAGTTTGCAATCAAACTGATCACGTCTAGTTAATCAATCCATCTATCAACACCAACATGTCTTATACAAGGATAGGTACACTTGAAACCACACAAATTGGTCTTACACGGGGTACTCACTCTTTGAAACCAGACATTCTTATCAATCATCCAACAAATCAAAACAATGACATAGATTAGTATGACTATTGTATTTTATTCTAGGTAGTCTTATCTTTATCAATTGATGACAAGACATGTTTCATCTCTCAAAAATCAGGAAAGACAAAAAAATCGAAAACAAATCAAAATGTGCAATAAAAACAAGTGGTGAAAACCTGGTAAACAGGCACTATCTAAGAAGTAGGTTCCTCCATCTATGAGATCGCTTTGTGCACTTATCCACTCTATCCTATCTCATCTATCGCTTCCATATATTTTATCTTATTCATTCCATCTTTCGCATCCATTGCTCTGAACCATTTAGCAAGAAATATGCAGCTTACCAACAGTTATCAATCTTTGACATACTTGTCGTAGTCACTGTCTTGGACCTTATTAGAAGCAATCAATCTGCATTTGTATCCCTCCATGGTTTGGATCTTGATCAATTCATACATCCATAATAAATTTTTGTTTCCACCGGGGGAAAAATCCTAATTCCTTTTGCTAAGGTGATCTTTTGAATCTTTGAAAATCCAAAACATTCGAAAAACTTAGAAAAACCAAAAACACCTAGGGTTTTGAAACAGATAACGAGCAACAAAGAAATGACAATCAAGGCATTTCATCAATAACTGAATCATTAAACTCAGGAAAATGAAGAATTGATTAGCAAGTAATACAGGATTATTAAAGATCATTCATCAAGATGATTATATCAGTTAATGACCATAAGAACATGTGAATGACATGCAAGATTAAGTGTTTATATCTTGATTTTATTGCTAATCATGTACTCTATGCAACTCAAGGATGTCCATGACTAGAGAAGCTATGATGAGGCATGATTATTTTCTTTGATTGCTATCTGTGGTTTATCTCTTACTACCGTATGAACTTGTCTTAGGATATGATCAACAAGAGATCAAGGAGGACATTCCAAGTCATGCATGAAATGAGATAATCCTTGTCTGTTCTACAAGCAATACTCAGGTCAACTTGATCCATTATATCAAGTTGCTTGTATTAACTTTCTATATCAAAATCCATGTAAGGAATACTCAGGTCATCTTGAATCATTATGTCAAGTTGCATGTATTTTCTTACAACATTTTAAAAGCTCAATGATGAAATCAAAGCACTATTACAAGATAACATATGAAGAATGGCATTATAATTTTTAGTTAGATCATTTCATTATCTCATTATTCATCTGCATTATAAGCATTCATTGTCAGTTGCATTATAAGCATATCATTTCATTAACAGATCAACGGTCATAAATAAAGATTGAGTATACTTGGACAAACAAAATCAATTTGCATTTAATCATTATAGGTGCATTCATTTTAGAATCATTTTAAATCATTATCCATTTCATTTAGTTGCATTTCAAAAATTGCATTAGTTTGCATTCAAATAAGTGCATTGCATTAATCATGTAGTGTATCATCATTATAGTTTGCACTAGCATTCCATTAACAATCATTTAGTTGCATCTTTTCACTTAGATTCATAAATCATTATAAACATTACATATAAAAATACAAAAACATTTCATATAGATCATTTGCATCATCATCAAAAGCAAATCAATCATTCATTTGCATTACATATAGATCATTACATTTGCATCATTTAAGATATAATTCATTTTCATTTGCATCCAAGATCATCAAAATAAAAAATAAAAACAAAAACATATAAATCATTGCATCCATATCATCATCACATAGAATAACATGCATAATTAAGATCATCATCATATAGAGTCCATGTCTGCATATAAAACAATAAAAATTCCAAGTATACAATGATATAAGATAAACAATACAAGTGCCTCCACATCAAGTCATAGTTGTCCTATACCACTACCACCTAACTCTATCTATCTCTATGGCTGTGGGCAAGAAGATCCTCCAAATTCTTGTCTCCCATGATCACCACTCCTTTGAGGAGGTCCCATGACCCCACCATTGCTAGTATCCATCAACACGATGGTATGATAACTACCTGCTCTCTAGCTCTCTGTAACTGCCTCCTCATATCATCGTCGCCAGTAGGAAGTCTCCTTCCCATCCCGAAATAATGTTCTAATAGTGTCAGCCAAGAGAGTACCTGATCCACTTGCTGAATGTGATCAAGAAGGCCCTGAGTATCCTATTGTCTCCTAATAACTCTATCCATCTCAGTCATAAGAGTCTGCACCTATACTCAAAGATTCTCAATATGTGCTCTCAAGTTGTCAATGGTATCCTGCCCTAGCACATCATGCTCTGGTGCATCCTGCTCTAGCATATCATGCACTGGTGCATCCTACTCTGGTAAATCCTGTTGTGGTACATGAACCCCAATCCCCTCACCACCAACTTGTCCAGCTGCTAGAATCTTGACCCGAGTAACTCTCTGAACCCATCATCTAATCAAGGGAGTATGATCCTTAGGATCCTCATCATCTCCACCATGCACTACAATAACCCTAGGATTTGGCTGAATCTATCCAAAATCAATACCTCTCCCACAACCCCCATCCAGTCCACACACCCTGCCTCCTATCAATGGCAACCCTCTCAATAATCTCATACCTATCTTGCCATGATCTCTCCCAATCTATCCAACATCCCTCCCACCCATAGGATTTGGTCTCCTAATCCTGCCAACCGGTCCAAATGGTCCTCCACAGACTCTCAAGTGACCTCCCCTCCATCCAGGTCTCCTACCACCACCACCACCATCCCCACCCTCATCTCCACCTCCCTCAGCCTCCCGAGCAACTCTGAGCTCTCGTCTCCATCTTCATCTCGTAAAAAATGGATCATTTGAATCATCATCCTCATCTCCTAAGTTGGGAGGAGGATCTGTTGGATCAGTAATACAAGGAAATGGATGAGCTAGTATATACTGAGCATACTCTGCAGTAACCCCTGGATCAAGAATGTGCAATCTCATATCATAAGTCGCTCTCGAAGTAGAAACAAACTCTACACGAGCAATCTCAAATGATAATGAAGGTCCCCAATCTCGCCTATCTCTGTACCGCCGAGCATATATCATCACACCAATAGGCATAGGCTGGATGATACCAAACTGTCTCAAAATGCGACCAATCAATTGTCGCTCAAAAATGTAAGGAGTCTGACCAATGAGATATCTACTCTGCATGATAAATGGTAAGGTCTATGCATCATCCATCCATGACTCACAATGAAGATATGGTTTCCAAGTAATGCTATCCAATGAATCAAGCACCCAATGCCAATACTCCATCTTACCTAGCTTATGCTAAGTAAGAATACCTGCATAAAAATACACATATGGCTGCCTCTCTCCCCAAACTCTGTGATGGATAGGCTGAGTAATAGCAATGTGCTCCCAACACCAAATCTGTAATAAAGTGCATCATGTAGACAAACTCGCACTCTCATCATACACCACCTGATGAAGATCATGCTATAAATGTGCCAACATACAAACACCCCAAGCATATTGAGTACAATGTTGCATCATACTCAGGAGCATCTCACCCCATCCAACTGAAAAACCTCACGATCGCCTATCAGGACATATAAATCCTCCAATCAGACTAGCAAGAATAAAAGGAAGAGTCTCATAATACATCACCATGTCCACCCATCAGATCTCTCCTCTACCAATGCTATCATCAGAAAACACGACTCTGCAAGCCTCTGTACCAACACGATCTTGAAAATCATAGTGCACTAGCTCGCCAATCACTGGGATGTGCAGAATCCTATAGACATCCTCAAGAGTCACACTAATCCCACTCGTAGGTAGGTGGAAAGTGTTATGCTCGATGTGCAATCTCTCGACTAACATCGTCAACAATCCTCTATTATGTGTAATCTTTGGCATATACAAAAGATGGCATAAACCACAGACATCTATATGTCTAATCTCAGCCTATGTCAACTCTGGTACTAAATGATGCACTGCCGATAATTTCTCCCGACACTGGAGAACATCAAGTTTCTCTTATTTATCAAGAGAAATAAATCATTCATCAAATCATCATCTATCTATCAAATCAAACTGAATCAAATCATCATCTATCTATCAAATCAAACTGAATCAAATCATCATCTATCTATCAAATTAAACCGAAACAAATCACTATCTATCTATCAAATCAAATTGAAGCAACTTACGCTATTAAAACATTTTAAAACATATCAATCATGGTTTTCTATCAATCATTGAGTTCACTCAAAACTCTGCTAAGCTCTTACATTAGAAACTAAATCGGTTTCTTAGAGCTACTCTATCTCTCAAGCTAATCAAAACAATCTATCAATCAAGATAATCAAAGCAATCCTATCAATCAATCTAGCAATCAAAACTATCAAGCAATCTATCAAGCACACATCACTCAATCAAGTCCCTATTTCATCATCAATGTGTATTAAACACATTAAATATAATCATCAAAGTGATTTTTAAACCTTTGCACTTATCAAAAACATCAAATTTGAGCAAAAGCGCTATCCTATTGAGCATTTGCGCTAAACTACAACAAATGCACTAAATCTAAAGGCATTTGCGCTAAACTTGAGCATATGCGCTACTGTTTTGAACAAATGCGCTAAATCTAAAGACATTTGCACAAACCCATGCAACAGTGCTACCTTATTAAGCAAAAGCGCTAACAAACGAATCATTTGTGTTATCCTATGCAAAAGCGCTAACATTCTTAACATATGTGCCAACAAAAAGAGCATATGCACTAATCTATGCATTTTCGCTAATCCTAAATGCATTTGCACTAAAACAAATTGCAAAAGCACTAACCTAACACCGAAAAATCGCAAAAAAATTGAAAATTTAAAAACGCGCGAAAAACATGAAAATTTGCACAAAAAAATTGACAACAAAGCTTGGGATAAGATACCTACCAGATACCCATGCTCGACAGGTCGCTGATAACACCGAACATGCTCAAAATGATGGTTTGCCACGGGAATCACCATTTTGCCACCTTAGCAAGAATATTTTCTCTACAAGCTAACAAGGATAACAATGAAATTAAAATTAGCCTTGGTTAATTTTATATTTACTGTTTGAAGAGTAATTAATTTCAATGGGGCAATTTAATTTTTTTTTTTTTAAACAAATGAATTTAATTGACCATAATTTTATCAAATTATCATGAGATCAATCGTTCAAACGAGAATTTTCGACGATTTCACGATCCATCTCCTGAGGGGGCACACAATCAGCATTTTCAATCTCTATCACGTGCATTGTCAAGACTTGATTTAATCTTTGAAACAATGTTGTCATCACGTCATTTCAAAGAGGGGCAAAATGTATACACATAAAAATTGGCTATGAGCAATCAAATAAATATTTTATATTTATTTAATAATTATTCTTCTATTAAATAGTTAATTTGAAATGATTGATTTATTTAATTCATTTTCGTGTCTTTTTATTAATTAATATTTTATTAATTAATTCATCTATCATATTCTTCTAATTAATTAAATATCTAATATTTAATTATTCTTTTAACCAAGTTAATTAAATATCTAATATTTAATTATCTCCACCAATCAATTAAATATCCAATATTTAATAGTTATTCTCCAATCCTATAGTCTCAAATATTAAATGATTTCTTAAATTATTTAATCCCTTTTCCAACTCACCCTCCATCTCCACTTCATCTTGCCTTTGCCAACTCATCAAACATGTGGCTAAGGAAATTAATATTTCTTAAATATTAATTCATCATTTATCTTCAACTTCCAAATTTAATGAAAATTGTGTACGTACACACATTTCATAACCATTTCCTATATTCTCTCCAACACCCCCTACATCTTAGGAAGGACTTGAGTCCACTTGTCCTATCATGCCTAAATTTCCTCCAACCATCCCTATATTCCCTCAGTCAGCAACCCAGTCAAGGTGAGATGAGTGACACTTGTCTTCTCCTTCCCCCTTTCTCTCAACCTTCACCTTTGCTCACAGCCATCCAAATCTATAGATCTGATCATGACCGTTGATCTAAGCCACATCATCTCATCCTCTCAAAGTCTATAAAATCTAGAGATTTAGTTGAGAGAGTTAATCTTCAAGTGAGACTTCAAGAGACTTCGAGTGCATTTTGCAAGCTAATCATATGCATCCATGAGTTTTAGTTTTGAAGCAAATAGCAAATAGCCTAATTATTTTAGCATAATCATTTTAGCATAATCATGTAGTATTGCATATCATAGTATCAGTTAACTACAAGTTATCAGTCCATTCTTCATATGCCATCTTGGAAGCCATCAGTGCATTTTCTGAGAGCACACCATCTACAACCAGGAACAGTGGAGTTAGGACACAATGAGACATAAGCCATGAAGGTAATATTGATATTTTATTCATATGTATTTCATGCAGTTTCATTGGTTGAATTTGGATTTCATGTAGCATTTCCATTAGTATTTTGTGAGACTAACTTATTGCAGGTAACATTCTAAGGATGAAATTCAAGTTCTCACACACACACACACACACACATAAAATAGTAGCAAGGCTCTTAAAACCTTGTTTATCCCTCTCTTCCTAGAAGAGAGACTCGACACCTTTAGACTATCCTAGAAAACATCCACCCCAAGACCACTCTTCCCTCCCAAGGGTGAGTTTAGTCTTGACTCCCATGTACAAAAAACAAGAAAATCCAAAAGAAACCAACTAAAAACAATTCAAAAACATAATTTCAAATATATAGAAACACATTCATCTCACAAATAAATTCATCTTTTTACCATCACACAACATGAATGCAACTAATTACTTGGGAAGGAATAACACCAACCTTTACTCTAGCTATGGTATGTATGTTGTAGAAGAGTTTCCCAATTCCCTTACAATCTCCTTACTTAGCTAGAATTCTACTAACAAATTCTAAATCCAACACAAAACTTGTCTCCAAGATTGGAGAGTGGGTGATCAAAGTCCCAAGTTTGAAAATATCCCCTATGTAGGCTCTTTTCACACTCTCCAACTTCCTTGGAAAAAATGTGAGTTCCCATAAGTTGGTCTTCCCAACCTCTTACATGGTTTCTAAAAATGGAAACTGGAAAAGGTGGTTGCAAGATGGGGAAGTACACGTAAACACCAAAAAGGAAGCTTGTCTACCCAAGGGTCAATCTTCTAAAAGTTGATTTTCCTCCATCTTGGAAAATCAACTTTTGAAGTGACTCCACAGTCACATGTGAGTGGTCACATGGCTAAAAATGTCTCTTACCCATGGCTATATCAAATGGGCCTCAAAAGTGACCCAACCTCAACCCTAGGAGTTAGTTTGACCCCCCAAAAACCCACATAAAGTTTGTCTACGGGTCAAACTTGATTTGACCAACTAAAGTCTCTCTAACCAAGTTATCTTTTGGGACCACAACAAGATATTTGAAAATGCATTGGGTTTCATAATTTCCCTCCTGAGGACATGTCATTTGCCAACTCACAACACATCACAAGTGTCAAGTGACAACATAAAATACACATTACAAAATACACTTGGCATGTCCTTTTAGGGAAAAAATCAAATTTACAATTACAAATATGAATATACACTCAAGCATCTCTATTACAAAATTAAACACATCACATACAAGGTATTATCTCTCCAAATAGACAAACCTTGTCTTTACTATCTTACATAGGTTTGGCCTTAGTTCTCCATAAAATTCCATGGTCACATGGATTAATTTCCTGCACATCTGATTTCAACATCAATAGTCCAAAATCATATGCATATATATGTATATGAAGGAAAATACAAATTAGATTCATAGCATTCAATTCACATCATTTCATAATTTAATCCAATCAAAGCACAATAGAGATAATATCCAATTAACATTTTTCCTATAAAATCCATATGAAATCAATTACTCAATTGCATCATCATATAAATCAACTCTCTATAGGACATGCATAAATGTATCATATCATCATCACATAATTACTGAAATCAACATAAGATGGAATACATCATATCCAATTATATCAAATCACCTGTCAAATAGTATCTAAATCCATAATGCATCAAAATAGTGTATCAAATAATAAGTCTAACCTAAAAATCAATGAAGTGCTATGATGGGCTCGGGGTAGGGCCTCACACCCTCCCCCTCTAGGTATGAACTTCCTCCTGGAGTTCATGAAAAATATGGGGATACTGAGATCTCATTCATGCTATGTCCTCCTATGATGTTGTAACCTCGTCATAACAATCCCACTAGACCCTAACCTAGTCCAGTTCTTGGCCTCAAAGAGCCAGCGTTCGGCAAGCCAAAATGCAAATGAGCTCCAAAGCCAATTGCATGTTTGACTCCACCTACAAGGCATCCCAATCTAGAATATGAGCTCATCATAAATATATTTCCTCAGTACACACACATGAAACACATCATGCATGTGTGATAGGCTAGGTGGTAAGGCTAGACGATAAGCAACTGGTCCTATCCTCTCAAGGATCTCAAATCATCCAACTAAATGAGGTGTGAGCTTAGAACCCTTTCCATAACAGATTGGAATATTATGTGGTTGCACTCTCAAGAAAACTCTATGTCCAACCATGTAGCTATGATCTATTCTCTTCGCATCTGCATACTTATTTTGTCTATCATGTGCCTCTCTAAGACGTTGTCTAATCAAATCCACCTGCTTCTCGATATCTTGAACTAACATCAGGACCAAAATCTACTCTATCCTCAATGCGGTCCCAACACAAAGGTGTCCTACAAGGTCTTCCATATAATGCCTGATAAGGTGACATCCCCAAAGAAGTGTGATGCCCATTATTATAGGCAAATTCTACCAAGTGAAGGTACTCTTCCCATCTAATTTGATGATCCACGACATACATACAGAGTATATCCTCTAATACCTAGTTCACCCTCTCTATCTGTCCATTCATTTTTGGATGATAGGTTGTGCTAAAGTTGAGTTTGGTACCCAACGCTACCTGTAATGCCTTCCAAAAGGAAGAAGTATAGAGGGAATCTGTGTCTAAAATGATCTTGCGTGGAATGCCATGAAGTCTGACAATATCCTGCAAGAACACCCATGCCACTACTGGTGTTGTAAAAGTAGTTCAAACTAGTGAGAAGTGAGCTACTTTGGTCAACTTGTCAACTATCACCATGATGGCAAGATGACATAGGAAGACCAATGATGAAATCCATCAAAATTGTGTCCCACTTCACTCTGGTATCACATGAGATTGGAGCAACCCACCTGGATGGTGATGCTCCATCTTAACTCTCTGACACTCAAGGCATCGGGCTATTAGTTTTGAAATGAGTTTCCACATACCTGACCAGTGATACAACTGTCTCAAATCTACATGCATCTTCTTAACCCCAGGATGTGCTACATAAGGTGCTCTATGACCCTCAATCACAATGAAGTCACATAATTTCCTGGAAGAAGGTACATAAATGTTCCCTCTATGGCATAGTAGTCCATCGAACTCCAAAGAATAATCTGCATATCTCCCTTCTAGGGTCTCCTCAGATCGCACTACCTAACACACCTCTATATACCACTCATCCTTAGGCAAGTGGTGCAATATGCGATCTCTCAAATCTGTATCTATAGACATGGAGTATATCTCATGACGTCTCCTACTCAAAGCATCTGCAACTATGTTCTTTTTTCCCTTGATGTAGTGAACATAAAAATAATACTCACACAAGAACTCCATCCATCTCCTCTAACAAGCATAATGTTAGGTGGAGTAAATATGTACTGCAAGCTCTAATGATCAGAATAAATCTCAAAGCGATGTCCTAAAATAAAATGTCTCCATCTCACTAGTGCGTGCACCACTACTACATGCTCATGGTCATGATTAGGGTAGTTAAGCTCGTAAGTCTTAATATTCCTAGACTCATATTCAATAGCTCAGCCACCTGTCATAAGTACTACTCCCAAACCATCCAAGGAAGCATATGTGCATACCACAAAATTGGCTGAGGGATCTGGTACAACAAGAATAGGTGTGCTAGTAAGTGCCTTGTTGAGTTCCTGAAAGGCCCTCTTGCAATTTTCTATCCACTCCCAATTTCTTTCCCTTTCACTAAAGAGATGTGATAGGGTGTGGAACCCTAGAGAATGTTAGACAGTTCAAATAATTGGAAGACAATTGAGATGGGGGATGAATAAGTTGTCACAGATTATCGGAACCATTAGCAATTTAAACTTTAATACTGGAACCCAATATATTAATACAAGAATAACAAATAAACCAATTAAGAATAAACAATAATCACAAAATAAATACCATCCACATGACACCAAGATTTGTACATGGAAAACCTAGTAAAGGAAAAAACCATGGTGGGAAGCCTATGCACAGTCAGATAATACTTTTGCAATAAGTATGTGAATTACAATAGAGGGGTCTGCACTTGTAGGAATCCCAACAACCTAGAGTGCATTTCTCATCACAAAAGGAGCCTCACTAACTACATAAAAATCCAAACTACAATCCGGAGAAGTGTTGAACTGCAAAAGATAGCATATCCTATGCCTGAGTACAGTTCTAGTTAAGCTCAATACCAGAGGAATAGATCCTCTTACACAAACCCAATTCAGTCTCTAATGATCGATGAACTCCTCCGTCTGAGTGATATTACATTATTCACACATTACATTCCTTGACCATGACCTCTAACAATTACCATGATGATTTACAATGAGATCTTACATCTATTTATACAAAACCCTCGACTATAAACAAGCAAGTCGGCCACCAAGCAATAAACCAATTATATAATTACAAACCATGTTGGCCTTAGACCAAACAAATAATTTCTAACACATAAGACATCCTTGAAATACATCAATAGGTTCTATCCACACATTACATTAAAGTCGGTCCATAACCTAGATGAACCAGGACCAAGTATAGGTCCACACGCCATAGAAATGATCTCCAACCACCAAGTCTCGAACATGATCACCAACAGCATCCTAAAACTCCACCAGAAGTTGCACCAACACTAGTTATGCAATTCATCAAAGATCTCCATGAAAATACATGTTGGTGAAACCTTCGCTAGAACCAGAAACCAATCTTCTAAGAAGGAAGGATATCAACTGATTACTAGACCAAAACCAACTAACTAAATATGATAATGAGTATCATGAACAAGCCGATTCCATCACTAGATTATACCAGAGCCTACCGGATCATGTCAAATCCAAGTTAACCAAAAAACACTCAACCTACCGGGACCAGAAGGGTGCTGGTAAAGCATCCAAATAGCTAGTGTTGGCATCAATGAAAAAACACCAATGCAACACATCCAAATAGCTAGTGTTGGCATCAATGAAAAAACACCAATGCAACACATAATCAATTCCACCAGATGGCCAACAATCTCCCCCTTTGGCATTGATAGCAACACTAGATGTGAAAAACATCTAAGTACCAATAAATGCCAAACAAGTCTCCCCCAATGAAAGACAACCAACAAACTCCCACATATAGCTCTGAATATCAATATCTCTCCCCCTTACTTTTCTTATTCATATCTCTCCCCCTTTGACTTTTTCTTTTTCTTTCTTTGTCTTTTTCACATTAATATCTCTCCCCCTTTGACATCAATGCCAGAAATCTAACAAAAATATCAAAGCAAAAACATAAACCACTAAATCACAAAGTTGACTACTCCCCCTGAGTAGTAGCATCTCCACATTAGTGCCAGAATGAATAGTATTTCTGATAATGCATGTCAAACTAATGCCAAACCACATCAATCAATTGTCTACCGGAGGGGTAGAAACTCCCAATCTATCTCTTGGGTAGTCAAATGATTCCTTGGACAAAGGTTTAGTGAAAATATCTACAATCTGCTCTTTAGTGTTCACATAAACCAGTCTAACTTCATTTGCTTCCACCTTTTCCTTCAAAAAGTTATACTTGATAGATATGTGCTTTATTGAAATACCAGATTCTTTGATATATCAATAGCAACAAAGTTATCACAATGAATAACTATCGGTGCATCACAATCCACCTTTATATCCTTCAACATTTGCTTCATCCATAAAACTTGTTTATAATTAGTAGCAACAACAACATACTTAGCTTCAGCAATAGACAAAGAAGTACATGACTGTTTCTTTCTGATCCATAAAACCAACTTCTTTCTAAGAAAGAAAGCTCCACCAGAAGTACTTTTCTAGACATCAACATGTCTAGCCCAATCAACATCTGTATATGCACATAAAGTAAAGTTATCATCCTTAGGGTACCACAAGCCATATTCTAATGTACCTTGCAAGTATCTAAAAATCCTTTTCTCTGCCATCTCATGATTTTCTCTAGGATCACTCTGAAATCTTGAAACAATATAGAACATTCATAATATTAGGCCTGGTTTGAGTCAAATAAAATAGACCACCAATCATAGATTGGTATCTTGTAGGATTTACCAGTGTAGAAACATCTTTTCTTGTCAATTTCATACTTGTAACCATAGGAGTACTTATCGGTTTAGAATCCCTCATACCGAATTTCTTCAACAATTCCTTAGCATATTTAGTTTGACAGATGAAAATACCTTTGTCAATCTAAGTAATCTGCAAACCTAAGAAAAATTTCATCTCACCAATCATAGACATCTCAAATTCTTTCTCCATATTTTTAGAAAATTCTATGCATATCTTATCTTCACCTCCAAAGATAATGCAATCAACAAATACTTCAATAATCAGTATATCATCATCAGTGATCTTATAATATAAATTACTATCAGGACTGCCCTTAGTAAAACCAAGCTTCAAAATATATTTATCCAACCTTGCATACCAAGCTCTAGGTGCTTATTTCAATCCATATAAAGCTTTCCTTAACCTGTAAACCATATCTATATCATCTGATAGTGAAAAACCATCAGGTTTCTCAATATAAACTTCCTAATCAAGATCCCCATTCAAAAATGCACATTTAACATCCATCTAATAAACCTTGTAGTTTTTATAAGAAGCATAGGCAAGAAATAATCTTACAGCTTCAATCCTAGCTACAGGTGCAAAAGTCTCTCCATAATCAATTCCTTCCTTCTGAGAATATCCTTTACAAACCATTCTAGCCTTATTCCTTATAACTTGACCATCCTCATTCAATTTATTCCTAAAAACCCATTTAGTTCCAATAACATTTTTCTTTTTAGGCTAGGCAACCAAGGTCCATGTGTTATTTTTCTCAATCTGATCTAATTCTTCTTCCATAGATTTCAACCAATATTCATCTTTATATGCCTTAATTACTAATACTGGTTCAAGTTGTGAAATTAAACATACCTCATTAGTTGCCAATATTCTTCTTTTTATCACTCCATTGCTCTTATCCCCAATGATTTGATCTTTTAAATGATTCAATCTCACATACCTAGGAGTCTTCTGACTTTTTGTTCCTCTTCCTCATTCCTCAATTACTATAGAATTCTCTGATGTTTTCGGAGTAAATAGTTTAGCTCTCTAATCTGGTAAAGGCCCTATAGGTTTAGATATAATCATTGTTAGACATAATGAACCACTGAGAGGGGGGGTGAATCAATGGTTCTCAAACCTTTCCTTTTAACAATTCTATGTGAGTATATCGGTTAACAAATATAACTCAATCCAGGCTTACCGATTACTAAGGAGACTAAACACAAATGCATTCACACAAGAGGGACATCAAATGACAATAGCATATATGAGGAAAACCCAAGATGGGAAAAACCTCGGTGAGAAATGTTGTTGGAGACTATTGCTCCAATCCAGCCTCACAATCAATCTCTGATTACAATATTTAGGGCACCAACCCCTAATTTTAGGGCACCAACCCAAGGAGCTAAAACACCTACACCGAGCTACAACTCAGTGAATACAAAACATAATCATTTACTAATTAATAACCTTGTTATAAATAGATTTTGTAACTCTTATGCAATCTCTCTGCTAGATCTTCTATCCAGTTAACTATTGGTTCTCTACCTCACCCACTCACTGTTGCAATCTCATCTCCTATTGCAACCTTATCAGTTCAGTCTCTTCTCCTCCTCTATTGGTTCTCTCTCCATCAGTTCCTTCTTTTCTACTTTGCACTCTTCTAGATCTCTTCTCTGCCGGTTATCTAACTATTGTTGGTTGAACTCTTCAACTCTAGCCTCTCACTCACACACATAGTCTCTTTTCTGATACTCATTGACTATTTGACTAATTTTCTCTCACATGCAAAAGAAACACTCTCCCCTTAAAAAACTCTTAATAATATCTTTGGCCTGCATATTTATATCCTAGTCTTCCTGCCAAAAGCCAATTAAAATTCAGGTGGTTAGGGTTTCTTCTTTGACCTTGAATTAAACCAAATCCAATCAGATCTTATTCAATCTGATCTCCAAGATAGTCAACTATACATCACCACCATTAACATACCTTCCAATACACATTTTCTAATCTTAGCAAACATGACCCTATATCTTGACCTGCATCTGTCAACACACCATAAATATCTCTGTTGTTTCCTTCTTGAGGTCCTCCTACAATCTGATTTCCTTGCTTTGATTTAAGTGTCACCAACTCCTTGATCTTTCTCTGTTGTTCACTCTTCCTTGAGCCACACTCTTTTGATCTAATCCACAAATCATGAGCTCCATATTATATATAAAACTGTAGAATCACCTATTACTACATGACACTTCACTGAGCTTTGTGAGCTTGCCATTTCACCTCCGCATGGCATCCATGTCGATATCCACTTTAGCAAGGATCTCTATGTCAGCTAGAATCGATCACCAACAGTCGACACACAACCGGTCCTTCCTTTCTGTCGATTCACTAATCCTATCGGTATCTCACACTTTACCAGTTACCCTTGATGTCTGCAGATTGTTGATCTACCGGTGGAGCTCTCAATCAGTCAACACTCTTGCTAACATACCTTGTGCACATCTTTATCAGATGGGAGTCTTGTGCATCTGCACTTTGTCCATATTACTGGTGGACTCACATACCGGTAAACCACTTTGATGACACCATGTCATCAACCTTCAACTGTTTTCATCTGAGGCATCTGCATGCCAGTTGTACTCTCTATCTGCAATTTCTCAGCCTTGCCTTCTTCTTCATCAGATTGGACATCATCTCTACTGGTTTGTCAAAGTGACAAACCCATCACTCTTCATTTGTCCCGATAACTTAACATGCCATTTATGTCAGTCCAGTGTACATCCCTGATTTCATGCACTTGAGACATTCTGGCGATTCACCAGTAGATTCGATGTGAGCCTTCAAACACCTTCCTTCTAATTATCAGTAGAACTAAGATGCAACCTTTGCATAGTCAGAGGTAAGCTCCACTTATCGGTGGTAGTGGATCCATGCATCTACATCTTGCAATGCACCCATGTGGCTTCCCTATTTGTGCAACATATCTTCAAAGAGGAACATTCATTATCAGTCATCTCTTCATATGGTGACTGCATCTTTATTTGGTGGGAGTCCTTCTTTTTTGCATCCACACAACATACCAGTGACCTATACATCCTTCTCCTATTTTGATGTGATTTAGGTAGCATTCTGCCTCTTCATCACAAACAATAGCTCAAGCACCTTACAAACAACATATCGGTGACTTGTACATCCTTCTCCTCTTGTGTTGATGTGATTTAGGTAGCATTCCACCTCTTCATCACAAACAATAGCTCAAGCACTTTTCTCTCCTTGCTTGTACACTGGTCATAAGCTTGCCAGTTGAAAGCCACTCACTTGGTTGATTTGTCTTCTCCATGTTGACACATCACTTAACAGTTGACATGCTCTACCGATGAAAGACTCTACCGGTAGCCTGTCCATCTCAATCACACAAGTCAACAACTAACTTGTGTATCAATGACTCTAGTGGTCATTCCTCTGAATGACATTCTCTTCTGTACCGGTGACTTGCAACACTAGTTTGATATCAACTGTATTCCCATACCGGTTGTCCTTCTATAGTAGTTGACATCAATGACAAGACAATGCCAATAATCTCCCCTTTGGCATTGATGTCAACTCATGTAGTATCCGACATACTAAATAATATTTCTCCCCCTTTCTATGATCCTTGGATTCTCACACATGTATTATGTTGTATACTACAAAATCCTTCTCCCTCTTTGAAAATAATGGTAAAGGGCATTGTCAGGGTCTCACCCCTCCTTGTTTCTACCAGACACTGATATAATCCTTTCTTCTCCTTTGACTTTATCAGATGTATGTCCTCTTTTGATACCAATTGTTACATCTTCTCAAGGAGATGCACTTGAGATAGAGGACTCAACCATAAACTGACACCAATTGAGTATGCAAATTTGATACCATTTGTTAAAGTACTCAATTTTAGAAGGATGTGTCAGTGAATACTACTTACCTGTCAGTCAGACTGCATCACCTCCCATTTGATCCTAAATTTCTTTATAATCAAATGTGATTGCACTATGAATACAACTAGCTAAATGATAGGTAGATACCCATAGCCATGAAATTATCTTGGGTATTCCTACTATAATTTCTATCATCTGCAATTCAGGAAGTTAGTATAGTTACACTCACAAGTTCAAGCATGCCGACTCAGCTTCAAAAACACTTGAAATCCCTTTGAGTTATACATCTCAGTTCCTCATTTTTGGTCATGTCCAATACCGGGGCACCAATCACTTCTATATATCAGTTGAGTTATGCATATGTTATCATCTAATGATCTTTCAGCTTCATTATTTCCACCACAACCTATGACATGATCCTAGATCTACACAATGCCAGGCACTGTTATCATTATGCCAAGAAACAAACAAGTTAGCCCAAAGACATGCATGCCTGCATGATCAACAACCTGGCCAACATATGTCTTTCAGGGCTTTTCCAATACCACCTGAGACATAAACTCCACATTCCATGCTATCGGGGATAATGCAATGATCTCCAACCTCATTGTCTGACATAACCTACAAGTACTTGTCAGTATTCATACCGGTAACATCCTGCACATGTTGGTTTCTTGTACCGGTCTATCATCACTACCAGAGCACCTTCTTGTAACACCTGACCATTTTGTGTCATCGTGCATCAGATTTAAATTGATAAACTCCATCCATTGACACATGTAGTGGTGATCCAATTCTAATCTGTAGGTGTGTAGCCAAGATAGCCACTACACATTTATCTTTTTGTTTCCATACTTCATGCCAACAACATCTTGTTCTTCCAAGTGTCCTTCTTCATGGAGAGGGTGAAGGATTTATTCAATATGTTACACCCCCTGAGGTCCTGCATCTCCTTTAAGCCTTAGGAGATATCACATGTGCATTGAGTGCACAGTGTCGGTCCATGGTCTTCTTCCTCCATACCTACTTGGTCTCATTCTTCTTCCCATTTTCAATCTTGGGAGCATGTCTTATCATCTTTTGCAGATGGGTCCTTTCTTTTCCTGACTTTGTTGCACAACTGAAAGTAGTGCTATAGTAGCACACCACATCCATCCCAACTTCATGATTGGGGAATCTCTTAACATACTGGTTAGACCATATTCTTCTAGTCATGTTTCTATGATTGGCAACTGAAACCGATGGACCTCTTGCACCTGCAGGGACATTTCTCTTTTGGCTCCATGCAAGTCTCTGACTTCCATATGATCTACATCCATTTATATATTGAGCATAGCTTCTATACCAACTTCCATGTGATTGTAGATTCTTCTTCCCACATTCATAGCTTCTATAGACAATTCCATTGCATTTATAATAAATATTATTTGCATAACCGGGAGAGGGGATATGCATGTATCTATTCTTGGATACATTTCACTCATATGCATGATATCTATGAGATCCTAGATTATTCCTTCTAGATATCTTTCTACATTCTTCTACCCTATGGCCATAACCATTACATACAAAGCAATAACTGGTAAAGGATGGCATATGACAAACAAATTTATTCTTCCATGCATGGGGATCTCTTACTAGTTTAGCATCTCCAATTTCTCTAGGGATGGATTCTAGGTTGTCCATTCTCTACAACTCTTCCATCTAATCTCTTATTCTCCCACACTTCCTTTGTCCTGTGGGTGGTAGCATTTCTTTATCCTCTTTTGGTAGGAGGTCTTATTTTCTATCTTCTCATGTTCTTGCTTCTGGTGAAGATGTCTTCTCCCATTTTCCCTTTTCCTTTGGGATCTGCATTGTTCCTCCTTGTAGCACTGGTCTTAATTCTTGTCTGCAAGTATTCACCGAGTGTGGTTAGATCAACCTTCTTTCGGGGAGCATTTCTAATTGTGAAGGTTTGTCCCTTATTCTCTCCATTTGAAGAGACAAATAAAATGTCATTGTGGGGGACATTCTTGCTAGTGGAGCATTCATCGGTACCACTTCCTAGTCCTTCAATGTCCTTGGCATGCTTTTGCTTCTTCAACATCTTGTCCAAGGCCTCATTTCTGCCATTCAACCACGTTCTTACCTTGAGCTCATCCTAACACTTCTCAATGTCACTTTAGAGAATATCCATTTCTCCAAGCAGTTGTTGATATTTTTTATCTTTTGCTTCTAGCTCAGAGGCTAGATCATTACACTAACACTCCTTAGTGTCTACTTGTTGAAACTTCATTTCTGAGATGCATTTTGCAAATTCTTCAAGGAATTTCATCAACTAGTTCTGCTCCACTATAGCAACATTCTTCAATAGCTTGTAGTCCTTTCTTACTCTACTGAGTTCTTCAAGTGCATTTACAAGCTCTCCTTCAAGATCAACTTCTGCTTCTTCTTCTTCTTCAACTTTGCTATCACTGCCAAACACATCTTTCCGGTAGGGGTGATCTACATGATCATTCTCATATGTGTGCCTCTCATCTTTTGATTCTCGAGCCATGAAGAGGTGAGTTCCTTCTTCATCAATGCTACGAGTGCTAGCAAATCTGCCTTCATCATCTTCAGATATATGAGATTCATTTCCCATCCTATCTTCACAAGTCAGTTCTATAGTAGTGGGATTATTTTCATAGAGCTTCTTCAATCTCTCCCATAAATTTTTTGTCAATCTGTGTCTGTCCACCTATGAGGAGACATCATCTAATAACCCATAGAATATAGCCTTCATCGCTACTTCATTACACCTATATCTTCTTTCTGCTTCAAGATTAGTGGGAGAATTCACTTTACTAGGGCAGCCATTTACAACTGACATCCACACATCAAACCCTAAGGGGGACAGGAAGACTTGCATTCTACAACTCCAAATAGAATAGTTTGAACCAACAAAAATAGGAGCAGGGATTGACACCAAATAGACCATTGTGTCCATAAGCCAAAATCTACCCAAGCTGGAGAAAGCTTGTCTAAGAGGGAACATGGCTCTGATACCAATTGTTAGACATAATGCACCAATGAGAGGGGGGGTGAATCAGTGGTTCTCAAACTTTTCCCTTTAACAATTCAATGTGAGTATACCAGTTGACAAATCTAACTCAATGTAGGCTTACCGGTTACTGAGGAGACTAAACACAAATGCATTCACACAAGAGGGACATCACATGACACCAGCATATATAAGGAAAACCCAAGATGGGAAAAACCTCAGTGAGAAATGTTGCTAGACACTACTGCTCCAATCCAACCTCACAATCAATCTCTGATTACAATGTTTAGGGCACCAACCCAAGGATCTCCAACCCCTAATTTTAGGGCACCAACCCAAGGAGATACAACCCCTTATTTTAGGACACCAACCCGAGCAGCTACAACCCTTGCACTGAGCTACAACTCAATGAATACAAAACATAATCATTTACTAATTGATAACTTTTTTACAAATGGATTTTGTAACTCTTCTATAAATATCTTTGCTGGATCTTCTATCCAATTAACTGTTGGTTCTCTACCTCACCCACTCACTATTGCAATCTTATCTCCTACTGCAACCTTATCAGTTCAGTCTCTTCTCCTGCTCTGCCAGTTCTCTCTCTATCGGTTCCTTCTTGCCTACTCCGCACTCTTCTACAACTCTTCTCTACCGGTTTAGTCACCACCGGTTATCTCACTATTTATGGTTGAAATCTTCAACCCTAGCCTCTCACTGATACACACACTTAGTCTCTTTCTAATACTCATTGAGTATTTGACTAATTTTCTCTCACATGTAGACGAAACACTCTCTCCTTCAACAACTCTTAACAATATCTTTGGCCTGCATATTTATAGCCTAGTCTTCCTACCAAAAGCTAATTCAAATTTAGGCAGTTAGGGTTTCTTCTTCGACCTTGAAATAAACCAAATCCAATTAGAGCTTATTCAATCTGATCTCCAAGACAACTATCTACACATCACCACCATTAACGTGCTTTCCAATACACATTTTCTAAACTTAGCAAACATGACCCTATATCTCAACCTGAATTTGTCAACATGCCATAAATATCTCTATTGTTTCCTTCTCGAGGTCCTCCTACAATTTGATTTCCTTGCTTCAATTCAGATGTCACCAACTCCTTAATCTTTCTCTATTGTACACTCTTCCTTGAGATGCACTCTTCTGATTTGATCCACAAATCGTGGGCTCCATATTAAATGCACAATTGTAGAAACACCTATCCCTACACGACACTTCATCGACCTCTACAAGCTTGGCACTTCACCTCCACATGGCATCCATTTTGATATCCACTTTAACAAGGACCTATGTGTTGGATAGACTCGGTCATCGACAATTGACACACAGTTGGTCCTTCCTTTCTATTGGTTCACTAATCCTATCGGTATCTCACACTTTATCGATTACCCTTGATGTCTGCACATTTTTTATCTACTGATGGAACTCTCAATTGGTTAGCACTCTTTCGAACCTACCTTGTGCACATCTTTATTAGATGGGAGTCTTCTGCATCTGCACTTTGTCCATATTACCAGTGGACTCACATACCAATAAACCACTTTGATGACACCATGTCATCAACCTTCAATTGTTTTCATCTGAGACATCTGCATGCCAGTTGCACTCTCTATATGTAGTTTATCAGCCTTGTCTTCTTCATCATTAGACTGAACATCATCTCTATTGGTTTGTCAAAGTGACAAACCCATCACTCTTCATCTATCCCAACAACTTAACATGCCATCTCTATTAGTCTAGTACACATCCCTGATTTCATGCACTTGAGGCATTCTAGTGATTCACCAGTAGATCTGGTGTGATCCTTCAAACACCTGCCTTCTACTTACTGGTAGAACTAAGATGTGACCTTTTCATAGTAGGAGATAAGCTCCACTTATCATTGGTAGTGGATCCATGCCATCTACATCCTACAATGCACTCATGTGGCTTCCCTGTTTGTGTAGCATATCTTCAAACAGGCACATTCATTGTCAGTCATCTCTTCATATGGTGACTACATCTTTATCTAGTGGGAGTCATGTTGTTTTGCATCCACATAGCATACCAGTGACCTGTACATCCTTCTCCTCCTATGTTAATGTGATTTAGGTAGCATTCTGCCTCTTCATCACAAATAACAGCTCAAGCACCTTGCACATAGCATACCGGTGACTTGTACATCCTTATCCTCCTATGTTGATGTGATTTAGGTAGCATTCCACCTCTTCATCACAAACAATAGCTCAAGCACCTATCTCTTCCTACTTCTACACTGGTCATAATCTTGTCAGTTTATAGCCACTCGCTTGGTTGATTTGTCTTCTCCATGTTGACATATCACTTAATAGTTGACATTCTCTCCTTTCCAGTGATAGACTCTACCGGTAGCCTATCCATCTCAATCACACAAGTCAATGACTAGCTTGTGTATCAGTGACTCCAGTGGTCATTCCTCTAAATGACATTCTCTTCTTTACTGATGACCTGCAACACTAGTTTGACATTAATTGTATTCCCATACTGGTTTTCCTTCTATACCAGTTGACATCAATGACAACACAATGCCAACAATCATTTCCACTACTTGTTCCTTCTCATAAAATCTAATTTGACTTCTATTTAGCTCATCTACTTTGACATTAGCACTCTCTGCAATTCTTTTTCAATCTCTTGTTATAACATCTATATGCTTTTCTTTCATTAGAATAACCAAGAAATATGGCTTCATCACATATAGGATCAAATTTCCCAATAATAAAATTTCTCCTGATATAAAATTTTCTACCAAAAATTCTAAAATACTTAACTATAGGTGTATTCCCAAACCATAATTCATAAGGTGTCTTACTGGTTTCTCTTTTGATATGTACTCTATTGAATGTATAAACCATTGTGCTCACTACTTCTCTCCAGTAGATATGAGGTAGACTAGCTTCCATCATCATTGCTCTAGCAAAATTCAAGATAGTTTTGTTCTTCCTTTCCACAACTCCATTCTGCTGAGGTGTCCGGGGAGAAAAAAATTGTCTTCTTATACTATGATTGTCACAAAAGTTACTAAACTCTCTGGATGTGAATTCTCCACCATGATCTTGCCTTAAACATTTAATCTTCAATCCTGTCTCAGTTTCCACTTTAGCCTTAAAGATTTTAAACTTTTCAAATGCTTTAGATTTTTCTCTCAGAAAAGTAACCCACAACATTCTAGAATAATCATAAATGATTAGCATGAAATATCTATCACCTTGAAAAAATTTAACTCTAGCAGGGCCACACAGATCAGTATGAATAAGATCAAGAACATCATTTGATTTATCTTGTATACTCCTAAAAGAGGTTCTGACCTGTTTACCGATTTGACATTCTTTACGTACTAGATTATAGGGCTTCATAATCTTAGGTATATCCCTAACTGC
This sequence comes from Cryptomeria japonica, assembly GCF_030272615.1. Classification (NCBI taxonomy): domain Eukaryota; kingdom Viridiplantae; phylum Streptophyta; class Pinopsida; order Cupressales; family Cupressaceae; genus Cryptomeria; species Cryptomeria japonica. Next base: position 407,751,926 of record NC_081415.1, read on the forward strand.
CTTAGTTGAACTGATCTTTAGAATGCAATCAGAATTCACATGACACAACCTTTTATACCATAGCCAACTCCTATCAATCTGTGTAATCAAACATGTCTTCTCACCAGAGTTCAAATGAAATATATTATCTTTTGTCTATGTACTGATTGCAATCTCCAAACCATATTTGTTAATGATTTTGCATTTTCCATCCTTGAACTATAATTGAAATCCCTTATCTACTAATTGACCTACACTCAAAAGATTATGCCTCAAACCTTCAACATAGTAAACATTGTTGGTATTGTTCTTACCATCCAATGAAATAGTTTATTTTCCTTTGATCATACATGCCTTTTCATCTCCAAATCTAACTATACCACCATCAAATTCTTGCAAGGACAGAACCTTCCCTTTATCTCCAGTCATATGATGTGAACAACCACTGTCAATTACCCATTCATTCTTTTCTTCAATTTTAGCAGTAAGTGCCTCTTCTTCAATTACATTCTCTTCCAGTGCTAGATCATCTTCCTTGATATCTAGGATTTCCCATTCCTTCCCATTGTCGGATCCACTAGCAGCATCTTCTATCGGTTCATCATCCAAATTAGTAATTCCTTCCTCATCCACTATCCTCATCCACTATGTAGAATGATTTGTCTATGTTTTTCTTGTATTTATACTTGTTCTGATATCTAGGGTTAGGCTTAAATGGTCTTCTAACTCTTTCTTCAAATCTTGAATTCCTTTCAGTAAATCTAGATGCAAAATGACCAATCTTATTACATGCAAAACATTTAAAAGGTGTTTTTCCTTCATACTCACTTCCTACCAGTCCTTTCGATACTCTTCTAGCAAATAATGCTTCAATTTACTCAAACTCATCATCTTCTCTCTTCATTTTTTCCAATTCCTTTGCATACAAAGCTTTCCAGTCTTTCTTATTAGTTGTAGATGTAGATGCATGAAAAGCAGGTTTAGTCTTCATAGCTCCAGAAGGTCCAAGTTCTTCAAGGTCAAAAGAAGATAGTTTCCCAACCAAAGTATTTATGTTGAAAGATGTATTAGCCATTGTTCTCAACTCATTAATAGTAGTAGCCTTCATTTTGTAAGCTAGTGGTAGGGCTCTCAGGACTTTAGAAACAAATTTATCTTCACTCAGAGTTCCACCACAAAATTGAATTCCCATAGCAATCTCATTTACCCTTTCCATGAATGCAATAATCCTTTCATCTTCTTCCATCTTTAGGTTTTCATATCTCACCCGGTAACCATAAATTTTGGCAATCTTCATTGTAGGGTTACCTTCATTAAGAGTCTCCAACTTATCCCATATAGACTTTCCAGATGATTTTTTGGTTAATCCCATTATTTGTTGATCAGAAAGTGCACATAAGAGAGCTTCTCTTGCTCTACAATCATTCTCAAGCTCCTTGTCCAGGTTTCCTAGAGGAGGATTTCTAGATCCTGGATTATAGGGTGTGACACCATTCTATGTGATCTCCCAAATCTCCTTGCCAAGACATCTTAGATGAGTCTCCATCCGAATCTTCCACATTATGTAATTTGTTTCATCAAGCCTCAGAATATCCCTTTGAGAGATATCTCTAGAAGAACTGGATGAACTTGAAATGTTAGTCACCATAGGATCTTCCTCAAGTGGTTAAGCTTTCTGGAGAGAGGACCAAAGCTCTAATACCAATTGTTAGATAGTTGAAATAACTGGAAGATAACTGAGAACGGGGGGTGAATCAGTTGTCACAAATGACTGAAACCATTAGCAATTTAAACTTTAATACTGGAACCCAAAACATTAATACCAGAATATTAGATAAACCAATTAAGCATAAACAATAATATTAGAATAAATATCATCCACGTGACACCAAGATTTATACGTGGATAACCCGGTAAAGGGAAAAACTATAGTGGGAAGCCTACCCACAATCAGATAATACTTTTGCAATAAGTATGTGAATTACAATAGAGGGGCCTACACTTGTTGGAAGGCTAATAGCCTAGAGCACACTACTCATCACAAAAGGAGACTCACTGACTACATAAAAATCCAGACTACAATCCGAAGAAGATTTGAACTGCAAAAGATAGCATCTCCTATGCTTGAGTACAGTTTCAGTTAAGCTCAATACTGGAGGACTAAATCCTCCTACACAAACCCAATTCAATCTCCAATGATCAACCAACTCCTCTTCCTGAGTGATATTACATTATTCACACATTACATTCCTTGACCATGACCTCTAACAATTACCATGATGATCTAAAATGAGATCTTACATCTATTTATACAAAACCCTCGACCATCAAACAATAAAACAATTACATAATTACAAACCATGTCGACCTTAGACCAAACAAACAATATCTAACACATAAGACATCCCGGAAATACATCAATAGGTTCTATCCACATGTTACATTAAAGTCGGTCCATAACCTAGATCAATCGGGACCAAGTATAGGTCCACACGCCATAGAAATGATCTCCAACTACCAAGTCTTGAACATGATCACCAACAGCATCGGGAAACTTCACCAGAAGCTACACAAACACCACTTATGCAATTCATCAAAGATCTCCACCAAAATCGCTGCCGATGAAACCCTCACCAGAACCAGAAACCAATCTTCTAAGCAAGCAGGATATCAACTCATTACCATACCAAAACCAACTGACCAAATATGAGCATGAGTATCATGAACAAGCTGATTTCATCACCAGATTATACCAGAGCCTAATGGATCATGTCGGATCTAAGTTAACTAGAAAACACTCAACCTACTGAGACCATAAGGGTGCTAGTAAAGCATCCAAACAACTAGTGTTGGCATCAATGAAAATACACCAATGAAACACATAATCAATTCTAGCAGATGGCCAATAGAGAACCCCTCAATGAAGCGTCTATAATATCCTACTAAGCCCAAGAAACTCCTAACCTTTGTCACACTAGTTGGCATTGGCTAATCCATAATAGCTCTAATCTTTGATGGGTCAACTGAGACCCCATCTCCTGATATGGCATGCCCCAATTATCAAACCTCTGAATGGAAGAAGGCACACTTAGACAAGCTGCCATACAACTAATTCTCTCTCAAAAATTAGAATATCTGACACAAGTGCTCTTCATGCTCTTCCTCATTATGAGAATATATCAATATATCATCAAGGAACACAATCATAAATTTGTCAAGGAAGGTGCAAAGTACACAATTCATGAGACTCATTGAAGCACTCATTAGTAAGAAGGGACCTCAAAGAGATCAATCCAGATTAGTTAGCAAGAGTAAACACAATGGAAACATATGGATATGATGGAGGCAATGCAGAACAGATACTTTTATTACATAAAATTTGGTTACATCCAACTAGTAACAACCGGGTTACAACATACCGACACCCAAGCCTAGTAGAATAGGTCACAACTAGGACCTTGAATCGAAATATCTATCTTCTATGTATAGTCTAGCTATTTGATTGATTCTAATTGATTCCCTTATAAAGAATAATTATAAATATATATATCGACCCAAAGGATCTAGTTGACCCAAATGGGATCAAAACCCGAAGAACAAGACCTAACATAAAAAATAACAAAGGTCAGCTTCTGCCAAGAGATTCCTTCATAAAATCCAAAGGATGAAATGTAGAAGATTAGCCACATGCCAAGGAACATCTAAATCAATGCCCAAGGCTTTGCAAGCTTCGGAATGGGTTCTGGTAGATCACCAGAATAGGTCTTAGGCAATCGGTAACAAAGGAACAACCAGTAACAAGAAATTGTCATGGAAACTAGTAGCGATATCTTGCTAAAAAGTGATCTAAATATGATGCAGTTTGAAAGAAAGAAATATGATCAAGTCTTCAAGTAGAATCCAAATTCGCAAGATCTGGTGAGCCAAAAATGGGAGACACAAAAAGGAAAACTAAAACTACAAACTGAAAACAAAAGAGAAAGGAAAATGTTTTTGGTTGATGCAAGATTGATGTGATCTGAGGATGCTCCTCCATCAGACATCCGAGGTTATTGAAAAAGTGAGCCTCTCACTTTGCTGGGGTCAAAGGAAAACCAAGGTGGTCTTCCTCTGCCTGAGCAATCCAAGATGATTCTTCAGCTGATCTTCCCTTCAACTTCACAAGATATTCCTTATACTGACTGTTTTGGGTACTACACCCAATCCTACTATCCAAAATCTCTTCAATCTGATCTAGTTCCTTCTGGGGCAACTGCTTCTCCAAGTCTGTGACACTGTCCTTACTGAATTCTAGTTCATGGTACTCATGAAGATCTGCAATGTTGAATATAGGTGAAATACTTAGACTATCTGATAGCTCCACTTCATATACATTTCCATAACTAAACTTACTCAAAATCTTATAGGGTCTAAACTTCTTCATCTGCAACTTATTATAAGTTCCAACAAAGTATCTCTCTTTTCTCAGATATACCATCACTTCATCGCCAACTTCAAATTCCTTATGTCTCCTCTTCTCATCTGTCTTCTCCTTATATTTGTTGTTCATGTCTTCCAAATGTTGTTCAACACGAATATGCAATGCTACCATGTGATTTGCAAAATCTTCTGCTTCTGAACTCTTCTAGTCTTCACGAATACTGTCTCTCAATTTTGCTATACTCCTAGGGTGCACTTCGGTAACAATCTCAGAAGGTGTTTTTTTAGTACTTGTATTCAGTGAATTTTTGTAGGCAAACTCTGCTTGTGCAAGGATCAAATCCCAACTTCCGGTTTTATCTCCCACTAAACATCTCAACAAATTTCACAAAATCCAGTTAACAACTTTTGTCTATCCATCAGTCTATGGATGAAAAGTAGAACTGGACTTCAAATTTTTCTTCATCTTCTTCCAAAGTGCTCCAAAAATAGCCAACAAATTTAGTGTCTCTATCTAAAACTATGTTATTAGGTAATCCATGCAATCTCACCACTTCCTTGAAAAATAGGTCTGGTACATGCAATGCATCTGATGTCTTCTTACAAGATATGAAATGAGCCATCTTCAAAAATCTATCCACTACCACAAATATAGAATCATTCTCTCTTGGTGTCTTAAGCAATCCAAGTACAAAATCCATGCTTATATCCTCCCAAGGTCTTACTAGTACTGTCAAAGGTTTATATAATCCTACATTTTGACTACTACCTTTTGCAACTTGACAAAATCAACCACTTTGCACATATCTCTTAACATCCTTATGAATATGGGGCCAAAAGTACTACTCACTCACCAATGCAACTGTTTTGTCAATGCCAAAATGGCCAGCTAAACCTCCACTATGTTTCTCCTTTATCAGGTTCTCTCTCATGGAACTCTTAGGTATGCACAACTGAACTCCCTTGAATAACATTCCATCCTCAATGAAATAATCCAACCATTTTCTCCTATCAACCATAACTGGTTCTCTACATGCTTTCCAAGGTTTTGCAAAATCTAGGCCTTGATCATGCAAGGTCTTCAAATCTTCAAAACCTAATACTGTCACTCTCATCTTAGTCAGAAAATTTCTTCTCCTACTCAATGCATCAGCAACTTTGTTAGATTTTCCACTTCTATGCTTCAACACAAAGTTATAACTCTACAAGAATTCTACCCATCTCATATGTCTTTGATTCAACTTACTCTGATTGTTCAAATAATGCAAAGCTTGATGATCTGTATACAACTAAAACTTCTTAGGCAACAAGTAGTGTCTCCATTTCTTCAAAGCTTGAACTATGGCATAAAATTCTTGATCATACACTAAATATCTCTTCTGAGCATCATTCAATTTCTCACTAAAATAAGCTATTGCTCTCCCTTCTTGACTCAAGACTACTCCTATTATTGTTCAACTTGCATCACAATCCACTTGAAATACTTTATTGAAATCTGGTAAAGCCAACACAAGATCCTCAGTCACTTTCTGCTTTAACAGTGCAAAAATTTTGTTTAGTCTGGTGGTCCACTTGAATTCCTTTCAATCGCCTCTCATGGTCTCATTCATAGGGTTACAAACTGAACTGAAATTTCTGATAAACTTCTGATAAAAACTAGCCAATCCATGAAATGATCTTACCTCTCCAATGCTTTCCGGTGTAGGCCACTCAACAATGGCTTTCACTTTCTCATTGTCCATCTTCAAACCATCCTTTGATATCACAAATCCTAAATAGACTAACTCATCCTTTATGAAAGTACACTTCTTGATATTGATCAACAACTGTTCTTCTCTCAACCTCTGCAAAACTTGTCTTAATTGCAACAAATTCTCCTCTTTTGTCTTACTGAAAATTAGAATGTCATCCAAATACACAATAACAAACTTACCCAATAATCTCTTTAATACCTCATTCATCATCCTCATGAAAGTACTTGGTGCATTAGTCAATCCAAAAAGAATCACCAACCATTCATATAGTCCTTCATTTGTCTTAAATGATTTCTTTCATTCATCACCTTCTTTGATCTTGATCTGATGATATTCACTCTTTAGATCTATCTTTGTAAAGTATTTTTCTCCACTCAAATAGTCCATTATGTCATCCATCCTAGGCAAAGGAAATAGGTATCACTGTTATCTTGTTTATTTCTCTCGAATCGGTACACATTCTCCACTCTCCATTATTCTTAGGTGCTAATAGTATTGGTACTTCACAAGGGCTCAGACTCTCCTTGATCAAACCTTTCCTCAATAGCTCCTGCACTTGTCTATTCAGTTATTCATTCTCTGCTGGTGTCAACCGGTGTGCAACTTTGTTAGGAAAACTAGCTCTGGGAATCAAGTCCATGCAATGTATAATACTTCTAACATGCAACAATCCATTAGGTACATTATCTGAAATGATGTCCTCATATTTTGTCAGCAGCTCTCCTATTTCTTCCAGGTGTTCTCCTTCTGGTTCAGGTCTCTCAAACTTCTTAGGAATTAAGGCAAAACACACATTCTCATGTCTCGGTCCATCCATGAATTTCCTTCCATCTACAAAATAGATTATGACATTCATACAAACTTCATTCTACAAAGGTTCCTCTGAAGGTAACAAGCTTTGCTTCATCCCATTAGCCACAATAGTGTATTTAATCTTCATTCCATCATGTATTGCCTGTCTATCAAAATGCCAAGGTCTACCCAACAAAAGATGACAAATATCCATAGACATAATATCACATAAAAATTCATCATGATAATTCCCAATTTTTAATTTCACCAAACATTTTTCACTTACTAACAACTTATGTTCATCCTAAATCCATGCTATCTGGTAAGGCTTAGGGTGTTTCAATCTCTCTAATTTCAACTTATTCGCCATCTCTTCTAAAACAAGATTATCTGAACTACCGCTATGAATAACAACTTTACAACACTTATCGGATACCTTACATCTAGTCTTGAACAAATTCTTCCTCTGCAAGGGCTCTTCATTTCCTTTGGTATGACACAAAGCTATCCTCATCATCAATAGTTCTCCATTTTCCTATTTTTTGTCTGATCTGGTGGGGTTTCTTCCACCACTATTTTTCTTCCAGTAGCCTCTGTCTTCTTACATTCTAATGCATGGTGTCCTTCTCCTCCACACTTAAAGAAAGTTCCTCTAAATGTCTTCTTGTCTTGTCTTCCAAAGTTCTCATTCTAGTAACCATCCGGTTCTCTCCTCCCGTAGAAACGTCTATCATCCTTTTGGTATGAATTACCTATTGGAAATTGAAACTCATTTGATTGGCTTCATATGTTGTCATTGATGGCAACATGTTTCAGCTTCATTCTTTATTTTGGTTCTTCATCGATAGACACTTCACCGGCACCAGCAGGTATCTTCACCGATAGGAAGGATTCTATGGGTATCGATATTGAAGGTCGACATAAGTTACAAATAGGGTACCGATATAGAAGGCTGACATCATTGGGAGATCTATAAATCAGAAATTCATTTTGTTATTTATGTATATATGTAATGAGCTAACATGTATAATCATTTTGTAAATATCTATGTAATCCGACATGAGTCATGAAGGATTCTAAGGGTATATAGGTCAGTTGATTAGATAATTTTTTCAACTGATGTTAGATATGATGGTAATTATTATAATTGAGGATGTTGTGTGATTAGATCAGTAATGCAAAGGTTATTCCGATAAGATTGTTTGTATTTTGGTATGGTTTTGTCCTTGATGTCAACACCTACTAAACACTTATCAACTCTGGCACTTTAGAGAATCAGGAACATTCACCGGCAAGCAAATGACTATGAACAGTCACTGGTATCTAGTACACCAGCAGGACATAATGATCACCGGCACTTGGAATGATATGGAAATCACATGATTATGTCAAAGACATCATTTGGACACTTTGTATTGAAGGTTTGCTAATTGGCATATTCATATTTGCATATTTTCTATTACCGGCAAATAGGTCCAGGTTACACCGGTAGGTTTATCTTTTTCCAGATTAGCATGGCAAGCTATGGAGATGACTTATTATTGTTGTAAATACATTAAAGCCAACATGTTGAATCGGTTATTGCATTGGGTATTAATTGATTTGTAAATTAATTTTATTGTATTATTCTTTAGAGCCGACCTACTAAAACTGGTCCTAGGTTATGGTATAAATGTAAGATCTTATATGTAAGATCAAGTGTGGAATGCGAAAAAGAATTGTGTGAAGGGATATGTGAGAATAAGAAGAGCTATACACGTAGACATCATTTCAAGTTTAAAGGAGGGTTTTGTGAAAGCATATCAGAACTACACCAGTACTGAATCCAACATATGAAGATGCTATTTTGAGCAGTACATTATTATTGGATTTAATCATCCAATTGTAGTCAGTGTGACTCCCATTTTTGTGTTTGAGCAATGAGCTCTAAGCACTTGGCCTTTCTGCATGTGCAGACCCCATTTGTATACACTTACTATTTGTAGTAGTATTATCTAATTGTGGGTAAGGTTTCCCACCATAGTTTTTCCCCTTATAGGGTTTCCATGTACAAACATTGGTGTTATGTGTTGTGGATAACTTTGTCTTTTTGTTTCATGCATTAATCTTTACTGGTATTGCAATTAACTGATAAACTTTCTACCAGCATAAAAGACCGGTTCACTAGTATTAAGCATTAAGTTGGTTAATTTGTTTTTGGTTTGAATTTATTTGATAACTGATTCAACGCCCCCCCCTCTCAGTTGTCTCCGGGACCTAACAATTGGTATCAGAGCCTAGTCCTCTTTTTGCAGAAGTTTAACAGCTTGAGGAGATCCAATGTCTACTAACTATTTCAGGAAGGACAGTCCTAAACTTGATGGAACCAACTATGGCATACGGAAGATTAGAATGGAGACACATTTAACTTGCATTGGAAAGGACATCTGGGAAGTTACGAAGAATGGTTATACTACTCCCACTTCCAGTTAGCCTAATCCACCTAACTTGACTAAAGATGAGGAAAATGATTGCAAAGCAAGAGAAGCACTTTTGAGCACATTATCAAATCAACAAATCATGGGATTATCAGATAGATCAACTGCTAAAGCTATTTGGGATCATGTGAAAACACTGAATGAAGGAGATTCCATTGTCAAAATTGCAAAACTTGAAAGCTTCCGGGTCAGGTATGAACATCTGAAAATGGAAGAAGATGAAAGGATTTCTGATTTTATGGAAAGAGTAAATGAAATTGTTTTGGATATTAAATGTTGTGGAGGATCCTTAAGTGAAGATGAAATTGTTTCAAAAGTTTTAATAGGATTTCCACTGGCATATAAAATGAAGGTTACTACTATAAATGAGTTAAGAACAATGCCTAATACATCAGTAACTAGGGATACATTGAATGGAAAACTTTCAACCTTTGAAATTGAGGAATTTTTTCTTGTTGCTACTATAAAGACAAATTTAGCCTTTAAAGCATCAACATCATCTGCATCATCATTTGACAAATCTGATTGGAAAGCCTTTTATGAAAGAGAACTTGAGGAAAGCAAGAAAGAAAATGAAGAACTTGAAGAACTTGAAGCACTATTTGCAAAGAAAATGCCTAAAGGTCTAGTTGGAAGTAAGTATGAAGGTAAAACACCCTTTAAATGCTTTAACTATAATAAGATTGGTCATATGGCTTCAAGATGCTCTGATAGACATGCTAGACTAAGAGAAGAAGCTAGAAGGACATACAAGCCTAACCCTGAATATTAGAGATACAGATTTAAGAAGAATAAAGACAAATCTTGTTATCTTGTTGATGAAGGAGTGACTAATGATTCTGATGAGGATCTGACATACAATGGATGGGTTTTTGTTGCTATAACAGAAGATCAACCGACACCTATAGTCCAACCGGTAGAGCAGGCCTTGGCAGCTAAAATTGAAGTAAAGTATGAGTGGATCATTGACTCGGGATGCTCACATCATATGATAGGAGATAAAGGTATATTCTTGAACTTTCAAGAATACAATGGAGGCTTAGTGAGATTTGGAGATGACAAACCTTGTTTGATCAAAGGTAAGGGTATAATATCTCTTGATGGTAAGCATAATACTGACAATGTTTACTATGTTGAAGGTTTAAAGAATAATCTTTTGAGTGTTGGTCAATTAGTTGAGAAAGGATTTCAGTTACAATTCAAAAATGGTAAATGCAAAATCATGAATAGAACTGGTTTAGAAATTGCAACCGGTAATCAGACTAGAGGTAATATCTTTCATTTGAATAACAGTGAAAAGACATGCTTGATTGCACATATTGATGAAAGTTGGCTATGGCATAAGAGACTCTGTCATGTAAACTTTGATTGCATAGTGAAAATCAGTACTACTAAGGTAGATAGAGATTTACCTAATATTGTCAAACCTCACAATGCAGTATGTAAGGAATGTCAATCTGGAAAACAAGTTAGAGCTAGTTTCAAAAGTATTCCAGAAAAATACAATAATGCTCTTGATTTAATTCACACTGATTTATCTGGTCTAGCTAGAACTAAAAGCTTACAAGGTGATAGATATTTCATGTTAATCATTGATGACTATTCTAGAATGTGTTGGGTTACTTTTCTCAGAGAAAAATCAGAAGCACTTGGAAAGTTTAAACTGTTCAAAGCAATGGTTGAAAATGAAACCGGTAAGAAAATAAAATGTCTAAGATTAGATCAAGGAGGGGAATTTACATCTAAGGAATTTAATACATTCTGTGAAGTAAATGGAATCAGAAGACAATTATCAGCACCTCGGACACCACAATAGAATGGAGTTGTAGAAAGGAAAAATAGAACTATCTTGGATGCAGCCAGAAGTATGTTATCAGAAGAAAACCTACCATATGTATATTGGAGAGAAGCAGTAAGTACAGCGGTCTATACATTCAACAAAGTTCACATGTGAAACCGGTAAGACCTCTCATGAACTATGGTTTGGTATTACTCCTACTCTTAAATATTTTAGAATATTTGGAAGCAAATGTTATATCAGAAGAGATGAGTATATTGGAAAATTTGATCCTAGAAGTGATGGAGGAATATTTCTTGGTTATTCATCTAAGAGTAAAGCATATAGATGTTTTAACAAAAGATTGCAGAAAATTGTTGAGAGTACAAATCTGAAGATTGATGAACAATTCAGAGGAACTTCAAGGTATATAGATTATGAATCGGCAACAGAAATTCTAACAAATGAACCTACACTGAACCCACCAGTATAGAATGAAGATCCAGTAACACCGGTACCATCTGGAAATTCCACTGTGACTGAGGATCAGCAGCAAACGAAGACACCTCGGTATGTAAGATTGAATCATTTTGAAGATCAGATAATTGGAAACAAGTACAAAGGAGTTATGAAAAGAGGAAGATTGAAAAATGAAGAGGTATGTCTTATTTCTCAAATTGAACCATCATTAGTAAATGAGGCATGTGAAGATAAATAATTGACTAAAGCTATGGAATAAGAGTTAGAATAAATTGAGAAGAATAACACTTGGACATTAGTTCCCCGGCCTAAAGATAAAAATGTAATTGGAACCAAATGGGTATTCAAAAATAAACTTAATGAAGATTGAAAGGTTATAAGAAATAAAGAAAGACTAGTGTATAAGGGATATTCTCAGAAAGAAGGAATTGATTATAATGAAACTTTTGCACCGATAGCTAGAATTGAGGCAGTCAGATTATTTTTGGCTTTTGCAGCATATAAGAACTACAAAGTATATCAAATAGATATTAAATGTACATTTCTAAATGGAGATCTTGAAGAAGAAGTTTATATTGAACAACCTAATGGATTTTCTTTGACAGATAACAAAGATATGGTTTGCGGGTTAAGGAAAGCTTTGTATGCATTAAAGCAAGCTCCAAGAGCTTGGTATGCAAGGTTAGATAAGTATCTTTTGAAAATTGGTTTTTCTAAAGGTAATGCAGACAGTAATTTATATTATAAAGTGACTAATGATGATATCTTGGTTATAGAAGTTTTTGTTGATGATATAATCTTTGGAGGAGAAGATATTTTATGTAAGGACTTTTCTATTGAAATGCAGCAAGAATTTTAAATGTCTATGATTGGTAAAAATAGATTCTTTTTAGGATTGTAGATTTCATAGACTGACAAATGTATATTCTTAAGTCAATCCAAATACTTAAAGGAATTATTAAATAAATTTGGGATGGATAACTTTAAACCGGTAAGAACACCTATGACTACAAATGACAAACTATCACTAAGGGATGAATCTACACCTATAAATCCAACAAGGTACAAATCTATGATAGGAGGTATATTGTATTTGACACAAACCAGACTTGATATTATGAATGTAGTATGTATTGTTTCAAGATTTCAAAGTAATCCTAGAGAAAATCATGAATCAGCTGTAAAAAGGATTTTCTGGTACTTACAAGGAACTATAAATCTTGGATTATGGTATCCTAGAGATGAAAAATTTGAATTATGTGCATACACAGATGCAAATTGGGTAGGAGACTTGGATGATAGAAAAAGCACCACTGACAGAGCATTCTTTCTTGGAAGTAGACTAGTTTCTTGGTTGAGTAAGAAACAAAGTTGTACATCTTTATCAATAGCAAAATCAGAATATGTTGCAGCAACAACTAACTATACACAGGTATTATGGCTTAAGCAAATATTGAAGGACATAAAGGTAAAATGCAAGGAACCTATTACTATCTATTGTGATAACACTCCAGCAATTGATATATCTAAGAATCTGATATTACACTCTAAAACAAAACATGTTTTCATCAAACTGAATTTTCTAAGGGAAAACGTTGAAGCAAAAGAAATAAAACTGGTTTATGTGAACACTAAAGAGCAGATTTCAGGTATTTTCACTAAACCTCTGCCTAAGGAAACTTTTGAATATCTTAAAGATCAGCTTGGGGTCATACCCCTATCGGTAGATACTTAGAGAGTTGATATTTGTCATCAACCGGCAGAATTAATAGAGAAATCTTTTATTCCGGCCTTGATGAGGAAGCTACTTCTCAGGGGGAGTAATTGGTATACTAAATTGATTGGTATTTTTTATATGAACTTGATTTTGTAATAACTTTGGCATTTGATGTCAAAGGGGGAGAGATTGGTATGGAAAAACATGGAACACAAGGAAACACATGTTACTCTCAGGGGGAGAGATTGTTACTTTGAGATTGAGTTTACTTATACCTTGGTAATTGTTGGTACTTTGGTATTTGGCATTTTTGTTTTGGCACTATGATGGTTTTTTCATCTTGTGTTGCCATCAATGCCAAAGGGGGAGATTGTTGGTATTTTGGTATGGTTTTGTCATTGATGTCAACACCTACTAAACACTTATCAACTCTGGCACTTTGGAGGATCAACAACATTCACCGGCAAGCAAATGACTTATGAACAGTCACCGGTATCTGGTATACCGTTGGATATAATGATCACCGACACTTGCAATGATACAGAAATCACATGATTATGTCAAAGACATCATTTGGACACTTTGTATTGAAGGTTTGTTAATTGGCATATTCATATTTGCATATTTGATGTTACCGACAAATAGGTCCAGGTTACACCGGCAAGTTTATCTTTTCCAGATTAGCATGGCACGCTATGGAGATGACTTATTATTGTTGTAAATACATTAAAGATGACATGTTGAATTAGTTATTGCATTGGGTATTAATTGATTTGTAAATTAATTTTATTGTATTATCCTTTAGAGCCGACCTACTAAAATTGGTCCTAGGTTATGGTATAAATGTAAGATCTTATTTGTAAGATCAAGTGTGGAATGTGAAAAAGAATTGTGTGAAGGTATATGTGAGAATAAGCAGAGCTATACATGCAGACATCATTTGAAGGTTAAAGGAGGGTTTTGTGAAAGCATATCAGAACTACACCGATACTGAATCCAGCATATGAAGATGCTATTTTACGCAGTACATTATTATTGGATTTAATCATCCAATTGTAGTCAGTGTGACTCCCATTTTGTGTTTGAGCAGTGAGCTCTAGGCGCTTGGCCTTTCTGCATGTGCGGACCCCATTTGTATACACTTACTATCTGCAATAATATCATTAGATTGTGGGTAAGGTTTCCCACTATGGTTTTTTCCCTTACAAGGTTTCCATGTACAAACATTGGTGTTATGTGTTGTCGATAACTTTGTCTTTTTGTTTCATGCATTAATCTTTACCGATATTGCAATTAACTAATAAATTTTCTATCGGCATAAAAGACTAGTTCACCAGTATTAAGCATTAAGTTGGTTAAGTTGTTTTTGGTTTGAATTTATTTGACAACTGATTCACCCCCCCCCCCCCTCTCAGTTGTCTTTGTGACCTAACAAAGGTTTTAGGGTTTTTAGAACTAGAACACTCAAAGCTTGAACCGGAACTCAATCAGGCATAGCAGATGCATTAAGTGAGTTAAGTCTTATGTTTTATTATTCAAAGTGACTGTAGTCAGTGAGACTCCTTTGTGTTGAGCAGTGTACTCTAGGTTGTAATCCTTCCTACATGTGAAGACCCTCATATTATGTAATATCTTTTTATATGGATAGTGGATTGATATTGTGGGTCACAAATCTCATCGTGGTTTTTCCTCTTTGAGGTTTTCCGCGTATAATTATCTATTTTTTGGTATTAATTTATGTTATTAGCATATAGATTGCTTTACTTCTTTCAATTATATATGTACCGGTTTACTGGTTAGCGAATGCATGTTATAATAAGGTTAAAATTGAACATTCTGGTAGAACACTAATTCACCCCCCCTCTCAGTGTTCTTGGATTCCAACATTACCTTCTTTGCTAACTTCTTTGTCCTTGTTCTGATCTGTATTGGCTCCTCTTCCTCTAGTATATCCTCTTTCTCCTTTATATCTTTCTCTGGTAAACCTTCCACCTCTACCTCTCTATCTTTGCTCATATCTTTTGTTCAATTTCTCTCCAGCCTTTAGGGCATACTGGTAAGCCTCTTCAACACTTTCCAATTTGATCATACTAAGTTCATCTTGTATAGACATCCGTAATCCATTATAATATATTGCAATTTGTTCAACTTCATCATCAACATGTCTGGATCTGATGTTCAAGTTGTAAAATGCTTCAGTGTACTCATGCACACTAGATTCCTTGTGTCTCAGATTCTACAACTTCTGGAACAAATGCAATTGATAATTCGTTGGAACAAACTTTGATTTCAACTTAGCAATCATCCTATCCCATGTCTTAATCTTTTCTTTACCTTTTCTCTATCTATCAACTTGCAAATTCTCCCACCAAAGAGATGCATGACCTTTCAACCAAGTACAGACATATTTCACCTTCCTCTCTTCTGCAGTATTTTTAAAATCAAAATAATTCTCCATCTTCGCAATCCAATCCATGATTCATCTGAATATAACTTACCATCATATTCCAATGGGGTAAAATGAGGTTTAGTGTTTTCCCTACTCTCAACCCTTAAAAACCTTTCTTCATCTGAGTCAACTGCCAGTAGGTTTACTTGTTCTATCAGGACTTCTTTTCCTTCATCTTCATGCATATCTTCAATATGTCTGCCTCTTCTCTGGGCTGCTATTCCTCACAACATCTCCATCATAGCAGGGTCTACATTCCCATGTGCTCCACCATTCCTAGTTCCTCTTTGTGTCATCGATTCATGATGGTCCTCTGCAATTGCAGGTTGGATCCGCAATCCACCTCCCTACAACAAGAAATCTAGGATACACAACCTCCAAATGAAAACTTCACTCTGATACCACTTGAAGCAGTCATTGGTAAGGAGGGACCTCAAAAAGATCAATCTAGACCAGTCAGCCAAATTAAACATAATGAAAACACACAGATATGATGGAGGCAATGTAGAACATATAGTTTTATTGCATGAAATCTGATTACATCAAATTGGTAACAACCAGGTTACAACATACTGGCACTCAGGCCTGGTAGAATAGGTCACAACTGAGACCTTGAATCAAAAGATCTATCTTCTATGTACAGTCTAGCTATCTGATTCTCTGATTGATTCTAATTGATTCCCTTCTAATCATAATTACAAATATATATATATCAATCCAAAGGATCCAGTCGGCCCAAAAGGGATCAAAAACTGAAGAGCAAGACCTAACATGAAAAATAACAAAGGTCGGCCTCTGCCAAGAGATTCCTCCAAAAAATCCAAAGGATGAAATGTAGCAAGTCAGCCACATGCCAAGGAACATTGAAATCAACACCCAAGGCTCTGCAAGTTTGGATTGGATTTCAGTAGATCACCAGAATATGTCTTAGGCAATCGGTAACAAAGGAACAACCGGTAACAAGAAACTGTCATGGAAAACGGTAGCAATACCTTGTCGGAAAGTGATCTAAATGTGATGTGGTCTGAAAGAAAGAAAGATGATCAAGTCTTCAAGTAAAATTTAACTCCACAGGATCCGATGAGCCAAAACTAGGACACACGGAAAGGAAAACTAAAACAAAAAACAAAAAACAAAATAGAAAGAAAAATATTTTTGGTTGATGCAAGATTGCTATGAACCGAGGATGCTCCCGCATCACTCATGAACACTGCTAGATCATTCATAAGGCCAAAAGGTACCACTATGAACTCATAGTGGCCATATCTAGTTCAGAAAATGGTTTTGTGAATATCACTTTCCACTATCCTCAACTGATGATACCCTAACTTCAGATCTATCTTTGAAAACACTTTGGCACCATGTAACTGATCAAATAAGTTATCTATCCTTGGAAATGGATACCGATTATTAATGGTAACTTTTTTTAACTGTCGGTAGTCCATACATAACCGTAGGGATCCATCCTTCTTCTTTACAAAGATGACTGGTGTGCCTCAAGGGAGATGCTAGGATGAATGTGCCCTTTCTCTAAAAGTTCCTCAAGCTGCATCTTGAGCTCATTAAGCTTAATAGTGATCATTCTATAAGGTGCTCTCAAAACTGGCTCAACTTTTGGTACAAGATCTATATGAAAATCAATCTCTCTACCAAGGTGTCATACTAGGTAGCTCAGAAGGAAAAACATCTACAAATTCTTTAAGAATGTTGGCATTGTGTTTTCATTGATGTCAATCAGTATAGAATATTACCGGTATCACTGACATTGATGTCAACTAGTGAACAAGAGGCTATTGGCATTAGAGTTTGATGACAACCAAAATAGAAGATGGACTGATATGGGAGAAGAGTTGATGTGTTGTCATTAGTGACAACCAAGTGACCATCTTCATTCAGAAGGAAGAACCGGAACCGGCATGTACCGGTATGATTGATGTGCAGTAATGTGACCACTCTGAAAAAGGGCTATTGATATGGTGTCACATACAACTAGGATGAAGAGAATACATGATGAGCATTGGTTATGCTGAAGTGGCAGAATAATGTTTGGTTCACATAAACACCAAAGGAGAAGTAGAAGTATGAGCAGGCCACCAGGTCTCCCACCAGATGAAGAAGTTCTCCCAGGGTAGGAGATACGTTGACAAAGTATATTCCCTCTATGTGCAGGATGACATATGTCATGTTGAAGATGTATCCTCCCCTTAGAAAAGTCACACTTGCATTGGCATAATGATTCCCTGAGATAGATAGGTGATTGAATGTAGAGACTGGATGTACAAGTGGAAGATGAGGAAGCCTCCAGAGCATAAATGCACACTGAATAAGCAAGTGAAAACAAGGTGTGCTATTGAGACACTGAAGGAAGAATGAGATGTTGAGATGGTGTGTTTGTCATCCTAACAAACCTGTAGAGAGGAGAACCGGTTTGATGAAGAAGGATGTTATTGAGTCTGCATGAATATACATATGGTGTTACCAAGATGCTGAAGGGGGATTGATGCAGAATAGTAGGAGTGTGATGACTTGGTGTCATCAATGTGTTTCACTGGCAAGAAGGAAATTATGTTGTCCACCAGTAGACACATCTATCTGATTTTGCATTGGTGATAGTTGACATGTTATGTCTATAATACCCTAAAAATGGTCATCTAAACCATGAGCCCCTAATCTCAACAACATCACCAAGGTCCTAACCAAAGGCAATTAAATAAATCTTGAGCACACAATTAATCCTTTAATTATCAAATGTCACATGGCAAATTAGTCAACCAATATTAATTAAATATTTATTTAATTAATTAAATCATTCCAAGTAAATCATTTTAAACAATTATCTTATTTATTTTAATTAAATATCTTTTACATATTTAATTAAATAAATCAATTTGCCATTAAATCTTCAAAAAAGGAAACAAATCAAGAAAGAGGAATTGGAAATTATGAGCACAAATCTGTAAAAAAGGAAATAAATCAAAAAACGAATTAATTGACAAAAAAGAATTAAAATTTGAGAAAAGAAATCAATTAGAGATAATCTTGAAAAAACAAATTAAAAATTGATAGATAATCTCAAAGAAAGCAATTATAACAATTAAATATTAAAATTGAATGAAATAGAGAATAAATTAGTTTTTCTTGATTTTATCTTAATTTTAGTTCAATTTCCTTTAAAATTGAGAAAAGCATCCAATCACATCAATTCACCTGGATTGTGCTTCCTCTTGGAAAATCTTGACCACTCATCATCATTTGATCTCAACCTTTGGTTTCTTTCTAAATTTTCTATAAATTCAGGCTCTCATCTCTCATTCAAAAAAGATCCTGGAAAATATATTGTTATTATGCTGATTTTTCTCTAGGTTCATTGAGAATATTGAATACATATTTAGATCATTTATCTCATTTATTGCTTAAATATTGTTAGATTAATCTTGCATCCATCTAGTATTAATATCATGCTCATATAGATTAAAATCCTTTGTCTTGGTATTTTCTAGTCACTGGATTGCTTATACAAATCTGAGAGCAATCTTATACTCGCATCTTTTAGAAGGCAATGGGTTGATTTGTTATGGTTTTCATATTCATGTTTATATCTGTCTAACCATACATGTAATGACTTAATTGAAGTGTTGTGTCTTGCAGATACAGATCCAGGTCCACTTTTCACACACACAATGTCAACCGATGAAACAACAAAGAAGAGACAAGGAAGATAAGGTTCTCACCTAATAAAGATGGAGTTCGTTGAAGGTTGATGACATGGTGTCATCAAGAGTGGTTACCGGTATGAAATCCCATCGGTAATATGGACAAGGTGCAGGTGCAAAAGACTCCTACATAATGAGAATGTGCATGTTTTGGATTTGACATGTCTAAAGACCGGTTTGAGTGTTTTCAGTAGTTTAGCATAATGCAAACATTATGAGGTAATCGGTAGAGTGTGTGACACCGACAAAGAAGTGAAGTGTAGACACAAGTTGTCATATGCCAGTAGGGTTTGTTTACCGAGAGATGAAACCAGTTATTTGAGTGTTCGGTGACTAAGCATGAACCGACAAAATAGTGTGATGAGGTGAATACTGACACTAATGCCACGTGAGGATGAAATGGAAAACATGCATGAAGTGGCAGATGAAACATGCACAAGTCGGTGAAGTAAGGTTAGTGAGGTAGTTGTGACTGGTCCAACATTAATGGTGAGTGCAAAGCTCGAGGTAGAGTTGCAGAGTTGTGTGCATTGAGACCTAGGACAAATTGATTGTGCAGATCAGAGTAGGCGAAGGAGATAGCTAGGCCATTTATGGTGATTAGCTGAGAAAAGTTGACAGATTGATTGCAATTTGCTAAAAAAGGAAGGTGTGTTTTGGAAGACACGACAATGACAAAAATGTGCAGGAAGTCATCTCAGAGTTGTGATCTGATCTGATTGGATTCGACGTTCCTCATGATCAGTGGAGAAAACCCTAAGGTGCCAAGTTTGAATTGGCTTTTGGTGAGAAGTATAGCTTATAAATATGCAATCCTAAGAGATAGTGAGGGGCTACTGAATAAGAGAATATAGTGCTTCTTCGAAGTGACTGAGTGTTACTTCTGTATGTGAGAGAAAAACAACCAAGTGCCCAACAAATATATTAGAAGAGAGTAAGAGTGAGGGAGAACCTGGTTGAAGTTTTCAATCGATAGAAGAGAAGAATCGATAGTGTCCATACCGACAGAGTAGAGGTGAAGGAAGCTTTAGAGTAGGCAGACATAGAACCAACAGAGTGTAGTACCAATGAAGAGTAGAGCAGTGAGGAGGAGATTCAATGAGAGAAGAATAGAAGAGAGGTGAATTGGTAGAGTTTATCGACAAGCAAAGCAGTAGATAAGAGCAACAAAAGAGTGAGTTGGTGTAGTAGAGAAGGTATCTCACCAGCACACTAAGGTATATGAAATGCTTGCAACATTCACTTGTAATAGGATAACTACTTTTTTAATTGAAGTTTACATTGTGATCACTGAGTTGTAGTTCAGGGCAGGGGTTGTAGCCCATAAAGTCAGGGGTTGGTGTTCCTTGGGTAGGTGCCCTAAAGGCAGGGGTTGTAGCCCATAAAGTTAGGGGTTGGTTCTCCTTGGGTTGGTGCCCTAAAATTTGTAACAGAGTTTCATTATGAGGCTAGATTAGAACAGCAGACTCTAGCAACATTGCTCACCAAGGTTTTTTCCATATTGGGTTTTCCTTGTACACCCTGGTGTTATGAGATGCCTCTTTGTGTGTGATTGTTTTTGAGTTGGTTTGCTAACTAATCGGTATATCTCCATTATGTTAGATTCCATAACCGGTATACACACATAAATTAGTAAAAGGGAAAAAGATTAAGAACCACTGATTCACCCCCCTCTCAATGGTGCATTGTGTCTAACAATTGGTATCAAAGCCTAGGTTCCTAGATAGACGAGCTCTCTCTATCTTGGGTAGTTTCTAGCTTAAGGACAATGGTTTGTTTAGTTCATTCTCTGATCCAATGTTTAATGGATCTAGCTATGCCATTTGGAGTTTCAAAATGGAAGTCTACTTGTCCTCCCTAGATTATAATATCTAGATGGCAGTTGTAAATGGTCTCCCTAGGAATGTCAGTCCTCCCACCAATCCTGAAGAAGAAAGAAGATGCAAGTGAAACAATGAAGCCATGAAGGCTATTTTCTATGGAATCACCGGTGATGTTCCCTCACAAGTGGATAAGTGTAAATCGGGTAAAAGTTTGTGGGATAGACTAAAGAAACTCTATGGAAATGAACCCTGCACCACTGAATCAGCTTGTGAGAGTGAGAAGAACAATGAAGCAGATACATGTGCAGATGAAAGAGGTAGTTTAGAGTTTTGCAGTAGCATTGGTGATGTAGAGACTCATCTCCTCATGGCCCATGAGACAGACATTGAGAATCACACATCAAAAGGGGATAATGTAGAAAGATCCCACCGGCATGATGTATTTGGCAGCAACCCTGAAGATGATGAAGAAGGAGGAGACAAGGTAGATAGATCTAGTCAGCAAGATCTATTTGGAAGTGATGATGACAAAGAAGAAGATGTTGAAGTAGATCTTGAGTGTGAACTAGTAAGTTCTCTAGAAGAGCTTCAAAATATTAGAAATGATTTTAAAAACTACAAAAGATCAATTCATCACGAGGATTACAGCCAGTTGAGAACCTGCCTTGAAATATCAAACCAAAAGATTGTTTTATTGACCACTCAAATAGAAGAGACAAAAGGTTTGACTGATGATTTGAAATTATTCTTGGAATCCAAGGAAAGTGAAATGGAGAATCTGAGAAATGAATACAGGTTGCCTAAGAATGCTGCAATTATTGAGCAAAACTAGTATTTTTCCCTATCTACTGGCAACCCTGCTACCTCTGCAATCCACTCTTCTATAGAAATATCTCTTAACCCTTTCACCCGAGATTCCCCATCAGAAAATGTACGGGTGAATTCTCTTGCAATATCCTCATTGAACTCAGTTAGCTTCAAAAAATAATCTAGCCAACCACTACATCGGAATTTAGGTTCACAAACCTGATCTTGTAGAAGGACATCATGCATTGTAGGTTCAAGGCAAACTGGAGGACCACCCATTGCAACACTGGCACTCACAACTCACAACTTTCAAAAATATACCCAAGTATAAACTCAATAAATTCTCAAAAGAAAATATGCTATGCTTGCAAATAACCTAGCCACAATTTCAAAGTAATGAAAGGCAAGCAAAGTGAAACGGTGGGGGTAGAAGGTATAGCAATAAGAACAGAGTACATAATTTCAAATCAAACCAAAATAATTTTAAATTTAAACTTTATTTGAAATGACATAAGAACTATCCATGAGAACAATTCACCATCGTACTTTCCCCCCTGACCTAAGGTGTAACACGTGTCCACAGATGCGGTGAATGACTGAAAATAATACTATGAAAATTTTATTATTGTACAAAATATGGTTTAATAAATGTATGCAACAAAAAATAAATACACATAGCATACCTATTATCATGTCATAATGACAACAGTTGGGGAAATCCATCATGTATGAAGTCAATCCACTATATACAATAAGAGAAGTGGAGAAATCAATGACATGGAATGATATGGAAGAGTGATTGGCGAGTACAAAAATGAAATATTGATTGCGAAGAAGGGTACTTCCATAGGATATGGAAGTATTTATTATGATCATGCAACAGAAAAAGAAAATTAGGAAGAAGGTGGTATGACAAGGCTGCCTTCTTTTGTTGTAGGAATCTCAGAACCTTCCAGAACACTGAATTGATGTAGGAACTCTTTGGAAAGTGGCTTATGATAGAGGTGCAAACGATGACCATTTACCAACAATTTGAATTTTACAAGATCAATAGTGGCCAATCGTACTGCACCATTTGGAAATATTTCAATCACCTCTTAAGGCCCTAACCAGCGCATCTACAATTTTCCCAAATTATCCTTAGAATAACCAGTGGACAACTGAGAGGGGGGGGGTTGAATCAGTTGTCAACATAATATATTAATCAAACCACTTTATAACCTTAACCTGAGCACATAAACATTGAATACTAGAATAGCAAAAATAGATACCGATAAGAAGTAAAACTTAAGAATGAAACAAAGAATTAACACAATGCAACCATACCACATAACACCATGATTTGTATGTGGAAAACCCGGTAAAGGAAAAAACAACGGTGGGAAGCCTACCCAAGTCAGATGATACTTCTACAGAAAGGATGTGATACAATAAGGGGCCAACATATGTAGGAAGGCACACTGCCTAGAGCGTACTGCTCATTACAAAGGAGTCTCACTGACTATAGAGAGGTTATAACCACCACAAGATAATTGGAAAATAATCCAGAAGAATGAACTGATAGTGATAGAATCTACCATGCCTGATTACAATCCTGGTTAAGCTCAATATCAGAGGCCTTTGAGCTCTTACATAAACCTAGTTCGATCACCTATGATCGACCAAATCTCCTTTGCACATGATATTTAATTCCACACCATGAACATTTTTCATGATCTACAATGAGATCTTACATCAATTTATACAAACCCTAAGGCCTAAACCAATTAAGTCAGCCACCTAAAATATATTACAATAAGATCATTACATACATCCATATTACAATGATATGCCATGTCAACTTTAGACCAAAACAATATTAACCAATCCATAAATCATCTTGGTAATGTGTATATAACATGTTAACATGATATCAGTCCATAACCTAGATAGGTACCAGACCTAATTTGGGTCCACCACACTAAAGCAATGACTCCAATCAGTCAAGGCATGATCAACGATCACCTTTTGCATCCTGAATTCCATCTAGAAGCCGCACCAACACCACTTATGCATCCTATCAAAGATTCTTAGTAAAAATTCTGTCGATAAAACCTTAAACCCTTACCAGTAACACTAGTTCTTCTACCGGTAACCAAAACCTGTGTGTTGGTAACGAACCATAATAGTTAGTGTTGACATCAATGCCAAAATGTCAATGCAACATATAATCAATTCCTACATATTGCCAACAATCTCCCCCTTTGGCATTGATGGCAACACTAGATGTGAAAAATAAAAACATCTAAGTGCCAAGAAATGGCAAACATTTCTCATAGAAGATATAACAATGAAAAACTAAAAAATCCCAACAACTCCCCCTAAGGAGTGCAATCCAATCTGAAACTGATATGAATCCCATAAACATTATTTTTCATATATAACTCTGCCCCTTTGACATCAATTACAAATATATGACATAGACATCAAAATTCTATGAATCTCAAAGCTAACTACTCCCCCTAAGTAGTAACACCACTACATCAACCTAGAGAAAAGGATAAAGCTGATGATGCATACCGAACTGATGCCAACCTGCATCACTTAAGTCTCTATCAGAGGGGTAGATACCACTAACTTGTCTCTCAAATATTCAAATGATTCCTTAGACACTGGTTTTGTGAATATATCTGCAATCTATTCTTTAGTGTTCACATAAACCAATTTGACTTCCTTTTCTTCCACCTTGTCCTTCAGAAATTTATATTTTATTGAAGTGTGCTTAGTCTTTGAGTGAAATACTGGATTCTTATACATGTCAATAGCTACAGAGTTATCACAATAGATAACTACAGGTTCACTACGATTTACCTTGATATCCTTCAACATTTGCTTCATCCACAAGACCTGAGTGTAGTTACTTGTTGATGCAACATATTCAGCTTCTGCAGTAGATAAAGAAATGCATGATTGTTTTTGTTGATCCATGAAACCAATTTCTTTCCAAGAAATAAAGCTCCATCGGAAGTGCTCTTCTTGTCATTAGTATCTCCTACCCAATCTGAATTTGTATATGCACATAAAGTGAAGTTATCATCTCTAGAATACCATAAGCCATATTATGTTGTTTCTTGCAAGTACCGAAATATCATCTTTACTGCACATTCATGATTTTCTTTAGGATTACTTTGGTATCTTGAAATAATACTTACTGCATTCATAATATCTGGTCTAGTCTGAGTTAGATATAACAAGCCACCAATCATAGACTTATACCTTGTTGAATTTACCAGTGCAGATGTGTCTTTGATAGATAATTTCTCACTTATCACCATAGGAGTACTTGCCGATTTGGAATTATCCATACCAAGCTTCTTCAACAATTCCCTAAGATACTTAGTATGACAAATAAAGATGCCTTTGTCAGTTTGAGTAATCTACAAACCTAAGAGTAAACTCATCTCACCAATCATAGACATTTCAAATTCATTCTTCATATTATTAGATAATTCCATGCACAATTTATCTTCACCTCCAAAAATGATATCATCAACAAATACTTCAATAATCTTAATATCATCATGAGTGATCTTGTAATATAAATTACTGTCTGCACTACCTTTGGTAAAACCAAGCTTCAAAAGATATTTATCCAACCTTGAATACCAAGCTCTAGGAGCTTGTTTCAATCCATGTAATGCTTTCCTTAACCTGCAAACCATATCTTTGTCATCTGTCAGTGAAAATACATCAGGCTACTCAATGTATACTTCTTCCTCAAGTTCACCATTCAAAAATGTACATTTAACATCCATTTGATAGACCTTGTAGTTCTTGTGTGCTGCATAGGCAAGAAATAGTCTAATAGCTTCAATTCAAGGAACTAGTACAAATGTCTCACCATAATCAATTCCTTCCATTTGAGAATATCCTTTACAAACCAATCTAGCCATGTTTCTTACAACTTGACGATCCTCATTTAGTTTATTTGTAAAAACCCATTTAGTTCCAATAACATTCTTATTTTTAGGCTGATGAACTAAAGTCCAAGTTTTATTCTTCTCTATCTGATCTAATTCATCTTCTATAGCCTTTAACCAATGTTTATCTTTACAAGATTCAATAAAAAATGCCAATTCAATTTGATAAATAAGACATACCTCTTCATTTGCTAGTCTTCTTCTTGTCATAACTCCCTTGTTCTTATCTCCAATGATTTGATTTTCATAATGATTTAACCTTACATACCTTGGTGTCTTCTGAACTTTAGGTTCACTATTCTGATCATCAGTCACAGTTAAATTTTCTGATTGTAATGGTGTAACTATCTGAGTGTCTTGTACCAGTTGAGGCATTTTCAGTTTAGTTATGATCATTTCCACTGATGGTTCCCTGTCATATGATATAGATTGATCTTTGTATTTCTCATCGACTTTCACATTTTCACTCTCCACAATTTTTTGCAATCTTTTGTTATAACATCTATATGCTTTTCTCTGAATTGAATATCCAAGAAATATCCTTCATCGCATCTAGGATCAAACTTCCCAATTGAATCATCCCTTTTTATATAACATTTACTTCCAAAAACTCTGAAATATTTAATAGTAGATGTATGTCCAAACCATGATTCATAAGGGGTCTTATCGGTTTCACCTTTTATATGAACTTTGTTGAATGTATAGACTATTGTACTCACTGCTTCTCTCTAGTAGATGTGAGGCAATTTTTCTTCCATCATCATGGTTCTTGTTGCATCCAAAATGGTTCTATTATTCCTTTCCACTACTCCATTCTACTAAGGAGTTTGGGGTGCAGATAATTGTCTCCTAATTCCATTTGTCTCAAAAAAACTGTTAAATTCATGGGAAGTGAACTCACTGCCTTGATCTGATCTTAGACATTTGATTTTCAATCTAGTTTTTATTTCCATCTTTTCTTTGAAGATCTTGAATTTCTCAAAAACTTCAGACTTCTCCCTTAAATTTACCCACATCATTCTAGAATAATCATCAATTATTCGCATGAAGTATCTATCACCTTGAAAGCTTTTAGTCCTTGTTGGACCACATAAGTTAGTATGAATCAAATCAAGCACATCATTAGATTTATCATGTATGCTCTTAAAAGAATTTCTAACTTGCTTTCCCAATTGACATTCCTTACATACTGGATTATGATGCTTTATAATCTTAGGTATATCTCTAACTGCCTTTGTTGAATTGATCTTAACAATACAATCAAAATTAACATGACACAACCTCTTATGTCATAACCAACTCTCATCAATATGAGCAATCAAATGTTTCTTATTTACAGTGTTCAAGTGAAAGATATTACCTCCAGTCTAAGTACCAGTTGCAATCTCCAAACCACAACTATTAATGATTTTCTATTTTCTATCTTTAAACTGAAGCTGGAATCCCTTATCCACCAATTGACCAACACTTAAAATATCATGCTTTAAACCTTCTACATAATAGACATTATCGGTATTATGCTTTCCATCCAGAGAAATATTACCTTTACCTTTGATCATACATGCTTTGTCATCCCCAAATCTGACTTGACCGCCATTGTATTCTTGCAGGGACAAAAATTTTCTTTTATCTCCAGTCATATGATGTGAGCATCCACTATCAATTACTCATTCATCCTTGTCTTCAACTTTTTCTGCCAGGGCCTTTTCTTCATTCTTGATAGCTAGTTCTAGTTCATCATCCTTTAAAGCATATAACACCCATTCCTTTCCATTGTCGGATCCAATAGCAATGTCTCTTGCTAGTTCATCCTCTGAATCATCACTTACTCCTTCCTCATTTTCTATGTAGCATTATTTGTTTTTCTTGAATCTATATCTGTTCTGATTGGGCTTAAATGATTTCTTAACCCTTTCTTCAAATCTTGCATTCCTTTCAGGAAATCTAGATGCAAAATGACCAATCTTATTACATGCAAAACATTTAAAAGGTTATTTTCCTTCATACTTACTTCATGTTAGTCCTTTAGGTACTCTTCTAGCAAATAAGGCTTCAAGTTGCTTAAATTCTTCATCCTCTTTCCTCATATCTTCCAATTCTTTTGCATATAAGGCTTTCCAATCACTTTTGGTGGTAGATGATGATGCATGAAAAGAAGGTTCATATTTTTAAGCTCTAGAGGGTCCAAATTCTTCAAGCTCAAAAGTAGATAATTTCCCAATCAGAATGTCTTTGTTAACTGAAGTGTTTGCCATTGTTCTCAATTCATTAATTGCAGTATCCGTCATCTTGTAAGTCAGTGGAAGGGCTCTCAAGACTTTAGAAACTATTTCATCTTCACTCAGAGATACTCCACAACATTGAATTCCCATGACAATCTCATTTACTCTTTCCATAAATGTAGCAATTCTTTCATTATCTTCTATCTTCAAGTTCTCATATCTTACCCGGTAACCATCAAGTTTAGCAATTTTGACAGTAGGCTCACCATCATTCAAAGTTTACAATTTATCCCACATAACCTTTATAGATGATTTATCAATCAATCCCATGATTTGTTGATTAGTGAGTGCACACAAGAGGGCTTCTCTAGCTTTGCAATCATTTTCAATATTCTTGTCCAAGTCTATAGAAGCAAGATTGCCAGATGTCAGATCATAAGGTGTATAACCTTTCTTAGTGATCTCCCAAATATCCTTTCCAAGACATCTAAAATGAGTCTCCATTTGGATTTTCCATATCCTATAGTTTGTTCCATCAAGCTTAGGGATTTCTCTTCTAAAAATAGCTGGAGGTGGATTTGAAGTATTAGTTACCATAGGATCTACCTCAAGCGGTTAAGATTCTGCAAAAGAGGATCAAAGCTCTGATACCAATTGTTAGAATAATCAGTGGACAACTGAGAGGGGGGGAGGGGGTGAATCAGTTGTCAATAGATTATATTAATCAAACCACTTTATAACCTTAACTGAAGCACATAAGCATTGAATATAGGAATAGTAGAAATAGATACCGACATTTCATTCCACACCATGGACATTTTTCATGATCTACAATGAGATCTTACATCAATTTATACAAACCTTAAGGCCTAACCAATTAGGTTGGCCACCTAAAAGATATTACAATAAGATCATTACATACATCCATATTACAATGATATGCCATGTCGGCTTTAGACAAAAACAATATTAACCAATTCATAAATCATCCTAGTAATGTGTAGAGAACATGTTAACATGATACCTATCCATAACCTAGATAGGTATCAGACCTAATTTGGGTCCACCAAGCCAAAGCAATGTCTCCAATCAGTTGAGATGCGATCAAGGATCACCTTCTGCATCTTGAATTCCATCTAGAAGCTGCACCAACACTACTTATGCATCTTGTCAAAGATTCATAGTAAAAGCTCTGTCGGTAAAACTTTAAACCCTTACCAGTAACACTAGTTCTTCTACCGGTAACCAAAACTTATCTATCGGTAACCAACCATAACTGCTAGTGTTGACATCAATGACAAAACATCAATGCAACACATAATCAGTTCCTACATATTGCCAACATCTTATTCCTGAAGTCATATAGAAGGGCCCAATCTCCTAGTTTAAATGCTTTGTCTTTGATATATTTATTATGACATTTCATGTGTTGATTCTGAATTGTTTCTGTGTGTTGTAGGGCAGACTTCCTGATTTCATCTAAGGCATTAAGCTATAGGATCATATGTAGTTAAGCTATAGAAAGAGTCATATCCAAGGATATGGTTGTTCTAAGTGTTTTATGCTCAAATTCCACAGGCATCATATCTAACTTCCCATACACTATCTCAAAGTGTGTAAAGCTTATTTTTCATTTTCCATGTGGTCCTATATGCTCAAACTGCTTCAAACAACCTACTAGACCAATCCTTTCGATGAAGGGCTATTATTTTGGTCATTATAGATTCAATCTCCCTATTGGTGATTTCAGCTTTTCCATTTGCTTGAGGATGGTAGGGGGTTGACTTTCTATGTCTTATATTATATTCACTGACCAAGGTTGTTATCAAAGTGGAAGTAAATTGTGCTCCTTGATCAGTCACTGTCTCTCGCACAACTCCATATCTTGTAAATATTTCCTCATACAAAAACTCTGCTACCTTGTTATCTCTGGCATGCTTGAATGCTTTTATCTCAACCCATTTTATAACATAGTTAGTACACACTAGAATGTATGATCTACCATTTGAGGGTGGATCAATTGGCCCAACAAAATCTAACCCCCATTTGTCAAATGGTGTAACAAGTACCTGTGGATGCAAAGGCATCTCATCAAACCGAGTAGGTCTTCCCATCCTCTGACATCTATCACACTTTTTGGTATACTTGATTGCATCTCTATGAAAAGTTGACCAATAATAACCTGTATTGAGGATCTTTATAGCTATTCTCTTGGCAGTAAAGTGTCCTCCACAAGGCTCGTCATGATAGGCATAAATGATATCATAAGTTTCATCTTCTTTAACACACTACCTCATAAGTTGATCTGGCCCTATATAGAATAAGCAATTTGCTATCCATGAAAAATTGAAACTCTTTTCTACAAGTAACCTTCATTCTTTGGGTGAGAAATGAGGAGGAATTTTGTTAGCTTCTATGTAATTATCTATGTTAGCATACCATGGAGTGTGCACATTAATTGAAAACAAATGCTCATCTGGAAAGGAATCATTAATGGCTATAGGATCATCCTTTGTTTGATTTCTGGATAGAAAGTCTACCACAACATCTGCCTTACTTGGCTTGTTGATGATAGTGATGTCAAATTCTTGCATCGGCAATAACCACTGTGCCAATCTGACAGAAATAGAACTTTTAATCATAAGGCATTTGATGGTTGCATGATCATTATGCACAAATATCTGATAGCCACTGATAAAGTGCCTAAACTTATTGAGGGCATAGATAATAGCTAACATTTCCTTTTCTGTGACAGTATAATTTAGTTCAGGTCCCTATAGTTTTTTGCTGATGTAATAAATTGCATTCTCTAAAACTCCTTATTTTTGTCCCAAGACTGGTCCAATTGCAAGATCTAATGCATCTATGTGAATGTGAAAAGGGAAAGACCAATTAGGTCCTTTGAGAATAGGAGCTTGAGTTTGGGAAATGCCTCTTCACATGCTAGTGTCTATTCCAACTCAGTATCTTTTGTCGAGAGAGAATATAAAGGTCCTTCCATCTTACAAAATTCCTTTATAAATCTTCTATAGTACCTTGCATGGCCTAAGAAACTTCTCACATTCTTTTGTTTTGCAAGGGTAGGGAGGTTAATTATTACCTCAATTTTGGCAGGGTCAACTTGAATACCCACCTGAGAAATATAATGTCCCAATACTATCCCTTCATGCATCATCATGAAGCATTTTTCACCGTTTAGGGACAAATTATGATCCTCACACCACTGCAACACTTTGCCAAGATTTTGCAATGTTTCGTCAAAAGTAACCCCATAAGCAGTGAAATCCGTCCATATAGATTTCCATGCAATCATGAGAAATATCTAAGAACATACTGAGGATAGCTCTCTAAAATGTTGTAGGAGTATTTCATAGACCAAATTGAAGAACTGAATAGGCATACGTTCCCCAAGGATAGGTGAAGGTTGTCTTTTCCTAGGCTTCTGGAGTAATTCTAATTTGATTGTAATCACTAAACCCATCCAAAATGAAAAGTATTGTTTTCCTGCTAAAGAATCCAATACCTGATCAATGAAAGGAAGTGAGAAATGATCTTTCTTAGTAGTAGTGTTGAGCTCCCTATAGTCCACACAAACTCTACATTTACCTCCTTTTTAAGGGACCATAACTAGAGGAGATACCCATAAACTATCTGATATAGGGTAAATGAACCCCGCATTAAGTAATTTTTGTAATTCTTCCTTGACTATTTCCCTTAATGAAAGATTAATCATTCACTAAGGTTGTCTAACTGGCTTACAATCTTCTTGTGAGGCCCTACGCCGATCCATCCTAGCATTTCAGTGATTTTCATGTTGGAACTATTATGGATGTTTTATTTCTATGCATTATAGATATAGAACTTTATATGATCCCAGGATTGGATAACATAGATATAGATATCTAGAAAATGCTTCACATGAAGTTAACAAAGGATACAACTATCTAAGAAACAATCTGCAATCAAGTTGACCAAGCTATCTAATCAATCATATCAAATATCCACATCAAGTGATCATTATCATGTCTTAAACAAAAGAGGATACACTCAAAATTAGACAAGTCAGTCTTAAACGAGGTCCACACTTTATGAAACCAGACATTATCAACCATCACATCAAACAATCAAAGCAAAGGCACATATCAGTATGGCTGCTAAATTTTGTCCTAGAAACTTGTTGAATGTTGCAAATACCTCGACTCCTAACATCATTCCCAGAATGGAGGGTTCATTCCTTGTCTGCTAAGTGTTTGTTTTTGCAATGAGATATCTTTACATCTTAGTTCCTAATACCTTGTTGTGCAAATTTTCATTGTTACATAATAAGGCTTAGTGATGAATATATATCGCACTATGAATAAAGGCACAAAGTTCGTGTATCATCAATCTTTTTCATGTCATTCTCAAGTATCATCATGTAGATTCTATCTCACAAGTCTTTCTCTCATCTAACATATTATTTCATCAATTCTAACTCTAAATCTTTTATTCTTACTAACATTTCTTCTTCTTTGAGTCAAGAGGTAAATAAAAAAGCAAATGTCCTAACATGTTTTTACAAAAGATTGCATTATCATATAGTTGCATTCATTTTTTTTTAAAGTTCATTGCATTATCACATTAGTTGCATTCGTTTTAGTATTTCATTTTCAATCATTGCATTATCGTAAAGTTACATTATCATTTTAGTTCATTATAGTTGCATTATCATGTAGTTCATTTTAAACTTACATTGTCATTTTAGGCATATTATTAATATAAGTTGCCTTTATTTTAAAATTGCATCATTAATTCATTGCATTCATTTATTTATATTCATTAAGTATAAATATATCATCTAAATACTTCATTTAGTTGCATACATACATCACATGATTGTAATACCCTAAAAATGGTCATCTAAACCATGGGCCCCTAATCTCGACAACATCTCCAAAGTCCTAACCAAAGGCAATTAAATCAACTTTGAGCACATTATTAATTCTTCAATCATCAAATGTCGCATGACAAGTCAATTACTCAATATTAATTAAATATTTATTTAATTAATTGAATCATTCCAAGAATATCATTTTGATCAATTATCTTATTTTAATTTGTTAAATATCTTTGCATATTTAATTAATTAATAAATTTGCCATTTAACCATGCAAAAAAGGAATTAATTACAAAGCAAGAGTTGAATTGAAAATAAAATAAAAGAATTGAATTGAGAGAGAAATCAAACTTGAGATATTATTTCTTTTTCTAAATTTAGAACTTGAAATTAGAAAAGAAATTAATTGAATTATTAATTATTCTCTAAAATGGAACTCAAAGCTTTCCAGAAAAAGAAGTTCAGTTGCATTGAAAAGACTCATTTCTTGAATAAATAAAAGAATTATCTATTTTTATCACAAATGCATGGAATTAATTTTATATTATTTTCTAATGCAACTTGAACTTCTCATTTAAATGCATTTCAATTAAACTATAATTGGAATCTATCTCAAGGTTAACTAAACCTGATTTCTTGATTATTTTCAATTAATCCTAAATTGACCTTTTTTGTAATTCTCTATAAATTCAACCTCCAGCTCTCATTCAAAACACCCCAGAGATTTTTGAGAACATGCTTGGAGATTATTATTCTGTTGATTTTTGCTTTGGAGTCATTAAATATATTGTGTTTTTTAGATTATTTGCATCCATATTTAGTTTACTCATATTGCTTGAATCCATATTGCTTGAATTCGTTATTGTTTGAATTATTCATCCATCTTGCATCTATTTTAGCTTAATATCATGCTCATATAGATTAAATCCTTTGTCTTGGTGTAGTCTAGTCACTGGTATTGCTTATAAAAATCTGAGAGCAATCTTATACTCGCATCTTTTAGAAGGCAATTGGTCGATTTGTTATGGTTTTATTATTCATGCTTATATTTATCTAACCATACATGTAATGACTTAATTGAAGTTATGTGTCTTGCAGATACAGATCCTTATTCCACTTTTCACACACACATTTCTGGCGCCCACCGTGGGGTTGAAGACTACATTTTTTCACCTCCAAGACTGACTTTTTTATTTTTGTTATTTTTCAGATTTTTGACTTTTCGGATTTTCGTCCATACAGTCTCTGTGTCATCTCGTACGACATTTCCCACAGGCTAAAATGACAAACTACAGGTATCGTATGAAATGGAATTCTATATCGTACGAGAAGGAATCTTGTATCATACGATCTATTAAACTTTGTCGTATGCCTCTATATTTTTCTGGTTAATAAGGCAAAAAAAAAAAAAAAAGAGCAAATTTCATGATTTTGGTTTTCTGTTCAAATTGATTATTCTGAGAACTGACCCTGGTTGTTTATCTGTCTATCTTAGAATTTTTCACAACCTAATCAGTTTTTTGTAGAATGCGTGTTGAAGAATATGCTTGTCATACAAAGACAATATGACTACTGATTCGTTGTCTTTGCAGGTTGCCTAAGGAGAATCGGCCAAACATTGTATATTCTTTCAATTTATTTGTAGGCACCTAAATTGCTATCTGGTTAAAGAACAAATCTATCTTTCAGGTTTTTAGAAGATTCTAAGAGGTAGGAGAGTATGCTCTTGTCTTTTTCTAGACAATCATAAATCCAGACCCTTAAGGCGTTTTCTTTGTTTGAGATTTGTACATCTTTAGCAGGTCTGCCCTCCCAAGGAGCTTAAAAACTCTTAAAGCCTTTACGGTCGGTGTGAGGGGAACAACCTAAGTGGGAATGGCTAAATGCCAAGTACTCCAACCCACTATAAAATAAATGTGATTTGATGAAAATCAAGTCAACGGTAGTGCTCAAGAATAGCTCTCCTCCGTACCTTCGGGTATATTAAACCTTGGTTTTCAAGGCTAGGAGACCTCTTAATTGAGTTTGTACCTCGATGTGTCAAATGGACCCCTTACTAGATCCAATTAAAATTAGAAGCTACCTGGTTCACCTTCAAAAGGGGGATAATCTTTGTGCAAGAGAGATAGTAACTCTCCCAAGATACCTGTCATTTCGTGCCCCCATTAGTGTTTGGAGTCGGATAATACGGTGTTGAGAATCCATTGGGTGAGAATTAGTGGCCATATTCTGATTAGCTATTAGGTGTGTACCTGAGTCTACAAGCAAAGGTTTTTTTCTCTCACCAAATTCCATAGGGCTTGCATGTTGTGATTGGATTTAATATTCATACTACGTGTTTTTTGTGTTTTCATCCCTTAAACAAAAACTGAAATACCAAAAACTGGAGAAAATAGGAAACAACTCAGTGATCAAAAACACTGTCCGTGTCAAAAATAGTCCATCCTAAGTCCAAATTTTGTCCAAAACTAGACTATCCTGGTAAAAAAATCAGTCCATCTCAGAATTGGTCATACTCAGCTATCGAAAAACTTGGAATTTTTGTCTCTACCCTGTTAATAGTCATACGAATCTGATCATTTATCATCCTGCACCATATCCTGTGTCGTAGGAGCCTAATAATTTGTCATCTAAGCTTAATCCTATGTCGTACGAAACCTAGCAGTCTGTCATCTGAAGCTAAATCCTATGTCATATGAAACATAACTGCACTAAATATTTTTTCATTCTGGACGTACCCATTTGTCGTATGATACTAGGCAGCAACTCATACGAAACAAAACTGTTGTCATCCTGGAACTATTAAATTGTCATCCGGCTCAGTAAATCTTGTCATATGAATCTTTGGTTTTATCACTACATAGCATTCAAACTTGCCTCAAATAGTCTATAGCGAACATAATACTGGTTATCATCATCCTAAGCATAAACAGATCAAGATAGTGTACCTCTACCATTTGTGTTGCACGATTTGGTTGATCATCTTTCAGCTAGTTCAATCAACTATCTATCAAACCTAAGTCACTTAGATAACGTCTTATATAGGATAGATCGTTCCTAAAACCAGACTGAATCTTAGTCACTACTCTCGAATCAACTTAGATAAACATCTTATACAAGATAGATCTTTCCTGAAACCAAACTAAAATCTCAATTGCTTCTCTCAAACAATACATTAACCGAACAACTAGCTCTGAAATTGATCTTGACCTCTGCATCACAAACAGCTCTAGGTCACACTAATCCATAAAAATGCCTATTCAAACCAAGAGTTCTCGTAAGAAAGAAGCCAAAGGAAAAGGACAACCCTTTACATACCAAGATTACCCATATTACATGGAGCACCCTTTCATTGACAAACCTTCATCATCAGGAGTACCAGTTTTTGATGAACCTGAATCTCCCACTATACATGAGACAGAATACAATGACAAAGACAACCTT
The DNA here is from genome assembly GCF_030272615.1 of Cryptomeria japonica. Taxonomy (NCBI): domain Eukaryota; kingdom Viridiplantae; phylum Streptophyta; class Pinopsida; order Cupressales; family Cupressaceae; genus Cryptomeria; species Cryptomeria japonica. The sequence goes on from NC_081415.1 coordinate 407,788,614, forward strand.
AATATTCACGAAACTGATAATAATTCCTCATCAAGTGAAGCTGAAGAAGACACTGAACCTCCAGAAAAAGAAATTTGTGACTATCAAAAGGATAAAGACTTCTGAAAAATGATGAAAGCTATCCTGGCTCGAGAAAAGGAAGGCTATTTCTTAGAACTAGCAAAACAAGGTGCCAAACTTCCTACTAGATATGATGTTCAGACACTCATTACTAAAAAGGAAGAATCACCTATACTCATGGTACACAAACAATTACTAGCCTTACAGACTAAGATCACTGATCTAAAGAATAAGGATAACTCCCCAAAACAATATTCTCTGGAGACAATATGCCCCTTTCCATTTGACAAGAATCTATACATGCCTCCATTCCCTTCATGAGTGGAGATCCCAAAATTTAACAAATATGATGGTACCTCAGATCCTCAAGATCATGTCAGAGATTTTTGTGCTACTTGTATGGAGTTCATGCATGATCAAATGTATCTCATGCGCCTTTTTCCAAGGAGTTTGGGAGGACAAGCCATGGAATGGTTCTCAAGTCTACCTAAAGGAATAAAAACATTTGAAGAACTAATCCAACTATTCTTACAAAAATAATCATACAACATTCGACATCCTGTGACTATGATCGAGCTTTGCAATACTAAACAGAAAATAGGGGAGCCTTTTCTTACTTTCCTCCAACGTTGGAGAAAGATGTTCTCCAGGTATTCACGACCTATCCCAGATTCTGAGAAAATGGACATATTCGTCAACAACTTGGTCCCAGAATTGAAATATAGCATCCAAATGCAAGTACACCTATCATTTAACAAAATGGTAGATAATGCCATTCAAATGGAAGATGTGCTCATAAAGAAGGGGGATATCTCACCTTGGAAGGAAATGCAACCAGGATCTAGCTCTAAAGAGAAGAACAAGTATTGGAAATTTGGCAAAGACAACAATAAGAATGTTGTTAATGATGGAGTAGTAGACACTGTTAAAAGTAACTCAAAGCCCATGATATTCAACTTGGCTAGTGGCACACAAGCACTTAAAGCTACTGAAGCTGTAGCAGAAAATCCTTCAAAGAAAACAAAAGAATGGTTCAAAGAGAAGCGTTTTCTTTCCAAACCTAAGCGTGATTTCACTCCTCTCGAAGAATCATATGAATCCGCTTTCAAAACTCTATTGGAAAACAACCTGATAATGCTACCAAATAACTCCAAACCATATGATCCAGAAATCAAACCAAAATGGTGGAGAGAAAATGAATACTGTGACTTCCATCAGAATAAAGGTCATAACACAAACAATTGCATGAAGCTCAAATATGAGATTCAAGATCTCATAGGTGCTGATATAATTCTTGTCGAGAATCACTTGACCAATGCTGATCACAAAGCATTTAAGGACCCTTTACCTATTTACGAACAAGGTGATTCATCAAAGACCAAAGGAGGTGCCAAAGTAAATTATACTTATACTAGCAATGACAATGTCATCAACATGATTGAGCCTTCCCAATCAGAATATTGCAATATGATTATAGTCCAAGACAAACCAAATGAATCACAATATGCAAGAGCTCTGACCCATTCTCAGAAGATAGTCACTCTCCAAGGAGCTAGTTCTTCCAACCCGACTCAAGCAACATCAAACCCACCAGCCTCATCAAACAAACAAAAAGAATCAACCTTGGATAAATTTAAAAGGCTAACTTCAACATCACCCTCTAGATATAGCATTGTTGAACAGTTGAAAAGGACAAATGCTCAAATCTCAATCTTTGAATTACTAAAACTCTCGTTTGCTCACAAAGAGATCCTAGACAAAGCATTTCTCACCACTAACGTTCCAAAGGATTTAGACATTGATCGGTTTCAATCTATGGTGGGTCATCTAACCTCACCTCACTATCTGACCTTCTCTGAAGAAGTGGTCTCGTAGATAAGAGTAGATGTGGTTGTATCGGGTTGAGTCATGTCCAATAATAGAACAGACTATTTAGGATTTGGGGGAATCATAGGCTAGGTATTGTAATTATTCCACCAAGAATTCACAGTGAAAATCGGATTCTTGCAACTCATGTATAGACCCCAAGGTGGCCATAGCATCTACTGCTCTATTTGTGGATCTGGGAATCTGTTGGAATGATACAAAAGCAAAATATTTCTTAAGATCATCAACCATTCTCTTATAAGGCATCAGTTTCTCATCTCGAGTCTGATATGTATCATTGATTTGATTGATGATCAGCGGAGTATTTCCATAGATGTGTAATTCTGCAACCTTCCATTCAATAGCTAGTTTTATCCCATTTACCTGCTCCTCTTACCGCTGCTGGACCTATCTCGGTGCTACTCGCTCCTCCTCAGCTCCACCCAATCTCATGCCTATACTCCCTAGGGATCTGCCCTCACCCCTCTGTTGTCCAACCCCAGTTGGAACCCTCCTGCTACTAGCACTAGGATCACCACTTGCCCACCTCAGAGCCTCGACTCTTTGTCCCTATCTCTATCCCTATCCCTATGCGGGGGCATCATCCTCAATCTCCTCAATCCGAGGAGCCTACTCAGCTAGATCTATGTATCTAAGGAATGGATGTTGTTGGAACCAATCCCTGTACTGGGGAAATACCCCTGCATCCGCAACATCATCCATGTAATCCCATCTAAGACATTGTAAACCAGTCATCTCTTGCATACTCAAGGCATAGGATAACCTCGGTGACCATCCTCGCCTCTCCTCATCAGCATATCTCACATATGTTGTGTACTCCTGTGAGATCCCCTGAGGCCTACCATATTGCCTTATCACTCAAGATACTGGAAATCGCTCCACCACAGTCTATGATCTGCCAATAAGTGGATGTGTAACAAAAAGATCCCTACATACTATTCACTAGACATCCCATGGCTCTAAGCCCCTATAAGAACTCCATACCATGGCTATCAGGTCATCTAGCTGCCATCACCAAAAATCGGTCTTGCCCAGATGGGGCTACATAACATAACCTACATACCTATATACAATCAGCTACCTAGGCTCTTTGCTATCATCTACAATTGGCTGACAAACTGGGAGGTGCTCCTAAGCCTAAACCTGTAAAATCAAAACACCTACAGCCATGCTCTTGCCCTCCCTATACACAATCTCATGCATCTCACGATACATGTGGGCTAATATGCAAGAACCCCAGCCAAGCCTCTGAGGGATCTCCATCAATCTCTCTAGCATCCTACCCCATCCACATTGGAATCCTTGTTGTCCCCTATCTGGCATCAGAAAACAGCTGATAAACCCTACTAGAACACAAGCCTGAGGAAACTCCTCACTGTACCTGCTCATCATGACGTCCCAAATGATGGAACGTGTCAATATATTAGGATCCCTGAAGACATGCCTGGCCGCCTGTAATCTAGGTAGCAGCGCTGCATTGTAATCTACCTTATCCCCAACAAAAGGGATATGAAGGATCCTATATAAATCCTTGGGAGTGATGTTCATCTCCCCAGCTAGCAAATGGAAGGTATTGTGCTCTGAATGAAATCGCTAAACCAATGTTGTGAGCATACCGTGATTCACACGGATATTTGGTAAACCAAGAAGGTGGGTCAAACCACACAAATCAATATGAGCCTGCTCAACCTCTGATAACTATCAAACTAATGTCATGATAGGTGGATAAACGTATCTAAAGAGCACATGAGGTAATCAAACGTGCAAAAATCAAACAATGAAGCATCAGAAAACATTCTAAATAAGCCTACAAGAGAAGTAAAACATCATGCAAATCCAACTACGTCAATTGCAAAATCAAAATTTCAAGTTTAGACCTTCAAAAATGCTCACTATTTCCCAAATGAGAAAACACAGAAGGGCAGCAACTCGTATGAGTTAGGATTGAGCTCCATACGACAAAAGATCCCCATATGACAAAATATTAGACTTTGGACGAAAAAATGGTCTTTTATGAATGTTGTCATATGATAGAAGGGTGTGGTTAGAATGAAAAAACTAATGGCCTCAAATGACAAAACAAACTTCAACAGTTTGTCGTATGAGACAAGATCCTTGCTCGCACGACAAAATGAGAAAGCCGACTTCCAACGTGCCAAAAAATTGAAAAATCAACAAAAAAATTCAAAATTGAGAACATAAAGAGGCTTAAGATTGATCACTTACCATTGGCTCATAGTGTTGAGGTTGATTATGTCATCTCTGGCACTCAAAGCAATGCTCATGAGTAGGGACCACCATTTTCTTCACATAAGGCTTTTGGAATTTTCAAACTTGGAGGGTTAAAATGAATTGAAAATGACACTTTTACCTCTTATATAGCTAAAACCCTAATTTTTCAACTTGCTCCGATGGACATGAAAATTGTACCCTTAGCTAATTTGCCTGTTCTGATTCCATTTTTGGGATCAAAATTGAAATCTGAGATCATATTTCTAGTCAATTTCCAAAATTTGGACCACTTAGCGTTTTTCATCAAATGCTCATTCTTTCTTCTAATTGCGCTCAATTTCTCATGAATCATTGCTGAATCTCAATTCAATTTTTATTCTATACATCAACTTTCCACTCAAATGCCAAATCTTTAAAAATTTCCGTAAATCAATTTGTGCTTAGAAAATTTAAAATCATTCAAAAATTGCCTATAATCATGTACCCTCGCTATCTTTCGATTTCGCTCCCGAGGGGGCATACAAGTGACCTCATGACCTCACATCTTCAATGTCGAGAAAATTGTCAAATCTTCATCAAAAGTCGAGCAAAAAAATCTTTTTCGACTAAAGAAAATCAAATTATTATTGCTAAGGGGGATCTCAGCTTCATCACTTCACATCAAGTTGAGATCTCTCGATCATCTGAATCGAATCAATCGCTAAGGGGCATATCAGTTTCATCGCTTCAAATCAAGCTGATATTTGTCTTCTTCTGAATCACTCTCTTAACATTAATCAGTTTCATCACTTTTCATCAAGTTGATTATTCATTTAAACTCAATCAAGGGTTTAAAGAGTATCTTTGATCACACGCTCAATCTAAGTAGGTGTCCAGTTTCATCGCATCGAATCAAGATGGACAGTTTATTTTTCGCTCATCGTATCTTGATCAATCAAGTTCAAGATCGATTTTTATCTTCACTCGCTGTGTCTAGATCAATCAAGATCTAGATCAATAAGATCTGCTTCTTGATCAATCAAGTTCAAGTTTGGTATCTTTGTTCTCTATCGTTCCTAAGTTCAATCAAGTTCGGGATCAATATCACTTTAATCAGACTTCATTCAGCTTCATCACTTCAAATCAAGCTAAACACCTTGCTCTTTCTCTGGTTCGTGATCAATCAAGTTCAGAACTGGTATCTCCTAGACATCAACATATTCTTTGAACCAACGCGCTACTCGCACATTAATTCAAATAGGGGCAAATGTAATACCCTAAAAATGGTCATCTAAACCATGGGCCCTAATCTTGACAACATCACCAAGGTCCTAACCATAGGCAATTAAATCAACTTTGAGCATATTATTAATTCTTCAATCATCAAATGTCGCATGGCAAGCCAATTACTCAATATTAATTAAATATTTATTTAATTGATTAAACCATTCCAAGAATATCATTTTGATCAATTATCCTATTTTAATTTATTAAATATCTTTACATACTTAATTAATTAATAAATTTGCCATTTAATCATGCAAAAAAGGAATTAACTTATTACAAAAGAGGAACTAATTACAAAGCAAGAGTTGAATTGAAAATAAAATAAAAGAATTGAATTGAGAGAGAAATCAAACTTGAGATATTATTTCTTTTTCTAAATTTAGAACTTTAAATTAGAAAAGCAATTAATTGAATTATTAATTATTCTCTAAAATTGGAACTCAAAGCTTTCCAGAAAAAGAAGTTTGGTCGCATTGAAACGACTCTTTTCTTGAATAAATAAAAGAATTATCTATTTTTATCACAAATGCATGGAATTAATTTTATATTATTTTCTAATGCAACTTGAACTTCTCATTTAAATGCATTTCAATTAAACTATAATTAGAATCTATCTCAAGGTTAACTCAACCTGATTTCTTGATTATTTTCAATTAATCCTAAATTGAGTTTTTTTATAATTCTCTATAAATTCCGCCTTCATCTCTCATTCAAAACACCCCAGAGATTTTTGAGAACATGCTTGGAGATTATTATTATGCTGATTTTTGCTCTGGAGTCATTAAATATATTGTGCTTTTTTAGATTATTTGCATCCATATTTAGTTTACTCGTATTGCTTGAATCCATATTGCTTGAATTCGTTATTGCTTGAATTATTCATCCATCTTGCCTCCATTTTAGATTAATATCATGCTCATATAGATTAAATCCTTCGTCTTGGTGTAGTCTAGTCACTGGTATTGCTTATAAAAATCTTAGAGCAATCTTATACTCGCATCTTTTAGAAGGTAATTGGTCGATTTGTTATGGTTTTATTATTCATGCTTATATCTTTCTAACCATACATGTAATGACTTAATTGAAGTGTTGTGTCCTGCAGATACAGATCTTTATTCCACTTTTCACACACACAATGATCATCATCATTACATCAACATAAAGCATAAGTAAAATCATATGGAATGCATTGCTTAATCATATAGAAAGCATCATAAAATCATAATAGAACCATGCATCATAGATATAACATAAAGCATATAAGTTGCCACCAAAACCGCATATCATGTATATCTCAAAAATGGTAATGTGTCAAAATACAATCATAAAAGTGCCCAATGACTCAAATAACATCATAAATAAGTGTCTCAACCGACACTGCCTCTATTAACAAGTTGATCATGTCTACTAGATCCTATCTACTGGATTTTTCCTTAGGATGTCCTGAGGATGCTCGAGGTGGACCCATCACTCCTCCATTGCTAGTCCTATGACTGGTAGATCTGATAGATCTCCTCCTAGACATATCAGCACTATAACTCGGTGGTCTCTAACCCTCTAGAATAGATCTCTCATACTCTCATTTCCAATATAAACACTCCTTAGCTAAATGTATGAGGCGATCATCATGTGTTAGCATACCAGTATTCAGTGACTTGTACTAATTATAGGCATCATGTACCAACTGATTGCTCTGCACAACATTGTCACGCTCTCTCAGGAGACGATCTCTCTCTTGTATCCAATCTTGTTTCTCCTACATAACCTTAACCCGATCATCCTTCCTTTCTTGCCACTCTCTAGCTAAGACAAACTCTAAACTGTGAATCCATGCTCTAAGGATCATTTCATCCTTGTCATCGCCATCCCCATCCCATCCCTATCCTCCCTCATCACCTACTACTATGATAGGAGCATCCTCTAGCTCTGGCATGTCAATTTCCTATGAGATTTTATAACCCTCAGCCCCACTACTATATGATCCCAAAGATGAATCATCATCATCATCGCTACTCAAATCAGTTTCACTACCGATGTCTACCTCCTTGTCCTCATCTTCTCCCTCATCCTCCCCCTCCTCCTATCCTCCTATGGTAGAAATGTTCACAACTACTATCCTCCCTCCCTCAAATACTCTCCTCCCACTGTCTCCTCCTCCACCATCCCCTCCTCCCTACGATCTTTGGTGTCGAATCTACTGAGGCAAGATGAACACGATCAGATCTATCAATGGCACAAGCCTCTATCTATCCCACCAAGTATCATACTATGGAGTAGTCCCTAGATCTACTACCCCTATTGTCCAACCCCACTGAACTGATGAAGAAAATTGAACTCAGCAACAACAACATGAGGTTGTATACAAGCCTCCCAATCACTAATCTCTTGTGTAACTCGAGCGAAATATGTTGTCACATCTGGGATACCTTGCACCTCCCCAAACTATCAAAGCACTCATCCTGGGAGATGCGTACCAATAATACATTGTGTGTCAACTACCTGACCAATGAGGTATCTTTGATGTTGGTAGAAGGGTTGATGCTCTGCATCATTGGCCTAGTCGAGGCAATCCGAGTATGGTATCCACACAAAGTGTTGTAATATATCAAGTTGATGCCTCCAATACAGAGTGTTCCCTGAACCCTTGTGTCTGATCCCTAGAGTGTATTTATAAGAATAGGGCTGATCATATTGAAGATTCACATGAATAAATGGCTAAGAGATAGCAATATGCTCCCAAGCCCAGATCTGGAGCAAATTGACACCACAGCCGATAGATCTCTATCTCAAATAAACAATCCCATACATCTGGTAGTACAACATGGCAAGTAGACATGGAGCCCATGTAAACACATCTATGCACAATCATATCATGGATCACTTAGCCCCATCCAACTGGAAATACATGATATCTTTGTTGGCATAAGACACTATTCCGATGATGCTCTGGTGAAGATTGATGATGTCTAGTGCATGAGATTTATTAGGAGTTGTCATTGATGGCAACTTAGCCTATTGATCTTATCTGGTATGAAGTTTGGGAAATCTAGATGTCTTTATGATCAGATTTGAGTTTATTGAGTATGAGAAGCACATTATCATGAAATCATATCCCCCGATGTTATTTCTTAAGCATGTTATAAGGTCTGGTATCAGGTAGAGCAGTAAAATAGGGTTATCTTCATTATTGGTGGTGTAACGTGTGGGCCAGATTATTTGAGGTGATTCTGGTGGTTGTTGGTAAGATCGAGGTAATTGGACCAACTTATGGAAAGTGTTTGATCATATGTTTTGGATTTGGAATATGTTTTTGTGAAGATTTGAGAAGCCAACTTGAAGCTACACGTTGAACATATTTTGATATTTTGAGAAGTCAACTTGTGGGAGATCAATTTTGTTAGTGTGGATATATAAGATCAACTTGGATAATGTTTTTCAATGATGATATGATATGTGAGATGATTTTGGGAGAGATTGAGCACATTTTCACATGTGCACCTTAAGTTTTGTTGATTTGGTAATAAGTAGTTGAGCAGAACATAGCAGTTTATCAAAATAGCAACAGTAGATCTCTTTGTGCCTAACCGAAGTTGTCATTTGGCATAGTTATATGATTTTCTTGAGTTCATTACTCATTGTAATCATTTTGTATTAGCTTGTAAGGCAGTGAGCCTTCCTCTAGGTTGTAACCCTCTTGTAATTGAGCAGTGAGCTCTAGGCAGTGTGCCTGAATGCATGTGCATTCCAACTTTTGTAATATTGTTCTACTACTGGCCATAGTATAAATATTGTGAATACTCAATCCCACCATGATTTTTCTCTTTCCAAGTTTCCAAGTAAAAGTATTGGTGTTATGGTTATGTGCTTATTTGCTTTGCATTTATGCATTTCAGTTTCTTACTTATGCATCTGGTGGATAAAGAGTCACATTAACAAATTTATAAATACTAGAACACTGATTCACCCCACCCCCCCTCTTAGTGTTCATTGATTCCAACAACCTCTTGTTAGTAATAAGAGGACCTGCTACTATACTGCACAAAACTATAGTCAGATTATCATAATCCATACAATCCCATGGTATCTCGCATCGACCCCTCATTTGAAGATCCTGATCAGAACACTCACGTAGATCACACAATCCTGTGATACCTAATCTACGGTCATATACAACCCTGGCGGTACGAATCAAAATATGCAATATATGTCGAACATCCTCTAAAGTGATAGGTGTCTCACTAGTAGGAAGATGGAATGAGCAAGTCTCAGAATGCCAATGCTCCACCAAAGCTGTGATCATGACCCTATTGGTCGTAACCTCAAGAAAGTGCAGCACATGATACAATCCAACATGCATGATCAATGCAACATCCTCAGCAATCAAATCATCTTGAAGATCAAGACCATCAGGCCTCATCTATTTACAATTCAGCACATTGACATTCTCCTACAAGTGAAAAACAAGAGAAAAGTCAAATATCATATTTGCATAATGAATCACAATCTATACATGTTAAAATTTAACATTTTTCAACAAATGTGAATTACTTAACGTGAATGTGAATCATTTAAGGTGATTGTGAATTACTTAACACAAATGTGAATCATTTAAGGCAATTGTGAATTACTAAACATGCATGTGAATCAATTCAAGCAAAAGCATATCATTAATAGTGATTGTGAAGCAGTTATACGAATGTAAATTATTAAAAGAAAATGAGAACTATTTACATCAAGCGTGCATAAATCCAATGGTGAATGTGAATCAGTTAAAAAAAAAAATTATAACAAAATTTTGAAAATTGGACAAAAACAAGAAAAAATGGGCAAAATTTTTGAATGTGTACCATGCCTCCAATGTCGGTAGGCCTCTGATATGAACACACTCAATTTGACAGGTGCAATCATTCTCTATGACTAGCCATGATGCTCAAAATGATGCAAGAAAGCTCGAATATCACGCAAAACTCAATGAACTCAAAGAAAGCAAATGAGCAAATGCAAATAAAAAATTCTTATTTATAGCTCAAAATTAAGGTTTTTTTCACTTCGACAGATGTGCCCCCCTGAACTTCAAAGAACTTGTAGGCAGGTCAAACAGACTCGAAATCGCACGAAACTTGACACGATTTCTCATTAGGATGGTGTCGTTAAAATGGTCTTCATTTTGTAATTTTTTGACCACTTTTTTGAGGGGACATATTTACACCCTAAGCATCACCGGGGCATATTCAGGTAGATTTTTTTCATTTTCTTTGCAACAACATCGTTTCTACATTGTATCAAACAGGGGAAAATGTAGACACCTAAAAATGTCTCATTGATCACACACTAATTATTCATCTTATTAATTAAGTAATTCTTTAATTAATCTAATTAATCTTATTTCTTCTCAAACGACTCAATCATCACCTTTCACATTACTAATTATTCAATTTCCACTTCTCCATCAATTCATCATCTAACCCTTCCTCAAATATTAATTATTTAATTAATTATGATTTTATTTATTAATTAAATAGTCTTTATTATTTAATTAATCCCATTTCTAATGATTAAATTATTTAATTTATTAATTCATTCTTCAAATCCCCAAATTCGGATCTCAATTAATCTCAATTAATCACATTTTCTTCCAAATTCGTATTTCACCAAATTTCAAGAGAATGTGCATTTCAGTTTCATCATTCGAAATCAAAATTCAAATCCAAATAAGAATTGTGCATTTCAGTTTCATCATTCGAAATCAAAATTCAAATCCAAATAAGAATTGTGCATTTCAATTTCAAATTTTGAAATCAAAATTAAAATCCAAATAAGAATGAAATTGAATTTCAATTTAAAAGTCCTACAACACATGTTGAAATCAGGACTGATCAATCAAATCAGTTTACTAACCAATTAACTCAGTTAACTCGCCAATCTCCCCTTTCACTCCCAATAACTTTTTTTCTAACAAATCAATCTATTCAGTCTTCTCTCAATCAATTCAGATAACTAGAGAATATATCAAGTTGACTAATCAATCAATCCACTTAATAGATCAATCAAAATGAGTTAACTAATCAATCAAATCAGTTCAACTATCAATCAACACTTCAGTTCTATTTCTTACCTAATCTATCTCAAAAATCTATAAAAGCAACCTCATTTCTCCATTCTCAACAATCACGAACTTTGAATCTTTGTGCCACTTGCAAGTTACCAGTGTGATATCTGAGAGCCACCATACCACAAAGAAGAGAAGAACAATGGAAGCAAAATGAATGATAGGGAGTTTTAACTAGATTTATTTGATTAAAATGTCTTGTTAAACTGCTTAGTTTTATTGATTTATGTTTAGGATTTCTTTAGTAGTTAAGGAGTTCATGATTTTCCTTATTTCCTATTTAGCAATGATGATTTTAACCATGAAAACAACATTTATTGCCCTGATTCCGAAGAAGGAGCAAGCTATGTCTTTTGATGACTTTAGGCCAATTTCACTATGCCATACAATTTATAAAGTTATAGCTAAAGTAATTACAAATCTAGACTGAAAAAGTTCATTGGTAATATCATATCTGATGAGCAAAGTGGTTTTGTTCCTTAGAGGTCAATTGTAGAAGGTATTATTGTAGCTCATGAAGCAATTCACTCAGTCAAGGGAGGTAAAGTGGAAAAAATGATCATCAAATTAGATATTAGGAAAGCCTATGATAGAGTGGACATGGACTTTCTTCTAACTGTTTGGAGAAAGTTTGGATTCTATGAGGGTTGGGTTGTGTGGTTAAGAAGTTGCATTATCACCTTGAAGTTTTCTATCTTATTAAATGGTAGTCCACAAGGTTTTTTCCAAGCTAGTAGAGGGTTAAGGCAAGGACACCTCCTTTCCCCTTTGTTTATTATTATTATGGTAGAAGTATTGGGCAAACTGATTTTCAAGCTCAGAACAAAGAACAAATGGAAAGGTATTAAAATTGCTCCAAATATGGAGAATACAACACATCAACAATTTGTTGATGATACAATACTATTTGGTGAATCTTCCTTAAGGGCGGCTAGATACATTAAACAAGCTCTGGACAAATATTGTCTTGTTTTGGGTCAAAAGGTAAATTGGCACAAATTGAAAATCTTTTTCTTTAACACAAATCTTCATAAGAAAAGAGAAATAGTGAAAATCCTGGAGATTAAATCTGGAGAGCTTTCGCGCAGATTCTTGAGGACCCCTTTGTTTTCAAAAGGTAATAAGATCTCTTTGTGGAACAAATTAGTGGATAGTTGTCTAAGAAAATTAGAAGGTTGGAAAAGTAGATGGTTGATGGTTGCGGGGAGAATTTTGATGCTGAAAATAATGGTGTCTATCATACCACTTTACTTAATGATGTGCTTTTGGATTCCATGTAAAGTGATTAAAACTATAACTCAAAAGATACCAATTTTTTTTGGAATGGTAGGAGTGAACAAGACAAAATTCTACTTTTGACATTGGAAGCAGTATGTAAACCAAAATATTGGGGGGAGCAGGTCTGATTAAATGGAGCTTGATGAATGATGCAATGTGAGCCAAGTTAGTCTGGGGAATATTTTCAAAATTGAATAAAAATTGGGTACAAATTATGAAGAAAAAGTATCTTCATAATGGTAGTAGAGAATGCATTATGAACATTCAGAATCCTCCAAGGGGTTCTGCCATATGAAAATTTATAATCTCTTATTGATAGCTTGTTACTGACCATATTTCTTGGCAAATTGGTAATGGGGAAAGGGCGATTTTTTGGCAGGACTCTTGGGAAGGCTATAAGAAAATTTGAAATGAGCATAAGTGGGAGGAGATTAATAAATGGGATAGTAAAGTTTGTGACTATGTGAAAAAATTTCTGATTGAAAATGATCCTGGAATGGGAAATGGGAATGGAAAGATGTGAAGGAATTGAATTTTCCTCCTCTGTAAGAAGAACGATTCAGGGGACTCTTGAGGAATAGAAACATCATATTCATGGGAGGAAAGGATGAGATAATTTGGTGTGGAGCAAAAAATGATAAATATTCAGTTAGAATAAGTTAACAATTATTAGAATAAGAAGCAGGAGAGGCTTCATGGCCACACAAACTACTCTGGAAAAAATGTTGCCTCCCCGAGTGTAGTGCCCCAAATTGATTCATACTCTATGATGGTTGTGGTGGATACTAATGGACTCTTTTTATGTTTTGACACTCCTTGTTTCATACTTTTCTCTTTCCTATTTTGAGGTACTTATGCATATCAGTGGATACATTATGATATTTATGATGATGATTCTATGATCAGGGTTACTTGATGTTGATAGGATTTATCATGTGATAAACTTCTTGATAATGTATTTATTGTTAGGATTCCAAAAGATACTGAGAGGGGGGAGTGAATCAATATCTGACCGGTATAATAATTTTCTTAACTTATAACATGAAAAGCATATTAAAATTGTGTACCGGTAAACCAGAAATAATGCAGCAAATAAGAACAACAACCACAACATGAAAAGAACACCATAAAACAATATTTTAATGAGGAAACCCAGCATGGGAAAAACCTCGGTGGGATTTGTGACCTACAATATTCGCTTACTAGCCAATAAGAGAATATTACTGCTTACAATAGGGGCCTACACATGTAGGAAGGCCAAGTGCCTAGAGCTCGCTACTCAGTTACAAAAGAAGTCACACTGACTTACAAAAATGGATTATACTAATCCAATGTCTTGTACTGCTTCAGATCAGCATCTGCTATGCTAAATTTAGTACTGGTTTAAGCTCTGCAATATACATAAACCCTTATCCAATAATTCACATATTAGGTCTGCTACCTTCTTTTCATACTTCGCATTATATTATTACTAAATGATCTACAATGATCTCATACATATATGAGTCATATTACAATCCACCATGTCGGCTTACAAAAGATTTTACAATTAATTACAAAATACATTTATACAAAATTCCTATCAGCCAGGGTGTCGGTAATCTTCCTTTTAGGTGTCAATGATCTGTATGCTAGTGTAGAATCTGTCGGTGTTGGTTCCTGTGTCTATCTACCGGTATCACATGATTGTAAGGTTTCCATCAATGACAATACCTTCAATCACCTACAATTTCTCATTGGAGTGTGCATTTTCCAACAATCTCCCCCTTTGGCATTGATGGCAACACTCGTGAGAAAAATAAAAAAGTGTCCAAAATGATGTCCAAAAAGAATCTGCCAAAATTGACTTACCAAAACTATGTGCCCAAAAATGTATGCTCCCCATGAGCTGATGATGTCATGTTCTAATCATTTTTCTCATCGCACTACTCCCCCTTTGACATCAATGACAAAGGTTGTCATTCGTTGTTAGTGGAGTGTGGTTCCTGCCTAGATTTTTGTAACCGGTGGGTTACAATCTAGAAAATATCTGCCAAAATCAAATTTAAACTGTTGCTTAATCTTTTTCTATCCTTTAATGCCTCGTGTTCTCTAAATTGTACTGGTGAGTATGTGCATTTTCTCTTCCGGTGTCTTAATTCTGGGAACCAGAGCCTCAGCAACTTCTTTTCTTAAAGAAATGAGGTAATCTAGTTTAGGACCAAGTTTACATTTTCAGCTTTTTTCCTTATCCTTTATTCTCTTTTTATCCTTTTCTAACTTCTCAATTTTCTCTTCAAGATCTGCAATTTTCTTTTCTATTTCCAAAACTGAATCTGTAGATCCAGAAATTGAGAAGCATCAAAACAAATAGCAATTAGGACAATCACTAAAACCTAAAACTGCAATGAAAGCAATCCTAATCCAATCAATGAAGACATAAAGACAAGATATTCAAATTGCATGAAATCAAAGCAAACCAATGCAGATATCTCCTTCATGTGGCTCCATTGTTCTTCTTTCACCTTCAAATTTGATGTTGATCTCACCTACAAGTGCCAAATGCAAGTAGAAAGCAAGTTGAGAGATGAAATTTGCAGCATAAGGCTACTTGAAAATGTGATTGATTGATCCTTTGATTGAAGAAACTCATCCAATTTATAGACAAATTGGAGAGAGGACAAGATTAGCATGAAGAGATTTGAAAGGAAATTCAATTCAAGAATGGCAACATTATGACAAATGTATGACAATTTCTATGCAAGGAGTATGACAAATTATGACAAATTATGACAAGTTGCTATGCAAAATGCATGACAAACTATGACAAGATTGAAATAGAAATAGAAATTAGAAATTAGGAGAAATTAGCAAATTAGAAAATTGAAGAAAAAGATGAAATAGAAATTAGGTGAATTAATTAATAGGTTTTCATCCATTAATTAATTCATGAAAGAGACCTAGGACTAAATAAATAGATTTATTTAACCCACAAAGAAGAAGAAAAGGATTAAATGAACAAATCATAAAACCCTAGAAATAAGAGGACAAGGAATTAGGTCAAGACAACAAGAAATTAATGTAGGTTCGATCATGATTCTGATTGACAAAGGACCAATGTTGATAAATGATTAAAATTGGTTGACAAAAATCAATGACAAATTGACCAAGATTGACAAGGAGATCAAATTGATAGGCGCCAATTGACGAGGAAAAATGACTAATCGATCCAAATTGACATGATTGAAAAGGACAAGGATCGATGATGAATCGATCACAAAATGACAAGATTGACAAGGACAAGGATCGATGATGAATCAATCGCAAAATGACGAGACTGACAAGGACAAGGATCGATGATGAATCGATCACAAAATGACAAGATTGACAAGGACAAGGATCGATGACGAATCGATCACAAAAATGACGTGACTGACAAGGACAAGGGTCGATGACGAATCGATCACAAAATGACAAGATCGAAAGCAAGAGACCTAATTCGAAAGCGAGAAAAATGAGGAATGTAGAAGAAGGACTTGATGCTTGCAAATGATAAAGGCCAAGTGCGCAGCATAGAAGAAATGTTAATGCAATGCAAGAACCCTAAAATAAGGCAATGCGCAAATGTTAAAGTATGACTCCGCAAGCGTTGACCATTTTTAGATGTCTACATTTTGCCCCTCTTTGAGACAATGTGATTCTAAGCATTGTTTCAAAGAACAATAATGAAAATGCCCCAGACAATAACAATGACATATGCATGCCCCCTCGAGGAATTGGCCAGAAAGATCCAGAAAAGAGGCCAAGTGATCGATAAGAATGACAGAAGATGACAAGTTCGAATGGATCAAAAATCAGAGGTTGGATGCACAAAGGACAAGCAGTGGAAGGCGCAAAAGACTGCAACCATCATAAGATGGAGAGCATGCACATCCATCTAGATATTGACAAAAACCTATATAAGAGACAAGGAGAATGAAAAGAGTTCATTTGCACTGGCCAAATTGGAGGAGTTGTTGCTCAGGAAAAGGACCCTTGCAGAGAGATGGAAAACATTCCAATGGCAGATCACCTTGGGGAACATGTACGCACCTATAGATGATCGGACGATGTAGGAGCAGCGGTACGTAGCTCAAAAACCCATATGGTCAATTTCATGCATTTTTCTTAATTGTGAGACATTGTGGGGCCCACAAGGGAGGGAAAAAGGGAGACCTGCACCTATGTGGGTGCATTCTGCGCCTGTGTAAATAGGTTTTATGCCTATGTAAGGTACACAAGTGCAGCTTGATGCTGCACAGGCGCAAGACAGGGTACATAGGCGCAATTGTGCATTGAGGACACTAATTTGACCGAAATCAGCGTGCGGATGATCCCAAAAAGAGGGATAAGGGTAGGATAGGTCAAAATAGATAAGAAAAACCCTGATTGGTGCATGAAACAAGGAAATGTAGCCCTTAGGAGAAAACCCTAAAACTGACAAATTGTACCCCAATTGTGATGCAGAGTCGACAGTATCCATTGATCACACGAGAGAACAGACCTGACTGCTTCATGTTGCGACATAGACTCAAGAGTACGGACAAATATACCTTAGTAGGACTTGGATTATACTATATTACGTACATGCACAAGATTAGGGCAAACACAGGACTCTTGACCACATTGGCTGAGCGATGGCATTCAGAGACTTCCTCTTTTCATCTTCCGACTGGAGAGGCGACTATGACACTAGAGGACGTGTGGCGTATCCTCCACATTCCGATTCATGGGGAGATGGTGGTGTATGACCCAGTGACAGGGAGAGATTCTTTGTGTAGATTATTCAAGTGTGACGTAGATGACCTTGATATCACAGAGAGGGAGATCTGCTAGGAGACCATGGCAACAGAGTATGATCAGCGATATGTGGTGATAGTAGTGGTTATGGCATGCCTGTTAGCAGGTGACAGATGAGGACATGGATTCCCTATTGGATGGGGAAGAGTGCTAGAGTGGATGGCGATAGAGCGGACTGTATATGCATGGGGACCATGTGTGCTTACTATGCTATATTTTTAGTTGTATCAAATAGCATATTAGAGGGTATAGACTTTGAGTTGTGGGGTCACACTATTACAGGTATGGGCATTTGACCGCATAGCCATATGTCGGCCAATTGCAGAGAGATAGGTAGTACCATAGTGACCATATGTATACTACTATGGGGGAACGCTGAGATAGGGTCCATTTGGATACATATTGTATTGGCGACATGAGCTAGACAGGTTGAGAGATTTCACATGGAAACCATATCATGATTGCCTTGGATGGTCAGATGATGGCGATGAGCTACCATATTGCAAATAGGAGAAATACCTAATTGGACGACCAGTGAATTGCTAGAGAGTGATTGAGATGTATCTGCTAGAGAGAGTCAGATGATAGTTTGGAGAGAGGCAAGATGTATCGATAGGGACTGCACACTTTGCCTGATCTTACAGAGAGACGAGTGAGTGGGGGAGGATGATTCAGCCACACATAGCATTGTAGCATCCTAAAATTGTGACACTTGCAATTTCGACTGCATTTCGGTCTTCACGATGGCGACGCAACACGCAACCTGAATGGAGACCCCGAAACCTGATTATGACACTGAAAACTGCATTTTCTGGCACCCTGGCCTGAACCTCCTTTGCACCCTGCTGTCCTGGGAGGTGGGACCAGAGTGCCCAGTGCCCTGGTCCTTCAAGACCAGGGCACCCAGTGCCCTGGTCCCCCAGGACCATGGCGCCCAGCGCCCTGGTCCCTGGGCCTATTTTGGGCCCGGTCTCCTATGGGGTCTCGGGTCTTTTTGTTTGCAATTTGGAAATTAACTTTCCTGGTCGGCCTAAGGTCGGGAAAATCAGTCTATTAACCCTAATTGGCAAGTATATAAACTACATTTCCTCTCCCATTTGAAGAGGTCGAAAAAAAGGACATATGTGTACAAGCGTGGAAACTATACTCAAGCATTCAAGCATTCAAGCATTCCTTCAAGCAATTGATCATTCTAAGTCTCCATTCAAGGCTAAGTGTTGCATTCAAGACAAGGATTCAACCATTGAAGAGGAGATCACTTACAACACATTACATGCTACAACATACAACATACAACAAACAACAACATCTATACCTTCGCATATAAGGATACAAACATCCTTACAACAAGGTATTAGTACTTGTTTTACATTACATTTATAGCATTTCTCATTTCTTGGTTAATTCCAAAACCGGGGTTTGACCTAAAGGCAAACCCCTAATCCCTAACCCCCCAATCGTCTTCGCTTTTCTGTGTGTAGGTTACAGGTACGCGGCTGAAATTGAAGATCTGGAATCCTTGTGCAGAGACGAACAGATCACCCTTCGTTTCGTGGATTTTTCGCAGGACCGTGTGCACGCCGGGCGCCATCGTCCTGACAACTTTTGCTCAAATTTGCAGGACAGTGCCGTATCGACATTTTACTACTAATTCCAGGTCCGCAGCTTCATCCTATATCCCTATCTCAGTTTATAAGCGAATCTTTGTCACTTTTTATGCATTCCTAGCTTAATTCTTCTATCAACATTCTTTACAAAAGAGGGTAGCCTTGCTTTCTTAACCCTTGAAACACATTTAGCATCCAATCTTGCCTTGCGTGGGATTGGATCTTGTGGGTTTCAACCCCTCTTTTGAATGTAAAGTCTCTCCCTTAAGTGAAAAACCATCAACCCTAGCAACCTCCCTTCTCTCTCCTCGGAGTTGGAAGAGGGGAGAGCAACTAGGGTTCGATCGCGATTTTCCGCTTTACATTTTGGTGAACCCAATGTGAACATCCTTTCTGATTATTCATAATTAGATCTGAAAATTGGATTCCTTGATTACATTTCCATGTTTGATCTTTTGCAAAATTTTAGAGGTTAATTGCATAAAAACCCTAAATCTTCTTTTTAAGTAATTAAACTTGTGAAATGTTTAATTGTTGATGCTTGTTTCAGATCTGCCCTTCTATTACAAATTATCAATTCATATTTGTGCTTTAATTTTGAAAATTAAGTGGTTAAGTGTCAAAACCCTAATTTTTGAAACCTTCTTGATTCAACCTTTGTCCGACAATTTCACTGATCAAAACATCTCCAAATCAGCTGTAACTTTGGATTCCGCAATAAAATCACAATATCTTTCATCCCTTAAAATTTGGAAAAAAGTTGCGAGGACCGTGTGCACTCCGAGCGCCATCGTCCCCGACATTTTTTCTGAAATTTCGGGAGCTAGATCTTACTGTATTTTTCTGCTAAAATCCAGAATTTTGGCTGATTTTATCAATTATAGCACCTTCAAAATTACAGTCAAAGTTGGTCTAGCGATTGCTTGGATTGAGGCTTCTAATCATTCAAAAAATTGTTGAAATTGGAATTTGTGTCAAAATTGTGTTTCTTACTGTCCTAAATCTGAAAGGTGTGTTAGCATTCATTCAAAATTTCAGTGATTTATTCAAATTTTTGCAATTTGTGACTTTTGAAATTAAGTGCTTAATTACAACAACTTTGATTTCCGCTTTCAAAATTGAATTTTGCGTGAAATTGAGTCAACTTTCAAAATTCAAAACTTGCATTGCTTTTGGTATTCCCTCTAAAATCATAAAATTCAAAATTCCAGTTTCCCTCTCTTTTTCAAAATTCAAATTTTGCATTTTTCGACAATCTTGGTAGGGTTCAATTTTGAGATTGCAACTTTAATTTGGCCTATCTACAGATCGTAAAATCACTCAATTTTTTCAGGTTAGCTGTAAAATCATCATAACTTTCATCCCTGCAAATTTCAAAAAAAGTTGCGAGGACCATGTGCACCCCGAGCGCCACAGTCCCGGACATTTTTTCCGAAATTTCGGGAGATTGTCCTGATTGTATTTAACAGCTTAAATCTAGAAGATTGGCTGGTTTTACTGAAATTTGCTACCTTTAAAATTCAAAATCTTCTCTCTTTCTTTAGTGCATGAGTTTTACAACAATAAGCCCTACTTACACTATTCCCGTTAAACGAAGCCTTAGAATTAAGTCTTTCCAAGGTTTAATTACTGAGGAGATGGAACCTAATTTGAATAGTCTTTTTAACGAGGACATGGGTAATTCCTCTAATCCTCTTAATGATGAAGAAGCTCTCCATGAGGTTTCTGTAGAACAACTTTCAAAATTGGATAACCAATTTGACGATTTTCGACAGTGGATGTCTCAAGAATACCCTGATAGTCAAGCTCTTCCTTTAATTGAGGGTCTAAAACGTATGCTTCAAAGTGATAAGAATGGAATTGATATTTTGCGTGGTATTGCACACATTGTGGATTCAAATGTGATGCCTATGAAAAGTTGTGCTGAAACCTTAGGTTATACACAACCTCCTACTCAAGTCAATCATTCTATTCCTTTGATGACTTCTATTGCTAGCATACCTACTTTTACATCAAACATAATGACTACTTCAACACAAGACATTCCTCCTATGATCACTAGTCATGGGGGCAATCCCTCTTCTTCAATCAACCCTCTTCCTTCATTCAATCCAACTTCTTCATTCATTCCTTCAGTGAGTGTTCCTCTTATATCTCCACAAATGAACATGACGCAAGGGGGCAATTCGTTTAATCATTCCATTCCTCCTTGTAGTGTTCCTCCTATCCAATCATCTCCTATGACTAACTATCATAGTGTCCCACCACCTTACTCTCTACCTTCTTTCAATAACATAACACCTCCATCACAATCTAACACGTCTAATATGAACTCTTCGACTGAAGCGACCATTAATAATCTTGCACAAACTGTCTCTTCTTTACAGCAACAAATTGCCTCTATGAATCAATCTAAGTTTAGTGTGCCCACATTTGATGTTGCGAGCCCACTTTCTCTTGACATTGTTCGAGCTATCCCCCCTAAACATGTTGAAATTCCACAATTGGAGCTCTATAATGGTAAGGGTGATCCTCTAACACATGTTAAGACCTTTCAAACAATATGTACTGATTTTGCTTATGACCAAAGGTTGCTTGCAAAACTGTTTACTAGAACATTAAGAGACAAAGCCCTACAATGGTATTGCTCATTGCCTTCCTATTCTATTACTTCTTTCGAACAACTTGCAAATGCTTCCATTCAACAATTTCAAAACAATATAAGTCCTAAAGTTACTTTGATTGATTTAATGCATTGTAAACAAGGTGTTAAAGAAAAAGTGACTGATTTCATTGGTAGATATAAGCATTTGTATGCTCAAATTTCTTTTCCAGTGCCTGACAATGATATTCAAAGAATCTTTATTTCTAATTTACAAAAAGACATTAGAGAAAAACTCCTGTTTTCTGAGTTTACTTCTTTCCAACAGTTGTGTGCAACTCTTCACAATTATCAACTAACTGTGAGTCAAATGGAACAATCACATCCTATGGCTCTGAGTGATAAGGGTGATAGTAGTCAACAACCATTTGGGAAGTTTAAACCGAACAGAGAGTCCATTAAATTCAATGAAAACATCATCAACAACAATGTGAATGCAGCATCAGGTGTGTCTCCTATTTCTAAGTTTTTCAAGAAAGAAAGAAAGTTTACTCCTTTGAATGAATCATTGCATAGTATTATGAATAAGTTATTGGAACAAAATGTGCTTACTCTTCCTCCTATAAGGCAAATTGATCCTGCAAAGATTACTTCACCTTATTTTGATAACAAATCTTTTTGTCAATTTCATCGTCAACCTGGGCATGATACTAAAAAATGTTTTGCTTTAAAGGGGAAAATTCAAGATTTGATTGATAATAATACTATCTCTGTTTCTGGAGTGAATGATAAAGGCAATACATCTGTAGCTCCTCCTAACCAAAATCTTCAGATTTTTACTGATCCATTGCCTTCTCATACCTCTAATGTGATTGATACTACTGATTCCTCTATCTCACCTGATGATCTCGTGTCTATGACTCCGAATGTGATTAATTTTGTGGAGCAACAGAAAATCCCTAAAGAACCTTCCATCACATTTGATTCCAGTGAAACTATCAGGGCACCTGATGGTCCTTTATATATAGTTGCAAAAGTCAAAAATACACCTTGTCGTGGAGTGCTTATTGATCCTTCTTGTATGGTTAATGTCATTACTGAAGAATTTCTTTTTACTTTGCAATTGAATCAAGTGATCTATGACAAAACAGATGTGAATGTGAAATTATTTGATGCATTTTCTTCTCCTGCAATTGGTTCTATTACATTACCTATTGAGGTCCGTAACAAATCCCTTGATGTGAACTTTGCTATTATTCCATCTTCCGAACAATTTCGTGTGAAGCTTGGCTATCCTTGGCTATCTTCCATGAAAGCTATTGCTTCTCCTATTCACAAGTGTCTGAAATTTCCCCATAATGGTGAAGTTGTTACTGTCAATCATAGTCTCTTTAAACCAGCTGAAAGAACTTCTAGCGTTCCTATTGATTACTTTTGGCCTAAACAATTCCAATCTCTTCCTCCGCGAAGTGATCATCTTTTCAAATCTTATCAAAAGTGGAAAAAAGATATGATCCTTTCTCTAAGTGAACCTAGAACACCCAAACTTGACATTCCTATCATTCTTGAGAAGGAAGTTCTTCCTTTGAAAGATCAAACTAATGTCTTTCCTCAAGAAGATTCCCAACCCATCCCTATGGATGTGACTATGTCTATGTCTAATAAACCTTCTAAAAGTAGACTTATACCTCCTCATCATGATGGACTTGGTCTTCTTCCTAAACCAAATATTCCTCCTTTATATGGAGTAGTTCCTCCTCCTTCCTTTTATAGAGAGAAGAGACCTTCTTCTTCTCCTATTATTCAACCTAAGAGACCACAACCTAAACACCCAAGTGATAAGGATGAGAACATTCCTCCTCCTCAATCTTCGCAACTTCCTACTAAGACTAGACGAAATTGTTCTGCACATGAACGTCGACGAAAGCGTCGTCTTAGAGCTCAGGCAGCTGCCTCTCAAACTTTGCAATCCCCAAAAACACCTTCAACAAGCATTATTCCATTTTCTCCTCAGCCAACGATTGAGCCGAAATCTCCTAAACATAAGATGCATGATGGTCTAGATCCTGTGCGAGTTAAAGATCCTATTTTTATAAATCTTGATGATGATATAGATGAAAATGTTATTCATGATGAAAATGCTACTTCTCCTGTTCATTTTGATAGTGAATATGAACTTGTTGATATCGATAACCATTTATCTAATGAATTTTCTAAAGCACTTATCCTAGCTCCTAGACAAGAACAATGTGGCTCGGAACATGAACATAGCCCTTGTTTGGATCTTGTGATAGCTCCATCTGCTGTGTTGGATGTTCCTCCTCTAGCGTGTTTCCTACCTTCCCGAAACATTGATCAGCATGATCGAGGGGTAGATGACATGCTAGACTAGTTTCATTAGCATAGCAGATTTTCTCCCCCTCTCTTTTGTTACTTCTTCTATGTGTTATTCTCATTCTTCTATTTGTTGTCCTTAGTGTTGTCTACTTGAGGACAATGCAAATCATTGAGATCTCTTGATCTCTCTCATGTTGACTCAAAAGACACATGTGTTCCCTTCTTCTAGGTGACCTTCCTTGATTGGGGAATGAAGAACAATTATGCATACATACATATGATATACATGACTTATCATACAGCATACTGACCCCGAGGAAAGCAAAGTCACCTCGTGCTTTGTGTTTTGTGTCTATTATCCTTGGGTTTATCTCACACTTGGGGGCTAAATCCTTGTGATAACGTGCTCCTTTCTCATTTCTTATATGTATCACTACCTTAAAGCAATCACCCCCGGTGAGGCGTGTGCGATCGCTTTAACGTAGGGGGGCATACACCCCGTCTATCCCTTCAGGATACTTGAAAATTTCTTGGCGAATGTAGCTTTGCCTTGAAAATTTTTGATATTTCTTTTGCATGACTCATAGTGAGGTAACCTTACTACTGAAAGTCATGGTTCTCCCTCGTGATCTTCCCTTTTACTTTGTCAATCGAAGTCGTAAGATCCTTAGTCCACTGGGGGCTTGGTGTATCTTGCCTCCTTGACGTGGTGAAAGTTTTTCAATGTTGTTTCCTTGTACTTTACCAGAAGTATGAGCGTACGCTTATACTCCCGCTAAAGTGGGGGCTAAATGTAGCATCCTAAAATTGCGACACTTGCAATTTCGACTGCATTTCGGTCTTCACGATGGCGATGCAACACGCAACCTAAATGGAGACCCCGAAACCTGATTATGACACTGAAAACTGCATTTTCTGGCACCCTGGCCTAAACCTCCTTTGCACCCTATTGTCTCAGGAGGTGGGACCAGAGCGCCCAGCGCCCTGGTCCTTCAGGACCAGGGCGCCCAGTGCCTTGGTCCCCCAGGACCATGGCACCCAACGCCCTGGTCCCTGGGCCTATTTTGGGCCTGGTCTCCTATGGGGTCTTGGGTCTTTTTGTTTGCAATTTGGAAATTAACTTTCCTGGTCGGCCTAAGGTCGGGAAAATCAGTCTATTAACCCTAATTGGCAAGTATATAAACTACATTTCCTCTCCCATTTGAAGAGGTCCAAAAAAAAGAAGGACATATGTGTACAAGCGTGGAAACTATACTCAAGCATTCAAGCATTCAAGCATTCCTTCAAGCAATTGATCATTCTAAGTCTCCATTCAAGGCTAAGTGTTGCATTCAAGACAAGGATTCAACCATTGAAGAGGAGATCACTTACAACACATTACATGCTACAACATACAACATACAACAAACAACAACATCTATACCTTCGCATATAAGGATACAAACATCCTTACAACAA
The DNA here is from genome assembly GCF_030272615.1 of Cryptomeria japonica. Classification (NCBI taxonomy): domain Eukaryota; kingdom Viridiplantae; phylum Streptophyta; class Pinopsida; order Cupressales; family Cupressaceae; genus Cryptomeria; species Cryptomeria japonica. The sequence continues at coordinate 407,814,268 of NC_081415.1, forward strand.
GGTATTAGTACTTGTTTTACATTACATTTACAGCATTTCTCATTTCTTGGTTAATTCCAAAACTGGGGTTTGACCTAAAGGCAAACCCCTAATCCCTAACCCCCCAATCGTCTTTGCTTTTCTGTGTGTAGGTTGCAGGTACGCGGCTGAAATTGAAGATCTGGAATCCTTGTGCAGAGACGAACAGATCCCCCTTCGTTTCGTGGATTTTTTGGAGGACCGTGTGCACGCCGGGCGCCATCGTCTCGACAACTTTTGCTCAAATTTGCAGGACAGCGCCATATCGACATTTTACTGCTAATTCCAGGTCCGCAGCTTCATCCCATATCCCTATCTCAGTTTATAAGCGAATCTTTGTCACTTTTTATGCATTCCTAGCTTAATTCTTCTATCAACATTCTTTACAAAAGAGGGTAGCCTTGCTTTCTTAACCCTTGAAACACATTTAGCATCCAATCTTGCCTTGCGTGGGATTGGATCTTGTGGGTTTCAACCCCTCTTTTGAATGTAAAGTCTCTCCCTTAAGTGAAAAACCATCAATCCTAGCAACCTCCCTTCTCTCTCCTCGGAGTTGGAAGAGGAGAGAGCAACTAGGGTTCGATCGCAATTTTCCACTTTACAAGCATATATCAACTTCACACAGCTATAGCGGAGATAGTGGGATTGGAGATCAAATGTTGTAGATGTCGGGATGACAGAGGAGTATGAGTGATGGTTTGCACAATAGCGGCCAGTGCCATTGACGGATCTTGATATTCCAGTACCTAGGAGACAGGAGGACTTCCCACTCATTGGAGAGGAGGAGAGAGATGATGAGGATGGAGATGAGGATGAGGGAGATGATGAGGATGAGGGGGATGAGGAGAGAGATGATGAGGACAAGGGGGATAATGAGGATGAGGAGGATGAGGATGAGGGGGACAAGGATGAGGCTGAGGAGGACGATGGGGATGAGGAGAGTCCTAGGTGTATGCAAAGAGATGAGCCAGATCTAGCAGATCATGAGTCATTGCAGGATATACCCATAGGGTAGGAGACAGCTAGCATAAAGGAGATGGAGATATGTAGGGCCACCATAGCAAGTCAACATGATCACATTGCCACATTGGAGAGACAGAATGTCATCTTGAGGACAGAGATAACCAGGCTGATAGAGGCTCAAGATATAGCGATAGCCCAGGCACAGCAAGAATAGCAGAGAGTGACCAAGTATGTTGGGTTGATTAGGGATGCTAGTGCATGTGAGATGGCACAGATGTTATTAGAAGTAGGAGATGAGATGCACCATTTGAGGACTCTATATGAGAGTGCAGTTCCACCAGAGCAGAGAGCAGCGTCATATTAGTCACGATCGAGGACAGAGAGCTAGCCACGCTCTCGGAGGTCAGTGAGCCGTATGGGGGTGAGTGGACCTAAGAGACCACCACAACCAGGACCAGGGATAGGAGGGGCTTCATCCTTGAGACATAGCAGGGATGAGGAGGACAGAGGGAGCACCCAGTGATAGAGGCACATGCTCCTTATGACAGAGACATATATAGTTTGACATTATGTACTCAACCTGCGGGTCATACTTAGGACAGATAGTCCAATTTTGTACTCCAATATTGTTTTGATATATGATATGATATGCAGCTATATGATGGGATGCAATGTGTTATGGCTTATGTTTACGTTCCATGTATGGATGTCTTATGCACTATCTATGTACTATCTTTGTAACATGTATGAATGTTGTTTATGTTTTTAGATGCATTTATGAAAATGGATAAAATGATTTTGTATAGACTTGATATAATGCAAATGTACTAATCAATGAATGCAGGATGCAGCTTATGTTTTTGGAGATTAGAGAACTAGACTGAACAAACTACCCAGACTAACGGAAGAAATGTTAGTAAGAAGAAATTGGACAGAGGACAATTAGAGATGAAGGAAAACTTTCTTTCACAAATGCACATAAGTAGGTAAGAACCTTTATTTATTGTAGCAAAGCGGATGCAGAGCATCATGGAATTGAAGGCCAGAGCTGGAACACAACCCCTTTTGCAAAAGATAGACACATCGCACACAAAGAATGAGTGAAGCATCCTGGGGTGCATACATAAAGGGTCGAGGTATGTGTGGCATTCACAAAGTGAACGTACTTATCATGGACACCCAATGATATAGTTGCCCCAGTTTGTAACAAACATTCGACAAATAGCAAACACAACAAAAAACAAAAGGGACCATGAACCATCCCGATCACTCTAAATCACTCAGTGACATCATCAAGCAACATAGGAACATGATCGAAGCCAAAGATAAATCAGTAAAAAGATAAGATGCACAAAATCAACCAAGTCAAACAAACAGTTTGATCATCATTGTCAAAAGTGGAAAACAAGAATGATCATGTTGTCTGGTTCCAGGGAATGTGGTACCCCGTCTAAGATAGGACACTGTCTAGATTCGAGTATACCACACCCTGTATAAGACCCATGATAATAGTGACAAGGACAAATGATATTGATTTTGAGTGATTGACATGACAATTTTGATCAGGTTGAATGCTTGCTTGGTCAAACAGTTCATCTGTTAAAGCGTGATTTCATTAAAGCACAATGTTTGATTGATTGTCGTTGGATGTATGCTCAGTGATCTACCTATGCACAAAGGGGACCATTTATTGACAAAATGCAAAATGCCAAAGAAATTGTTTTTGGATTTTGATGTTTTTCACTTTGTAGGAATTCCGAGTTTTTTACAATTTTTTTTTGTTCATTTTTCAGGACTTTATTTGACTTTTTAGGGATTTTTTCAGGATATTATATGATTTTTAAGGGATTTTTTTCAAGACATTTTATGATTTTTAGGGATTTTTTTTAGGACATTTTATGATTTTTAAAGCTCCAGCACGCACGCAGCAATAACTCTAGTAATTGATCATGACAAGGGGTGCGCACCCAATGAAAATCTGAAAGACATATACAGTGACCAGGACCAAAACATATGCACAAGGACTGGAAATGTGAGTATGCAAGACAATGATGCTGACCAATCATAGGCCTGAACCAGAACATTGGGTCAAGGATAATCATGATAAACCTATGGGGGGAAAGTACAGCTAGGAGTCATGATAGATAACGGAGCGATAGTCTCTTACACATGGCGCCTGTTTGCCAAGTTTTCACCATGGTACTTGCCCAAAGTGCCTATTTGCCAGGTTTTCACTAGAGGGCAAATTATTTTTCTTTACTTTTGTTCTTTTCAATTTTTCACTTGTTATTTGCTTTTTTTGTATTATTTTTTTTTGAGCTTTTTGATTTTTTTGTATTTTTTTTAGGATCATATTTGAAGAACTGCTGATAGAAAACTATGTCCAGTACTTTTGAATGTGCATGCTATTTACAAGATCGGACAAAGGTTCATCGTCTGGGGTTGCAAGTTGATATGTCCCCGAGCCATAGGCTACAGTAACTATGAAAGGTCCAACCCAATTAGGCTCAAACTTTCCTTTGATGATGTCAGTAGATTGTGTATTCTTTAGGTTCGCCTTGAGGACCAAATCTCCCACTTTGAAGTGTCACCCTTTGACCTTCTTATTATAAGAGGGATGGAAATTATTTTGATATGCTTGCAAATGTGTCAAGGTTGTCTGACATTTCTCATCTAACATCTCAAGCTAATGCAACCGAGAGACTCTGTGTGTCTCATCATCAATCAAATGTTGCAAGGAAACATGCAAAGAGGGAATTTCCACCTCCAAGGGTAAAATGGCTTCCGCACCATACACCAAGGAATAAGGTGTTGCGCCAGTAGGTGTGCGGATGGAAGTGCGATAAGCCCATAGTGCTGGATTCAACTATACATGCCAATCTCGACCAGCATCATTGACAACGTTTTTCAAGATCTTAATGATGGTTTATTTGATGCTTCAGCTTGACCATTACTTTGTGGATAGTAAGGACTGGAGAAATGGTGTTGGATGCAAAACTTTTCACAGAGTTCCTTGACATCTTTATTTTTGAATAGACGGCCATTATCTGTGACTATTGCAAGGGGAACCCCATATCTGCATATAATATAATTCAGTAGAAACTTTGAAATTTGAACACCAGTGATATAGGTCATAGGGATGGCCTTGATCCATTTTGTAAAGTATTCTATGGCTGTGATGATGAATTTGTGTCCGTTGGCAGATGTTGGGTGAATCTTGCCAATAAGATCCATTCCCCATTGAGAAAAGGGCCACAGAGATATGACAGAGTAAGTTCTTGGGCTAGCGCATGAATGTAATTTCCATGTATTTGACATTTATAGCATTTCTTGACAAAATCATGAGCATCCTTTTCCATAGTAGGCCAATAATATAAAACATGAACCAACTTTTTAGCTAGACTCAGACCATTGAAATGACCCCCACATATACCATCATGAACCTTGTGTAAAGCCATTTGTGCCTCGTCAGAATCCAAACACCTAAGGAGGGTGTGGTCAAAGGAACGACGGTAAAGGGTGTTTGTGATGATGACATATTTGGCAGTTTGGCGTATGAAGGCTTGGCGTTGGTTAGGAGAAAGGTTAGGTGGTAAGGTGTGGGATGTCAAATACCGATAGATGTCATTGTACCATAGGGAATTAGGACCAACAAGAACACACATCACATCTGCTATCAAAATTTCAAAAGAAGGGACAAGCAACTGTTCGACCAAAAATTCACATCTGTCCATATTGTGGGGCATATTTAACATGGAAGCAATAGTTGCCATAGCATCTGCTGACTTGTTTTGTATTCTTGGAACTTGACTGAAATGGATATCAGTAAATTTTGTCTTGAAGAAATCCACCATATTCTTGTAAGGAAGAAGCTTTTCATCCTTCATTTCATAGTCATCATTCACCTGACGGATGACTAACTGGGAATCTCCATAGACTTGCAAATGTGTAATGTTCCATTGGATTGCTACTCGGAGTCCTGTAACCAAAGCCTCGTATTCTACAATATTATTGGTGCAATCAAAAGTTATTCTATAGGATTTAGGAATAGCATCACCTTGAGGGGTGACAAACAATATACCTGCTCCCGAGCCAAATTTGGTATGGGATCCATCAAAATATAATTTCCATTCATTAGAAGATGTGACAGCGAAGACTGATTCATCTGGAAAATCAATCAACATTGGATGATCATCATGAATAGGTGCCTCTGAAAGTTGATCTACTATGATTTGTCCTTTTATTTCCTTTCTCTCAATGTACTCAATATCAAACTCACTTAGGATCATAACCCATTTTGCCAGGCGACCTATCAAAGCTGCCCTGCTAAGCAAGTATTTCAAGGGATCAATTTTTGCAACTAGCAATGTCTGATGATTTAACATATAGTGTCGAAGCTTCTGTGTTGCAAATACCACTACTAAACATGCCCATTCAATAGTTGAATAATTCGGTTCATAGCCCACTAGTGTCTGACTGATATAATAAATAGCCTGTTCTTTGCCTTTCTCATCCTGTTGGGCTAAAAGAACTCCCAGTGCCGTTTCAGTTGTAGAGATATACAATATGAAAGGCTTCCCTACTATAGGAGGCATTAGAATAGGTGGCGACATCAGATAATCCTTGAGAGTTTGAAATGCTGATTGACATTGCTCAGTCCATTTAAAAGTGACACCTTTATGCAATAAATGTTGTAAGGGATGACATTTGTCTACCAATTGAGCTATAAACAGATGGATTGACTGTAACTTCCCTTGTAGACTTCTTAGTTGATGGAGATTGGAAGGAGGAGGCATATCCATTATTGCTTTAACTTTTTGGGGGTCTACTTTGATGCCTCTGTGAGAAACAATGTACCCTATTAATTTGCCAGCAGTAACACCAAAGACACATTTCTTTGGGTTGAGTCTGAGCTTGTAGGTTTCCATTCAATCAAAGATTGGGCCAAGGATGGCTAGATGACTATCTCTTGTGACGGATTTGCATAATAGGTCATCAACATAGTCTTCCATCAAAGTATGCATAAAATCATGGAAAATTGTTGTCATAGCTCTTTGATATGTTGCTCCAGCATTTTTAAGGCCAAAGGGCATCACATTCCAGCAATAGGTACCCCAAGCACATGTGAATGCAGTCTTGTGTTGATCTTCAGGAGCAATGTGAATTTGATTATATCTAGAAAAACCATCCATCAATGATAGCATTTCATATCCAGCAGTCATGTCAACTATAATGTCTATATTCGGTAGTGGAAAGTCATCTTTAGGGCATGCTTTATTGAGATCCCTAAAATCCGTACAGATTCTTATGCCCCCAGTTACTTTGCTAACTGGTACCAAATTTGAAATCCAATCTGCATAATCAATTGGTCTGATAAAGCCCACATCTAATAATTTTTTGAGCTCTACCTTGACTAAGAGAGCCACCTGGGGATGCATCTTTCTGAGTTTTTGTTTGACGAGCTTGGCATCTGATTTTAATGGCAAGTGATGAAGGACTAATTCTAGATCAAGGCTGGGCATATCTGCATAAGTCCATGTAAAACCGATCTTCTCAAGAAAGAAATTGACAAAATCTATCTTTTCTTGTTTTGATAGAGAAGCAGTGAAATTAATGACCTTAGGGTTGTCAGGTGTACCCAGATTTATCTCTTCAGTCATTTCCACAAGAAATGTTGATTTATCCTTACTTGACGAGGGTATGTCTAATCTTCCACCTTTGGGCATCGCAGAGAGGTTTTCACCCATAGGTACATCTTGTATTTTTACTTTTCCGTGGTCAGAGAGTGCCTTACGGTTTTCACTCAAAGACCCATTCTTTTGATTTTTTAATTTTTCTTTTTCTTTTTCATTTTTATGACTAGAAGATGGAGTTGACTCCCCAAAATATGCTGTGGAATCTAAATCAATAGCAAACCCTGCCTTATGATCACTTCATGGTATGCCTTCTCGTAGTCCAAGGAATTTTGCAATGGCTTCATCATTTTGAAAACAATCCAATTTAAGTGGTTCATGTTGGTCATGTTGGATAAGTTGTGGATAGACGAGTGGCATGTCAACATCAGTTTCAAGGAGAGTTAGGGCCGAGATGGTAAGAATAGAAATGTCTGTGGTATCACTGTCTAAACTGCTCGTATTTGATTCGGAGCTTGGATCCCAGAATGACTCTATCCAAGCATTAGGACACATTTTGGGAGGGGAAGTTATTTCATGTTTGTCTTCCATGGGCAAATCATCAGGGTCAAGGAAAACATTTTCAAGGGCATAAGAGCTAGAAGAAAAAGAACTCCACTCCCATTCATTGGAATCAATTTCAGGTTGGGTATCCTCAGGTGTTGTTTCATCATCAGAGTCATGCCCCTTTCCACATGTGGTCACTTTGGTAGACAAGGTTCCAATTCGCAATGGTACAAAACCTAACCCTAAATTTGGAGGTCGCATCTTAGGTATAATAGGTTCTAATATTCCTTTCTTGTCAGGGTCCAAACCACTGCAACCATCATATCCCTTTTTCTACAGTATAGTAAACCCTTTTCCATACCGCTCCACTAGCAACTTGATAGGTGGTGTATCAGTTTGATCCTTATAATGCCAATCTATTACATCATCATCCAAAGTTTCCTTGTTAAGTTCACCCCATTTTGTAAATGTAGTGGGGGGCTGATATTGAATGACTATCTTAGGTTCCTTTTGCAACAAATGTGGTTTGCCATGTGATTTTGGAGATATTGGTAAATTCCCAATGAGGAATGTTTGAGCCATTGAATACTCTCCACATCCTTGGTCCTGTATCTTCAATTTTCCTTTGACAGCATCTAACAACTCATTAGGATCCACATAATTATGTGAATAGGCCTCTCTATTGACTGGGACTTGTTGTTGTGGGGAATCCTTTAGATTAGCACAAAATTGAAATGGATTACAATCTCCTAGAATTGTTATCTTAGTCCTATTGTAAGGATATTTTAAACACTGATGATAAGTAGATGGCACTGCTTTCATTGCGTGGATCCATGGATGGCTAAGAATCATATTGTAAGGGAGATCGAGGTCTAGGACCTGCAAGAAAGTGTTTTTTGTCACTGGACCAACTCTGATAGGAAATGAAATTACCCCTTTAGATGGGCGCTCAGCATCATCATATGCTTTGATTGTTATTCTTCTAGAAGAATCAATGTCATTTTCTATATAACCAAGACCAATGACCACTCTCAAGGTACAAATGTTAAGACCTACTCTGACATCTATCAAGACTCATCGGATCTTGCAATTATGGACAAAGACTTCAAGATATAAAGGATCATTATGAGGGAGCTTATCAGGAGAAATATCGTTATCAGAAAAAGCAACGTATTGGGAAACAGCTAGATGTCCAATTCGGGCTTGAAACTGATCAACATTAATGTCTGTCGGGATAGTGGACTCAATTAAAGCTTTATCTAGGACTGCACGATGCATAGGGGACATTTTCAACAATTCAAGAATTGATATTTGTGCAGGTGTCTTTCCCAGATGATCTAAGAGATTATACTGACTCGTAGGAGTTGATTTGGGAGGAATTATAGGAGCTCCTTTCAGGACTATTTTGGAACGACGAGTGGTGACTGCGCAAGAAGGATCTTGTCCCTTTATGCTTATGGTGGAAACATACTCATTTGATGCTTGAAAACAATTGATAACATTGTTATAACCAGTATTTGCATAATTAAGATTCGTTGTTTGGGTAGAGTTTGAAGAAGATGCTTTACCCTTGTCATGATCAAGCAAAGGAGTTTTGAAAATTGTATGATCGGTGTTAGAGGTCACATTGGGTGGGTCTACCTCAATTACTCCTTGATCTAATAAGTCTTGAATCATATGTTTCAATTGAAAACATGATGCAGTTTTATGTCCTTTTGACCAATGGTATTCACAATATGCATTATCATTCCACCAATGCGGCTTTACCAATGGTTCTTCCTTGATATCTGGTAACTTGATAAAATTGGCTTGTATTAATTGTTTCATTACTGACTCAATAGGCACTCCCAATGGCGTAAACTGTCGAGGGGGGCCATCCCTTGATCTAAAAGGTTTTCGTTGCTGGTTTTGTTGTTGACCTTGTTGTTGATTATGCTATTGGTATTGCAGCTATTGAGTAACATTGCTTGCTTGTGTTTGATTTTGTTGCATAGTCGACACATTAGGAGCACTCAATTTCTTTATCGTGAACGTGGGTTGATTTGCATTCACTGCTCTAGCATCGACAACTCCATCATTAGTGACACTCTTGTTTTTGTACCAAAATCTATTTTGTCCCCTGAATTGTTTTTGTTATCACCGTCTTTGTTGAGTTTAATGAGTCCCTTAGCTACAAGAGCAGTTTCAATGTTCATCCCTTTCCTTAATGAGCTTCTCAATGGTGCTAGGACTTTTCAATTTGAGCTCATACATCATTTCTAGGACCAAATTTTGAATGAATAAGTTCACTTGTTGTTCTTCACATATATCTAGGGAAGAATGATTGTACAAGCTTCGCCATCTTTGTAAGAAAGTCACTAATGGTTCACCTTGCTTTTGCTTAGTGCTGCATAAATCTGACATGGTCACTTCACTGTCAATGTTGAATGCGAAGTGGGATATAAACTTTTGAGCCAATTTCGACCATGTCTTTATGTTCCCTGGCAAATGTGAATACCAATCCATGGCTTGTCCTGTGAGACTACATGCAAATAAGCACATCAAATATATTTCCTCATAGCTCACTTCAGTACATGCTGCAAAAAATGCTTGAATATGGTCTTTTGGATTGTCGTTCCCTTTATATTTCTCAAAATTGGGTGCCTCAAAATGCTTAGGAAAGGGAGGCATGTACAAGCTCTTGTCATATGGATTAGGACATAAATCTTGATCTGTGTATAATTTCTTTGTCCCTTTGGTTTCCAATGCGTCGACTTGTCGTTGCAATTTCTCAAGCTGTTGTGCAAATGTGTCAGGTAGTGAGGATTTTGGAAGTTCATCATTCACTCTTGGGTGTACTCTTTGTCGATACATCTTGCTCTCCATTGGCTGTTGACGCTCTGAAATTGCTATCTTTGGTGTCTCTGGCATATAAAGTTCTTGATATAGCTCTTGTTGTTGTGGTTGTGCCATGCCTTGACACTGACCCTTTTGTTGTGCTTCTTGTGGTGGGATCATCATTTGTAGCCTAGGTTGATATTGCAGTTGAGGGTGTTGTTGATATTGCATGGACATCAGTTGTGGTTGTGATGTATGATAACTTGTTTTGCCTGGCCCATATTGAGGCACATGTTGTTGTTGATGCTGACGAATCGGAATTTGCTGACTTTGTGTCAACTGTTGTTGTCCTGATGTAAATCCCATCATTTGCAAAAAACTTTGTTTGGGAGGTTTCTGTTGTTTCTCCTTGAGATGGGGGATGGCACTTGCATTGACTTGCTATGTTGTTTGTCCAATCCATTGTGGTGGTTTCAAGTTTGAATTAACTTGTAATGGTGCAGAAGACACTACAATGTGTTGTTGAATGTGATATTGTTGTTGTTGTGCATTGCTTGTTTGCACATTCGATTGTGCCTTTTGTGCATTCCTCAATTGTTGCAACATTTGTTGTTGGTGTACACCACTATTTGTGGCTCTTTGTGTTGCCACTATCGAAGGTTTTGTCACAATACTTTGTATAATGGGTACTTGAGTATTTGCCAAACATATTGAACTTGATGGGACATATAAACTTTGTTTCATTGGAGGATTGTTTTGAACATTCATAAGATCAGGCATTCCAGTCATAAAGCTTTCTTGCATCTTAGATTTTGATCCACTTGTAATTATTCGAGGAATCGTTTCTTGTTGAGGGACAGTTGTCAACATTTGTGTGGCAATCATTTGATCTTGTGCTAAAGGTGTTGTATTAAATAATGGATTGTTTATTGTTTCAAATGGTGACTCTTGTGGAATAGTCACTGTCAGCGTTTTTGAAGCACATTTACTCATCAAGGTGTGTTGAGGTTCTTGTTGCACATTTTCTTCATTTGGATGTGGAGAGAAACTTAACAGCTCACCGCCTTGTTGTTTTTGCACATTAATTTGCTCATTTGAGGAGGTCACATTACTCATCATATCAAGATATTTTTGTGGAAACATCTTAAAGACTTTGTTCAAGAATTTATCCATCTTTTTTGTCAACTTTGGATATTTAAGGAACATATCAATATCGTTAGAAGCATTGGAATCTGATGAAGAATCTGGTAAAACATTTGGATTTATTTCTTGTTGAATGCCTTGATCTGACCCAAATCCTTATGAAAGAGTTTGTTCCTCATGTAATGTTTGAATTTCATGTTGCAGGTTCGGTTGATTCCAGTCAAAGGATGCATTTTCGCTTGGTGTTGGTGGAACACTCCCATATCCCAGTTTCATGGGTACGAACACTAGCTCATATAATGGAGGTGGTCCAAGTTGAACCATTCCATATGGTGGTAATGATGTCTTTGATGAACCTTTAGTTTGTAATGATTGACTAGGTTGAAACTGTGAGTTTGATACGTTGTCAATGGGTTGATATGTTGGTTCGCCCATCTCCTTAGATTTTGACCTTGTTTCAATAGGCATGTCACTATGCAAATGCAATATTTTTTTGGGAGTTTTTTTTTATTATTTTATAAGGATGATGTATGATATGCAACTAAATGCAACCTAAATAAATGAAAATGCAATCTATGGCAAGAATGCAACCTATGTTTTTGTTGTTTTTCAAGATTTGGACAAACTTTTTGGAATGCAAACCTAAAGACTCAACCTTGGGAAGTTGAAATGAAGCCAAGACCTTAAAGGACAAAGGACCAAATGACAATAGGACAAATTGACAATGTCCCACCTATATGCTTGGATACTAAGCTAGGTTTGACAAAAATGATATTAATGAAAGGACAAATTTCAGACAAGGTCAAGACTCCCTAACAACAACTTAGGGTAGCATCCAAAGTTTTGATTTTTTAAGTTTGACAAACCAAATTTTTGAGACTAAATGCAAGAAGGCAATGATTATGACAATGACTTAAGATATGACATGAAAATGATCTAAGGATAATGATATGACAAGATGAAGCCAAGACAAGATGACAATACAATGATAAGGATATGTGAAGACCAATGACTTGGAATATGTGAAATGCAACCTAGGCAAGACCTAATTTTAGCATGACAAGGATAATGCACGAATGTCACCTAAATGGAAATATAGTTTGGATATGACAATGAAATGCAAACTTAGGGAAAATGATTTTGAACCTAAGTGCAAAATGAGGATGCATGCAATGAAAAGGACTAAAATGAAGGGAGATGACAATATGCCCTAGGACCTAAGTTGGACTATGCAAAACCTAGCCTAAAGTGACATGAATTTTGAAACAAAGATATTCAATGTTTTGACAAGCCATGTTCAAATATTGGATGAATACTTGGACAAATTTGGACTTTTTCTTGGATATTGTTTTGAATTGAAGGTTGTTGATTTTGAAAACCCAAGTTGATTATGAGCACTTTTTGAAAGTTTGTTTTTGATTTAACCTTTGACAATCATGGAAGACAAAATGTTTGTTTGACTTTGACTCAAGACAATCAAGCACATTCATAATAAATCCTATGGCTGGCAAGGGTAATATCCGTTGAATCCTCTAACCATAAAATACAACACTCAGCTGAATAGCTAGACGCTTGGTAGCACTGGCTCCCCCTTACAGTGCACTCACTTCTCGGGCATACCAAGCTTCGAGTTCAAGGGGCATCACTTCCCAAGAAATTAATATCTCTAACTGAGGAGTACATGAGAGGTGTCTTTGGCATGCACGTATCACAATGCCTAAGCCAACAAATAGAAGGATTTTGGCATCTAAAAACAAGAGATTCTAGTAAGGGCATCCGTTCAGGTGGGTATTGATTCGGCGAATAAATCATTGCAATACCATTCCAGCACCTGTTGTCTAAAACTTTCGTTGCATCCATAGTTATTTAGAGTGGTTCAGAAGAGCTTGGCTTTATCCCGTCACCACTTTGGGTCATTCCCTCTCACCAATGCCTATGCGAAGTGCCAGGCAAATCGGGAGGCAGACCCAGTTCTAAGGGTTAAAACATGCAATCAAATTAAAAATAGACAAAGCATGCATGGTGTTCATTAACCTTTAAGAAATGAAATGTGCAACTACTTTAAAAAATTGCAAGCAAGATGTTTTAATAGAAGTCTTTGACCACGTCCTGCATAAGATTCGTTAGTAGTTGCATTTTTAGTCTTCGTCACACGTAACGCCAAGATGCTGCATAGAGAATTAGTACCAAAGAAAAACCAGAATGCAATAAAGAGAATGAAAAACAAACAAACTTGCAAGTAAAACAACTGATTTCACCTATGTTTCTATCCTTACACAGGCGCAGAATGCCTCAACACAGGTGCAGGTCTCATCAACATAGGCGCAGAACCCTTCTACACAGGCGCAGAATGCCTCAACATAGGCGCAGAACCCTTCTACATAGGCACAGAATGCCTCAACACAGGCGCAGAACCCTTCTACATAGGTGCAGAAGTGCCCAAAAAGCTCCGAGTCGCCCTATTTCTTGATTTTTCCACCTCCAAACAGCTTAAAAGCACTCAAAACATGGTTAAGGGGTTAGTTCACGTCGGGTTCACCAAAAATGTAGATCAGGAAATTGAGAAGCATCAAAACAAATAGCAATTAGGACAATCACTAAAACCTAAAACTACAATGAAAGCAATCCTAATCCAATCAATGAAGACATAAAGACAAGACATTCAAATTGCATGAAATCAAAGCAAACCAATGCAGATATCTCCTTCATGTGGCTTCATTATTCTTCTTTCACCTTCAAATTTGATGTTGATCTCACCTACAAGTGCAAAATGAAAGTAGAAAGCAAGTTGAGAGATGAAATTTGCAGCATAAGGCTACTCAAAAATGTGATTGATTGATCCTTTGATTGAAGAAACTCATCCAATTTATAGACAAATTGGAGAGAGGACAAGATTAGCATGAAGAGATTTGAAAGGAAATTCAAATCAAGAATGGCAACATTATGACAAATGTATGACAATTTCTATGCAAGGAGTATGACAAATTATGACAAATTATGACAAGTTGCTATGCAAAATGAATGACAAACTATGACAAGATTGAAATAGAAATAGAAATTAGAAATTAGGAGAAATTAGCAAATTAGAAAATTGAAGAAAAAGATGAAATAGAAATTAGGTGAATTAATTAATAGGTTTTCATCCATTAATTAATTCATGAAAGAGACCTAGGACTAAATAAATAGATTTATTTAACCCACAAAGAAGAAGAAAAGGATTAAATGAACAAATCATAAAACCCTAGAAATAAGAGGACAAGGAATTAGGTCAAGACAACAAGAAATTAATGTAGGTTCGATCATGATTCTGATTGACAAAGGACCAATGTTGATAAATGATTAAAATTGGTTAACAAAAATCAATGACAAATTGACCAAGATTGACAAGGAGATCAAATTGATAGGCGCCAATTGACGAGGAACAATGACTAATCGATCCAAATTGACATGATTAAAAAGGATGAGGATCGATGACGAATCGATCATAAAATGACAAGATTGACAAGGACAAGGATCAATGACAAATCGATCGCAAAATGACGAGACTGACAAGGACAAGGATCGAAGATGAATCAATTGCAAAATGACGAGATTGACAAGGACAAGGATCAATGACGAATCGATCGCAAAAATGATGTGACTAACAAGGACAAGGATCAATAACGAATCGATCGCAAAATGAGAAGATTGCTATCGACAAGACCTAATTCGAAAGCGAGAAAAATGAGGAATGCAGAAGAAGGACTCGATGCTCACAAATGATAAAGGCCAAGTGCGCAACATAGAAGAAATGTTAATGCAATGCAAGAACCCTAAAATAAGGCAATGCGCAAATGTTAAAGTATGACTCTGCAAGCATTGACCATTTTTAGACGTCTATAGAATCTGATGTGCATATTAGATTATCAGCAATATTGTTAATCTCAGTTTGTGTTTTGTTGATCTTCGAATCTATGTTCTGTGTCAAGATGTCGGTTTTGCAAATATCCCTATACATTTTCTGAAAATCCAAAATTGTTTTTCCTAGTGCCGGTAATAAGGTTTCTATTTGTTCCTTATTCTTCTTCACTATTTCCTCAAAGAGTTTCTCTTTCTCCTTAATAATCCTTTCTTTGAATGTATCTTCATTTATTTGATCAACTGTCAAAATATTATCGGTGATGAATTTAGACAATGTGTCTTGTTGACCTAAAGAATCTTTATTATCCACAATGCACTTGGGTGCTACCAATTTGAGAATAGGAATTGTGTCATCGATAGCCTTATAGGCTTGTGCATTAAATTCTATGATTTTCTTTATTGAGTCCAGTAAGACCTCTGTCACATTTGTAGGCCAAAATTTTGCTATTGATGTACCAGATGTCTGCCCAACTTTTTTCATAATATCCATGCTATCAGTTGTAGTGATAACCTTGCTTGTTTCGACCTCTAGTAGGTCAGTTTGTGTTTGCATTTCTATTAGCAAAGGTTTAGGCTTTTTAGTTTTAACTGGTGATGTTGTCTCAGTCTGAACCTATGTCTCAACCTATTTCCATTCCGGTTTCTCCATCTGTATCTCGGGAGGTTTCTCTGAGCTCTCAACTGTCGGTTTCTCAGATGTAGTCTTTGTTTGCACTTTCAGTTTCTCAGTTTGTACCTCTGCACTGTCCATTTCTGGTTCTCTTGATTGTTTTTCAGTTTTATCTACCTATTCCTCTAATGTTTTATCAGTGGTATCTTCTATCAGTTCCTTTGTTTGAGTAGGTTTGTCTGTGCTTATCTCAACCTCAACATCTGCAATCAGTGGTTTAGTAGCCATATCTTTCTTTTTATCCTCGGTGGTTTCTCTGTCAACCACAACATTTACTTCTTGTGTGTCTATATTCATAGTGCACAAAATTTTGGATTCTGGATTTGTATCCTCTAGTGGAGTCTCCATACTCTCAGTAGCCGATTGATTGTCTGTAGTTTCTACTGGTGGAGTATCTGAAGGAGGTGGGGGTAAGTTATCAGTAATCTTTAGGCTTGAGGTCCACCTACCTTACCTTTCCCCTTATCCTTGTCCTTTTGGTATACCCTGATGGTTTTAGGTCTTAGTAGCTCTTCTTGTTTCTCTTTTTCAACAAATAATATGTCCCATTGGTCTGCAGTTTCTTCTATTATCTCATTCACTCTCCCTACCATCAATGCTACATGTTGGTGAATAGTTGAAAATAGTGTCTGGTTGGCCTTGCTGATTAATTTATCTATCTCATCAGGTGAGTTTACTGGATGTACTGCAAGTAATTTTTCAATTTTTATCTTCTTGTCCAGCTCAACAATGGCTACCCTTCTAGCTTCTATTCTTCTATACAAATCATTTGGTATTTCATCAGCAATTTCCATCAAAAATTTCTTGTATATATCTGAGTGTAAAATTACACAGTTTTCTATGCTTTCTTTGTCATTAGCGGAAAGTGTGTTGTACAATTTGCTAATGTTTTTCAACTTTCCATCTTCTGTTATTTCACTAAGGAGTTTATCCAGTGGAGCAATATCTTGTTTTACCGTCTTCTTCCTCTTAGGAGTTAACTTCTTAACTAGAGGCCTCACTGCCTGTTGCTTTTGTCTTGTTTTTCTAGGAGTGGGTGAGGGTACTGGTGAGGGTTTTCTTTTCCTTTCTACCCTTTTGAATACCATTGGCATATCACTCTTAGAGAAAGTTGCAACCAGTGAAAGATGAGTTTCTAGTTGAAGTCCTTCCAACTCACTTTCTTTGATACCAGTTTGTTTCAATACATCTTCCTTAAGTTATTTTGCTTGTCTAGTGCCTTTCCTTACTATTTGTTCAACTTTCTTAACTCTTTTCCTAGACTGAATACCACTTTCTATTGTTTCAGCACTGCCAAAGACTTTCTCAAGGGGTTCTTTTGGTGCTTCAAGGAGGGATTTTGCATAAGTTTCAATAATGTTATCATCAGTTTCATATCCCATTTCAGTTACCTAGATTGTCCTAGGGACAACTGCCTCCATCTAGATTTCATCCTTTTTAATTACAAAGCATATTTCCTTTTGATATTTATCTACAATTTCCTGTGACAGTCTTTTTCTTGTCTTCATTCAAGCCTTCAATGCTTGAAAATGTTCGTTTATGTTTTTCTCATTGTTTTCTCCCATTTTGTTTAATAGATCCAATAGTTGCTTTCCTACCAGTATATCAAAGCCAAAATCTTTTCTACCAATACGGGGTACTTGCTTAGTAATGTACAACATTAAACATACAAGCAAATTTCCAAATCTAAAGGTTCCTTTCATATCTCCTTTGATTTTTTTAGATTGTCTATCAATTCATCTTTGAGTCATTCACACACATCTATTCTAGCATTATCATTAACCATGTCATAAGCACTTTTGATACATAAGCTAGATACTGAGTTTAACCTATTTGCATGGGTAGCTTTGTAGCCTAAGATCATACTGATAAATCTGACATTGATGTCCTTCACATCATTTACCCTTAGAGACCTTTTGTCAAATGTTGCGTCGGTTAGATCTATCACTGTGTCATTTGAGACCCTTTTAGTTCTGTCAAGTTTGCTACCGGTGGAAGGTAACCCTGTTACTACTTTAACGACTTCTTTGGTGATCTTATGAACTAAATCCAACCAAAATAATTCACCATGGACTCTTCTTAGGACTATTCTTATCACATCTTCAGGAAAATCAGGAATGCTAAGAATATCCAGAAAACCTAGGGTTTCTACTACCTTGTGTTCCGGTTTGATATTACCATTTTCATCACAAATCACAGTTCTATATATGTTCTTGATTTCATCATCTCCTAATTCCTCTATATGACAGTGTATGTATATTCTAGGATCTTCAACATATACTACTCCTTTAGGAATTTGAGAGAATGCACCTATGTTATCATCTTTCTTAGCTATTTCGGGAACAAGTTTGAAAATGGATCTAGGGCGCTTGATAACCTCAATTATAGTAGGGTTTGCTATAAATTTAGGAACAGAGGAGGATGCCATGTTTATAAATACCTCAATCTACCTTAGGGATGAGTGCTTTGGATGAACTGCTTCTCTTCTTCGCTAAGAATGCCTTCACTCGGGAATTTTCGCGCTCTCGAAGATTTGAATGCTCGGTGAATAAAAAAGAGCCAAAACAATTGCTTTATAATGTTCTTTTCTCCAACTACCACATTTAATGCTTGTCGGTTAAGTCTCAACTTAACTCATCTGTCGATAAAGAAGTAATTCAACTTCTCACCATCAACAGAGGGTATAATAGCATATTTTTTTAGTTTGTTGCTAAGCCCCCAAAGGATTTTCCTTCAGTTAGATGAAGAGTCTCTTGTTGGTGGAGTGTTACTCTATTCTACTGGTGGAGGAGTATTCCCATCAGCATTCTGATCTGACTTTCTCATCCATTGTTTTGAGAATTCTTGCTTTACCTCTTCAACCTGTTCTTTACCCTTCAAACTAGGACCTTTATTATTTGTCGGTGATGCCTTACTTCTACAAAATTTTGCAATATGTCCAATCTTGTTACAAGCATAACAAGTCACATTGTTTTTATGGATAGCTTTCCCATATCCTATGCCAGTATGTGTTCTGCATTGATTAGATAGGTGTCCAAATCTTCCACAAACATAACATCTTACATTCATTCTGCAATTTTCTGAATTATGACCAACTTTGTTGCATTTAGAACATTGACCGGTGGGTGTATTAGTGTTCTGATAATTTCTAGATCTACACTGATTTTCTCTATGACCATACTTGTTACAGTTAAAGCATTTCCCATTAAATTTGTAAGCATTAGGTTTTCTTACCAGTTTTCTATGATCATGATTGTTTGCAGTACCGGAGCTTTCACCAACTTCAAAGCCAAGGCCATTTGTATCACCATTAGGTTTCTGATTCTTCAGTATGTCAACAAGTTCTTTTGAACTTTTCTTGAATTTCTCCTTGTGTTGATTTACAGCAGTTAGTTCATTCTTCAAGATTCCTTTTTGTCTTATGAGTTCAGTTCTGTCATTTTGTGTGTGCATCAAATCTATCTTCAACATATCATTTTCATGACTGAGTCTCATGTTTTCATTTCTAGCATCATTTAGTCTTCTAGCCAAATCATCTTCATTCTTCTTTCTATCTTCAATTTCTTTACAAAATCTCATAGTCATATCTTGCATCTCATTCTTCATTATACAGTTATCTTGTCTCAGTTGGTTCACCAGATCATTAAGAGTTTCCTTTTCATCTTCCTCATTTTGCATCTTTTCACAAAGTTCTCTTCTTTTATTCCTTTCTATAGTGAAATTTTCTTGAAGTCCTTGAATAATATCCTGTGCAGCCTTCAGATCATCTTCAAGTTTGATATTCTTTACTTTTTCTGCATCATAGCCTGAAAGAGCTATTTCCAATTGCTTTCTCAAATTTTCCATCTCTATCAGTGTCAAGATCTTCCTCAAGCTATTAGGCTTTTGAAAATAGAGGACCAGGCTCTGATACCAATTGTTAGGATTCCCAAAGATACTGAGAGGGGGGGGGGGGGTGAATCAGTATCTGACCGGTATAATAATTTTCTTAGCTTATTACATGAAAAGCATATTAAAACTGTGTACCGGTAAACCAGAAATAATGCAGCAAATAAGAACAACAACCACAATATGAAAAGCACACCATAACACAATATTTTAACGAGGAAACCCAATGTGGAAAAACCTCAGTGGGATTTGTGACCCACAATATTCGCTTACTGGTCAATAAGAGAATAGTACTACTTATAATAGGGGCCTGCACATGCAAGAAGCCCAAGTGCCTAGAGCTCACTGCTCAATTACAAAAGAAGTCACACTGACTTAAAAAAATGGATTATACTAATCCAATGTCTTGTAGTGCTTCAGATTAGCATCTGCTATGCTATATTTAGTACCGGTTTAAGCTTTGCAATATACATAAACCCTTATCCAATAATTTGCATATTAGGTTTGCTACCTTCTTTTCATACTTCACATTATATTATTACTAAACGATCTATAATGATCTCATACATATATGAGTCATATTACAATCTACCATGTCGGCTTACAAAAGATTTTACAATTAATTACAAAATACATTTATACAAAATTCTTGTCGGCTAGGGTGTCGGTAATCTTCCTTTTGGGTTTCGGTGATCTGTATGTCGGTGTAGAGTCTATCGGTGTTGGTGCCTATGTCTGCCTGTCAGTATCACATGATTGTAAGGTTGTCATCAATGACAATACCTTCAATCACCTACAATTTCTCATTGGAGTGTGCGTTTGCCAACAATTATTAGATAATGTGGTTTATGGTTATTACATATGATGTTATATCTTGTGCTAACTTTAATTCTGTTAACATCTTTGAATAAGGGTTGTTTGATCATGTCATGTTTATTAATATGATGTTTTAGTGTCTGCAAGTTTGTAAGGGATGATATCACATCACTGATTATGAGAAGGATGTGATGTCATAATTCTCTTTCACATGACTATGTTAATCTGATGAATATATATATGTACATGCATTATTTAATATGATGTTGTGCATGAATGCAGGTACTAGGCACTGAATCCACCTAGTCCCTCAAGTTTGAGTGTCTCCTTTCCCAATGGTAGTTGATCAGAGGTGACATAAGGCTCTAGCACACCTAACCCTAATCAGTGTCATAGGTTTTTTCCTTCTTGTCATGCTTGCATTATCATTGGCTAATTTCCTTTTAGGATGTGTAGTCTTGTGGTTAGATATGTGCATAGTTGTGTACTATTCCTTTTATCCTATTTTTATTGATTTAGATTATTCGAGATTTATTATGTTATTAGGTTAATTACTATTAATATTATTTTATTAAATTAACTAAATTTCTATTTATATAAGGTGGGAGATATAATAATATTATTCTTTTATTTATTTGTGTGTTTTAAGTAAGTGGGTTTAAATATTTGAGGTAATTGTTTTTCCTATTTTCCTTCCTACTTTATAGGGGAGAATTATCTAATTATTAATCATGTTCTATTGGTGGCATATGAATATTGTTGTGCATAAAATATTATATGTGGGAATAATATATATATATATATATATATTTTAATTATGTGAGTTTGATTATACTATTAAGGATTTAATTGAGATTGATTGGGAAAATTGGTTGTTTCCCATACAAACCCCAACTCCCAATTTTGGGAATAGTATTTGTCCAAGAAATTCTAATTTTTTCCGTTTCTTTTTGGCTGGAGAATTTTGGATTTTTAATGAGAGTTTTCTGAGATTTTTAGAGAGGACTGTGAGTGACGTTGGCAACCCTATTATTATTGGTTTGAGGATTTATGGAGAAAGATTTTTGTGATATTTGTGAGAATATTTCTTGATAATATTGCTATATATTGTTGTTGGTATTTCCAAGGTTGAATTTCTTGGTTCATTGGGTGGAAATTTTGTTCATGAAGGTTCATTTGTGTAGGAGTTCATCCTTCCTTCTTTTTCTTGACCTTTCTCTTCCTTTCCAGGTTGGATTATCAAGCCTTTTGAATATTATGTTTTGCAATGAGTTATGGCATTAAAAAGATTGTTTAATCAATTTTTTTTATTTCTTTGGTTCCATTCTAGAAAGATCTTGCATTGGTAGATTGAAATTTGAAAGTTAGATGTAGTAGGTGTCTTCTTTGATATTTGTTTCCATACTATTTTTGGTGTTATGGATCCAAGAGTTTCAATTTTTGTCTAGGGATTCTGAAAATAGAATTTTTGGAAAGGGGATTCACCCCTCTCAAATGGGTGTCCTTTAGTTTTTACATTTGGATTCGTCTAGTTATCATTTTTTGGGTCCAAAGTCACCCTTGGGCTTCAGGCCTATTTGTTGTTGTAAAAGCGCTAAAGTAGGTTGCATAAGCACTAAAAGAAGTATTAAATGCACTATAACATGTTTCATGTGCGCTAGAATAGGTTTTATATGTGCTATAAGAAGTGTTATATGCACTAAAAAATAGTATAAAAGCGCTAGAAGGTGTGGTAAATGCGCTACTTCAAGGGGTTTAATGCAGAAACCCTAATTTGGCTTCCTGGTTTAGTTTTTTGGGATTTGTGTTGATTCAAGTTACACCAGAGGCATGTTATTACGTTTTTATCTTCTATTGTATAATTTTTAGAATTGTATGAATGTTTTGATATGGATTCTTATTACGTCATTGAGTTGTATGCATTCATCCTTTTTGGTATGATGAGTTTGCATCCATGATGATGCTTTAAGCACATTTGATTAAGAGAATGTTATGTTGATCAGAAAATGACTTAGGGGCCTGTTTATGATATGGTTTCAATTTGATATGAGTTATGAAATTCTTTTTATGATTATGTATATCTTTGTTTCATTTTAAAGAACCATAGGTTAGGGATGTCTAGGAACATGTTAAGGGGAGTGGCTTTCAAGTGGGTGTTGGGGCCCTAAGTGGCTACTGGGGAATCCCATTGGAATTTTATTTAGCAGGTACAAATTTAATTAAATGTATTAGGGGGTAAGGTAGAGTTCACATTAAAAAGATAATGATGATTCCCCAACCCATGGCCTAGAGTGCTCGTATAGGCTCAAGATGAGATTGGGAAAGCTTGTTGGCAAACCGTACCTCCTTGTCCCCATGAAAGGTGGATTTGGTTCTGCATGGGTGTCACATGGGCATCAAGGCCAAGAGAGCTACTAGGAAAACTCATGGTGATGGCATGTGATGGTACTCTTCCCTAAGTGTGTCCTAGGACTCTTTCCTATGTGTTGTGTAGAAGCCTCTAGTAGCCAGTGTTATGTTTATTCTAGTCCATATGTTTGTTGCATCCTTGTGTTCATTGCATTCCATGTTGTGTTAGCGTCAACCTCAATGGTATGTTTGGTGTGTGGGGCCTTATTTCATTATTCGAAGAAAGGGGGTGGACCTTTTGGTTCCACATGGTCGGGTGGTTGATGCTTTCTTCCATTGGGATCTTTGGTGTTTTCATGACTTCATGGATGGAATATGTCTTCTTCAGTTGCTAAAGCCTAGGATGTAGTAGTAATCTCTTATGTAATGTTTAATTCATGTTTTTTAGAGTATATTTCCATTTATGCTCATTATGTAAGAAGAACACTCTCATTGAGAGGAAGATGTAATATTTAATTAATGTAATGATGTTAGATATATGAATGTGTTATAAGTTTAGATAGAACAATGTTGGTACCGTCTACCCTATGTGGATGTTTAGATTCTTCATAAGAAATATGTAGGATGTAAATGCATTAAATGTTGTTTCATGAGAAATAAATTAATTATTAAGATTAGTTGTTATGGCTATATGCAGATTTGGAAAGAAATCTTAGGAACATTTGGATTTGAGTTTTAAAATGAACATAGTTCCTAGAAGTAATAATGTTGCTTAGCTCTTATATGATATCATTTCTAAGTTAAGTTTCATTTTTTTTATGTTTAAGCATTATGTTATTCTATGGTTAGGTTAGCTTTGATTCTTGTGCTTTAGTAGGTGATAGCATTGCCTTGTAGCGACGTTAGGAAACCTTAGAGGATGTAGGGTTATTGTTTAAGATGTTTCCACTTGTGTTTAGATACGATATTCTCATTTTATGATATCCTTTATCATAGTTTAATGGATTAATGTATTTCTATCTTGTTTTTTAAAATGTTTTCTTTCTTGCGGTTAGTAGTTGTAGTCTTCTCCTCTGGGGTTCCTTAGTGGGGTGTTACAACAAGACAGGGGCATTTGCATGGCCGGTGTTAAAAGGAAACATATTATCAGGGGAAATATTTGGCCAAGTTGGGATTCAATAGCGAGTTTATTTAATGGTTATGTAAGGAGGCAAAGGAGACAACAAATCATTTGTTATTACATTGCAAGTTGACTATAGAATCTTGGAGCTTTGTTATGAACAAACTTGGCTGGCAAACTCCATTTCTAGCAACCATCGTAGAGTGGTTTCACAATTGGAAGGTGGATGGGGAAAGGTTGGTCTTCTCATGAATATGGATCATGGTTCCTTTTATATTCATTTGGAAGGTTTTTAAAGAGTGCAATGGGCAAATATGTCAAGGGAAAGAGGAACATATACAGAGATTTCTTTCTTAGCTGAAAATTACAATATTTGTAGTTAATATGAGCACCTCTCATCATAACTTCCAAAAATACCCTATGACAATGTTGGAAAAGCATATTCAATCTTAATGGTCTTTGTTGAAGTTCAAGTTTGCTATAAGGAAAGCAAGGGATCCGAGTTTTATATAGAAGAACAAGGTGGTGTGGGAAAGGCTTAGTCAGGTTTGGGTGAAAATAAATTTTAATGGATCATCTAATGGTAATCCTGGTGTATTGGGGGTAGGTGTTGTTGCAAGAAATGAGTATGGAGTAATCCTCACAGTTGAAGCTCAAAGATTGAAAGATGGAACCAATAATGAAGTTGAATCTCTAGCAACTTTCCTCGTAGTGAAGCTAGCTATAAGAATTAGTTTATTCAATATTCATCTTGAAGGTGATTCACAAATAATTGTGAATTCTCTGGCATCTAGAGAAGTACAATATTAGAAAATCAATAAATACATAAATCCAATATTACATCTTATCAAACAATTCTAAGATTTCAAACTGTCTCAAATTCCTAGGGAGGGAAATGAGTTGATTAACATAGCTTCAAACCTGGGATGTGGATTAAACATCACTAATTGTTGGTATTTTGGTATGGTTTTGTCATTGATGTCAACACCTGCTAAATACACCTACTTTGGAGATCCAGCAACATTCACCAGCAAACAGTAAACTGTGCAAATAGTTACCGGTATATGGCTAACCGACATGATATAATGTTCACCGGTACCTACATTGACATGGAAGACACTTGGTAATGCCGAAGACATCATGTGGACACTTTACTTTGAAGTAATAATCATTGGTATATTCTTATTTGCATATTTGCTTTTACCGGCAAATAGGTCCAGGTTATCTAGGGTTACACTGGCAGGTTTATCTTTTCCAGATCAACATGGCATGCTATGGAGATGATTTATTGTTGTTGTAAATGCATCGAGCTGATATGTTCAATCGGTTATTGCATCGGATATTGTATTATTTGTAAAATGTTTTTATTGTTATATCTTGTAGAGCCGACCTACTAAAATTGGTCTTAGGGTATGGTATAAATGTAAGATCTTATTTGTAAGATCAAATGTGGAATGCGAAAAAGAATTGTGTGAAGGTATATGCGAGATCAAGCAGAGGTATACATGAAGACATCATTCGAAGGTGAAGTTAGGTTTTTGTAGAAGCATATCAGCATTACACCGGTACTGAATCCAACATATGAAGATGCTATTTTGTGCAGTACATTCTCATTGGATTTAACCATCCAACTGTAGTCAATGTGACTCCCATTTGTGATTGAGCAGTGAGCTCTAGGCTGTTGGCCTTTCTGCATGTGCAGACCCCTCTTGTACACTTACTATCTGCAGTAGTATCATCTGATTGTGGGTAAGGTTTCCCACTGTGGTTTTTCCCCTTACGGGGTTTCCACGTACAAATATTGGTGTCATGTGTTGTGGATGACTTTATGCTTATGTTTCATGTATTAATTCTTACTGGTATAGCAATTTTCTGTTAACACTGTTTACCGACATACTTAACTGTCTTACCGGTATTAAGCATTAAGTTGGTTAATAATAAGATTTTGGTTTGAATTTATTTGACAACTGATCCACCCCCCCCCCCCCCCCCTCTTAGTTGTCTCCAGGACCTACAATTGGTATCAGAGCATAGACCTCTTTTTGCAAAAGTTTAACAACTTGAGGAGATCCAATGTCTACTAATTATTTCAGAAAGGATAGTCCTAAACTTGATGGAACCAACTATGGGATATGGAAAATCAGAATAGAGACACATTTGAATTGCATTGGTAAAGACATCTGGGAAGTTACTAAGAATGGTTATACTACTGCTGTGGCTGGTCAGACTGCTCCCATTACTTTAGCTAAAGGTGAAGAAAATGATTGCAAAGCAAGAGAAGCACTTTTGAGCGCATTATCAGATCAACAAATCATGGGATTATCAGATAGATCCACTGCAAAAGCTATTTGGGATCATTTGGAAACACTGAATGAAGGGGATTCCACAGTCAAAATTGCAAAACTTGAAAGCTTCCGAGTCAGGTATGAACATCTGAAAATGGAAGAAGATGAAAGGATTTTTGCTTTTATGGAAAGAGTAAATGAAATTGTTTTGGGTATCAAATGTTGTGGAGGAACCTTGAGTGAAGATGAGATTGTTTCAAAAATCTTGAGGGGTTTTCCACTGGCATATAAAATGAAGGTTACTGCTATAAATGAGTTGAGAACAATGCCTAATACATCAGTAACTAGGGATACATTGATTGGAAAACTTTCAGCTTTTGAAATTGAGGAATTTGGTCCTGTTACTACTATAAAAACTGATTTGGCCTTCAAAGCATCAACATCATCTGCTCCATCTTTTGACAAATCAAACTAGAGAGCCTTTTATGCAAGAGAACTTGAAGAAACCAGGAAGGAGAATGAAGAGCTTGAAGAACTTGAAGCACTATTTGCAAGAAAAATGCCAAAAGGTCCAATTGGAAGTAAGTATGAAGGTAAAGCACCCTTTAAATGTTTCAACTGCAATAAGATTGGTCATATGGCTTCAAGATGCCCTGATAGAAATGCTAGACTAAGAGAAGAAGCTAGAAGGACATACAAACCTCATCCTGAATATCAGAGATACGGAATTAAGAAAAACAAAGATAAATCTTGTTACATTGTTGATGAAGGTGTGACTGATGATTCTGATGAGGATCCAGCAGACAACAGATGGGTCTTTGTTGCTATAACAGAAGATCAACCGGTACCTATTGCTCAACCGGTAGAACAAGCCCTAGCAGCTAAAGTTGAATCAAAAGGTGAATGGATTATTGACTTAGGATGCTCACATCACATGACTGGAGACAAGGGTAAATTCTTGAACTTTCAAGAATACAATGGAGGTTTAGTAAGATTCAGAGATGACAAAGCCTGTTCAATCAAAGGTAAGGGTTCAATATCTCTTGATGGTAAACATAACACTGACAATGTCTACTATGTTGAAGGATTAAAACATAACCTTTTAAGTGTTGGTCAATTAGTTGAGAAAGGTTTTCAGTTACAATTTAAAAATGGAAAATGCAAAATCATGAATAGAATTGGTTTGGAAATTGCAACCGATAATCAGACTAGAGGTAATATCTTTCATTTGAATAACAGTGAAAAGGCATGCTTAATTGCACATATAGATGAAAGTTGGCTATGGCATAAAAGACTATGTCATGTAAATTTTGATTGCATGGTAAAAATCAGTACTTCTAAGGCAGTTAGAGATCTACCTAAAATTGTGAAACCTCAGAATACAATTTGCAAGGAATGTTAATTTGGAAAACAAGTTAGAGCTAGTTTCAAAAGTATTCCAGAAAAATCCAATAATGCTCTTGATTTAATTCACACTGATTTATGTGATCTAGCTAGAACTAAAAGTTTACAAGGTGATAGATATTTCATGCTAATTATTGATGATTATTCTAGAATGTGTTGGGTTACTTTTCTCAAAGAAAAATCAAAAGCACTTGGGAAGTTCAAACTATTCAAAGCAATGGTTGAAAATGAAACCGGTAAGAAAATTAAATGTTTAAGATCAAATCAAGGAGGAGAATTCACATCTAGAGATTTTAATACATTCTGTGAAGTAAATGGAATCAAAAGACAGTTATCAGCACCTCGGACACCACAACAGAATGGAGTTGTTGAAAGGAAAAACAGAACTATTTTGGATGCAGCAAGAAGTATGTTGTCAGAAGCAAATCTAGCACATGTGTACTGGAGAGAGGCAGTAAGCGTTGTTGTCTATACATTCAACAAAGTTCACATCAAAGGTGAAACCGGTAAGACCCCTCATGAACTATGGTTTGGTAATACTCCTACTCTTAAGTATTTCTAAATTTTTGTAAGTAAATGTTATATTAGAAGAGATGAGTATATTGGCAAGTTTGATCCTAGAAGTGATGAAGGAATATTTCTTGGTTATTCATCTAAGAGTAAAGCATATAGATGTTTTAATAAAAGATTACAAAAAATTGTTGAGAGTACAAATGTAAAGATTGATAAACAATTCAGAGGAACTTCAAGGTATATAGACTCTGAACCGGTAACAAAAATTATGACAAATGAACCAACAGTAAATCCACCGGTACAGAATGATGATCCAATTACTCTAGTATCATCGGAGGATTCCATAGTAATTGAAGAACAACAACAGACTAAGACACCTTGGTATGTAAGACTGAATCATTCTGAAGATCAGATAATTGGAAGCAAATTTAAAGGAGTCATGACAAGAGGAAGATTGGCAAATGAAGAGGTATGTCTTATTTCTCAAATTGAACCATTATCTATCAATGAGGCATGTGAAGATAAATTTTGGATTAAAGCTATGGAAGAAGAATTAGGACAAATTGAGAAAAATAATACTTGGACATTAGTTCCCCGGCCTGAAAATATAAATGTAATTGGAACCAAATGGGTATTTAGAAACAAACTCAATGAAGATGGTAAGGTTGTCAGAAATAAAGCAAGACTAGTGTGTAAGGGATATTCTCAGAAAGAAGGAGTTGATTACAATGAAACCTTTGCACTGGTAGCCAGAATTGAGGCAATTAGATTATTCTTGGCCTTTGCAGCTCACAAGGATTACAAAGTTTATGAAATGGATATTAAATGTGCATTCCTGAATGGAGATCTTGAAGAGGAAGTCTATATTGAACAACCTGATGGATTTTCCTTGACATATGACAATGATATGGTTTGCAGATTAAGAAAAGCTCTATATGGATTAAAACAAGCTCCAAGAGCTTGGTATGCAAGATTGGATAAGTATCTTTTAAAAATTGGTTTTACTAAAGGAAATGCAGATAGCAATTTATATTACAAAGTAACTAATGATGACATCTTAATTATGGAAGTGTTTGTTGATGATATAATCTTTGGAGGAGAAGATGGATTATGCAAAGAATTTTCTCTTGAAATGTAGCATGAATTTGAAATGTCTATGATTGGAGAAATAAAATTTTGTTTAGGATTGCAGATTTTACAGACTGATAAAGGCATATTTTTGAGTCAATCTAAGTACTTGAAAGAACTACTTAAGAAATTTGGGATGGAAAACTCTAAACCGGTAAGAACACCTATGACTACAAATGACAAATTATCTCAAAGGGATGAATCTACACCTATTAATCCAACTAGATACAAATCTATGATAGGAGGTTTACTATATTTTACACAAACTAGACCTGATATTATGAATGCAGTATGTATAGTTTCTAGATTTCAAAGTAATCCTAGGGAAAATCATGAATCAACAGTAAAAAGGATTTTCTAGTACTTACAAGGCACGACAAATCTTGGATTATGGTATCCTAAAGATGATAATTTTGATCTATATGCATACACAGATGCAAATTGGGCAGGAGATGTGGATGATAGAAAAAGCACCACTAGAGGAGCATTCTTTCTTGGAAAGAGATTAGTTTCTTGGTTAAGTAAGAAACAGAGTTGTACATCTTTATCAACAGCAAAATCAGAATATGTTGCAGTAGCAACAAACTGTACACAGGTACTTTGGCTTAAGCAAATGTTGAAAGACATAAAGGTAAAATGCAAGGAACCTATTACTATATATTGTGATAACACTGCAGCAATTGATATATCTAAGAATCCAGTATTACATTCTAAAACAAAACATGTTTCTATCAAACTGAATTTTCTAAGGGAAAAAGTTGAAGAAAAGGAGATAAAACTGGTTTATGTGAATACTAAAGAACAGCTTGCAGATATTTTCACAAAACCTTTGCCTAAGGAAACTTTTGAGTATCTCAAAGATCAGCTCAGAGTCTTACCTCCACTGGTAGAGACTTAGACAGTTGATGATTGTCATCAACCGATAGAATTAAATGGACAAATCTTTTTTTCCGGTATTTGATGAGGAAGCTACCTCCCAGGGGGAGTAGTTGGTATATTGAATTGGTTGGTATTTTGTATAAACTTGACTTTTTGTGACTTTGGCATTTGATGTCAAAGGGGAAGAGATATATGGAAAAACATTAGGGAAAGATATATGAAATGCATTATCTTTTTGATGAGAGATTGGTATTGAAAATAAATCTTTGAATAAACACATGTTACTCTCAGGGGGAGAAATGGAGATTGTTGATTTTTGTACTTGGCATTTTTGTTTTGGCACTTTGATGGTTTTTCTATCTTATGTTACCATCAATGCCAAAGGGGGAGATTGTTGGTATTTTGGTATGGTTTTGTCATTGATGTCAACATCTGCTAAATACACCTACTTTGGAGATCCAACAACATTCACCGGCAAACAGTAAACTGTGCAAACAGTTACCGGTATATGGTTAACTGGCAGGATATAATGTTCACCAGTACCTGCATTGACATGGAAGACACTTGGTAATGTCGAAGACATCATGTGGACACTTTACTTTGAAGTAATAATCATTGGTATATTCTTATTTGCATATTTGCTTTTACTGGCAAATAGGTCCAGGTTATCTAGGGTTACACCGGCAGGTTTATCTTTTCCAGATCAACATGGCACGCTATGGAGATGATTTATTATTGTTGTAAATGCATCAAGCCGACATGTTCAATCGGTTATTGCATCAGATATTGTATTATTTGTAAAATGTTTTTATTGTTATATCTTGTAGAGCCGACCTACTAAAATTGGTCTTAGGGTATGGTATAAATGTAAGATCTTATTTGTAAGATCAAATGTGGAATGTGAAAAAGAATTGTGTGAAGGCATATGCGAGATCAAGCAGAGGTATACATGAAGACATCATTCGAAGGTGAAGTTAGGTTTTTGTAGAAGCATATCAGCATTACACCGGTACTGAATCCAGCATATGAAGATGCTGTTTTGTACAGTACATTCTCATTGGATTTAACCATCCAACTGTAGTCAGTGTGACTCCCATTTGTGATTGAGCAGTGAACTCTAGGTTGTTGGCCTTTCTGCATGTGCAGACCCCTCTTGTACACTTACTATCTGCAGTAGTATCATCTGATTGTGGGTAAGGTTTCCCACCGTGGTTTTTCCCCTTACAGGGTTTCCACGTACAAATATTGGTGTCATGTGTTGTGGATGACTTTATGCTTATGTTTCATGTATTAATTCTTACCGATATAGCAATTTTTTGTTAACACTGTTTACCGGCATACTTAAGTGTCTTACCGGTATTAAGCATTAAGTTGGTTAATAAGATTTTGGTTTGAATTTATTTGACAACTGATTCACCCCCCCCTCTCAGTTGTCTCTAGGACCTACACTAATAAGATTGAATGGTGGGAGTACTCCGATGATGTGTCATGCCCCATTGAAATGGAGGAAGACACAATGACAGCTTGAACTATTGGAAGTACATAAAGACATGTGTCGTATACTTTCAGTTGATGGATGGTCTTTCATATATAAAAATGGCCGACAACTCTATCATGAGGTGACTTGAAGTGATAGAGAGGAGATGGTGGGTGGAAACAAATAAACAATATGGGCTCCTAACTGCCAATATTTTTTTTCTTTCCTCGGAGCTTAGTTTATAGCAACAAGATCTGGTGTTGCTAAGGTAGTATCCACAAACAATAGAGACTTGTAATTGGGAGAGAAAGACAATGTCTACCATCCAAGATGGAAGTAAAATTTTCTCTTAGATTTGCAAGCCTACAAGGAGACTTTAAGGGTGAGATAACAGAGGAAAGATTGAGGTGCATATTCAAAATGGAGGACCCCAGATTTTGGCAATGGTGGACATGCTGCTAGGGGAGAAGTATATGAAATATTCCTTTAGATATCGCACTAATGTTTATGTGGCCTCCATATTTTTAACATGGTGTCTGTAACTAGAGTCAAAATGAGAATGTAAAGTGCGTAATCAGATAATGTGTGAAAGATGAATGGAAGGATGGGATCCACTCCTTAGCTATGGCTCGACCTAGTGAGGTTTTTGTGGCTGATGAGGACAAATGGATTTATGCAGTTGACTTTGAACCACCATTGAGACCATTCTTGGTTTGGGGAATATATGATGACAGAGAAGCAAGGAGAACAGAGGTGTTGGATGGTCGGAGGTACATAACAAAGTACCTGAAGGATTGGGAGAAAAGTTTGTAGGATAAAGAAGAGGAGACGACAAGGAAGAAAGGAAAAAAGAAGACATATTTAAGAAAAAGAAGATTATTGGCTCAATAGGAGCTCATATATATGAAAGGAGATCTTCAAATAAGGAAGAAACAAAAAAGATATTTTTTGTAGTATAGGATCATTTTGTAAATCGGGTCTTTTTGTTTAAGGATGTTAGCAGGCTTGGTAGACGATGAAAATATGGTATGTGATTGTTGGAGGCTGGTAAATAGTTAGATAAGTGGTTGAATATTGATTTTGATGAAAGGGACTATTTTATGGCTATGTAATTTTTTAATTCTAATTAATATAATCTATAACTTTTATTGACAAAAGAAAAAGATTAGGATAGTGCAAAATTAAGTGTGATTAGGTGTGGACAAATTCAGGTGTCTACAAATATTATATATATATATATATATATTAGAGCTTATATTATATTTTTCTTATTAGAGCTTACATATTGAGGCCACATTACCACACACACACCTAGAAACTTAGCTCCCACCTTATCCTTACATGTTGTAATGGTGGGAAAATGATGAATGATAGATCAAGAGGAACACTAACCCTTTCCCTCAAAGAGAGATGAGAGTTTCAGTATTGATTATCCTTCAAGCACTTTTCACCATTACATTAGGAAGATAGGGGATAATTAACTAGATTCAATCTCCACACAAAGATGATAGATTGAATTCTGAATGGATTAAGAGTGTTAGGATGATCCCTTCTTCCTTGTTTGATTTGGAAAGGAAATTGATTGAATTGTGTACTGCAAAAGTGACAAAAAAATAGATTATAACTTGAGATATGAATATGGGATGAGCTGTGCACTTGGATTTGGCACTAGAATGTCGAGACGAAGTCGCCTTGCAAATTTGATGAAAAGTTGTTCGGACCGTAGCGGGAATGTACACGGTCCTCTACAATATCCACAAAACGAAAAGGGTTTTTTCGCCTTTGCAAATGAAGCCCGAATCCGAAAGTACAGTTGTGCACCCGCAACCTACACACATAAAAGAGAGGGAAATGTTTTGGGATTGGGGGCTTTTCTTTAGGTCAGACCCTAGTTTTGGAATTAACTAAGTAATGAGAGAAAGTACTTGCAAGTAGATGTAAATGAAAGACTAAATTGTAATTCACCTCAAGGGAGGTTGGAGTAGAAATTTTGATATAAATGCTTGTATGAAATTGTATGTTGAAATCAATCTCCTCTTCAATGGTTGAATCCTTGACTTGAATGCAACACCTAGCCTTGAAGGGAGACTTGATAATGCTCAATGCTAGAAAAGAATGCTTGAATGCTTGAATGCTCTTGAAATCTTATGACCTTATCAAAATTCCACCTATCGAACTTATGAAAATGAGAGAGTGAATTCCCCCTTAAATACATGTTTGAAGGATTTGAATTTCGTCACGGGACGACATCGGGGATATTTCCCGCTCACTGCACAACCCACAATGCATTCTCTAGAAAGGTCCTGCCCCAAAATAGGGTAGGGATAGGGGTGCCATGCCCCTGTCCTGGGAGGACAAGGGCACCACGCCCCTATCCAAGGGGGGACAGGGGTGCCACGCCCCTATCCTACCCCTTTCTCCAGGGCAAAGTACAAACAAAGTGATGTGGAGGCCAAGGAAGAAGTTATTTTTGCAAGTCGAGCACTCTTCGATCTCCAATCAGGCTAGAGGATCCGAGTTCACATGTGTGAGGACCCTAATGCAGTCATAAATTGACAGGGTCACAATTTTATGACACTACATTTAGGCCCCACTTTAGCAAGAGTATAAGTGTATGCCAATACTGTCGGTAAAGTACAAGGAAACAAGATTGAAAGACTTTCACCACGTCAAGGAGGCAAGATGCACCAAGCCCCTAGTGGACTTAGGATCTTACGAATTTGATTGATAAAGTAAAAGGGAAGATCGAGAAGGGGATAACCATGACTGCAAGTAGAAAAGTTCCCTTCACTATGAGTCATTAAAGAAAGGATACAAAAGATTACAAAGCAAAGGAAAGTTCACTAAGTAATTCTAAGTATCATAAGAAGGAAAGTATGAGCAAAGTGTATGCCCCCATGTTAAAGTGATCACACGTGCCTTATCGGGAGTGATTTCTTTAAGGTAGGATACACCCAAGAGAGAGGAGGGAGCACATTATTGCAAGGATTTAACCCCCAATCGAGGTATAAACCCAAGGATAATGAACACAAAATACGAGGTGTTATCACTTTCCTTAGGGTCAGTATGTTGTATGATAACTCATGTATATCATGTATGTATATACATATAATAATCTTCATTCCCCAAAGAAGGACACTACCTTAGAAGAAATATAAGAGAGGATGTCTTTTGAGTCAACATAAAAGAGACCAAGAGAAGGTCTCAATGCTTTGCATCATCCCCAAGTAGACATTAAGGGAACAACATAAGAACAAGGATACACATAGAAGAATGGTCACAAAAGAGAAAGTAGGGAAATATCTGCAATGCTAATATTGCTAATCTAGCACAACATCCGCCTCTCAATCTTTCTGATCACTATTTTGGGAAGGCAAGCAACATGCCAGAGGAGCAACATCGAGCACACTAGATGGAGCTATCACAAGATCCAAACAAGGACTATGCTCATGTGGTAAGTCACTTTATTCGATTCTAGGAGCTAGGATTAAAGTTTGCGAAAACTCATCCGATAAATGTTTGTCCACATCAACATACTCATACTGACTGTCAGAAGCATTAGGAGTTGTATTGCCATTATGAATAACATTTTAACCTATTTCTTCATCAAAGTTTAAAGCAAGAGGAGATAGAACACGAATAGGAGTAAAACCATCACATGTTTTATGCAACTTATTATTGGAGATGTTGGTTGAACATCTTGCTTAGGAGAAAAGGGAATCATGTCAATTGTTGGAGTCTAAGGAGATTGAGTATTTTGAGGGATAGCTTCACAAGCTCAAACATGGCATCTTCGTCGGTGTTCTCTTGCACAACGATTTTGTCGAGTCTTAGTGGAAGGCAGAGAAGGAGGAGGAACCTTTGAAGAAGTAGGAATGGTTGTCTCCTTTATAGTGGAAGGTTTAGGTTGAGGTCTTTTTGGTTGAACAATAGGAGAGGAAGGCTTCTTCTCTCGATAAGAGGAAGGAGGTGGAACTGCGCCATAGAAAGGAGGAATATTAGGTGTAGGAAGGAGACCAAGTCCATCATAAGGAGGAGGGATAGGTATAACCTCAGGAAGAATATTGTTGTTCTCCTTAAGAGAAGGTAAAGTCACATCCATAGGAGTAGGTGGACAATTTTCTTTAGGAGGGAGATTAGTTCTATCCGAGAGGGGAAGAACCCCATCTTGAAGAATAATAGGAATGTCAAGTGTTGGCAATCTAGGTTGACTTAAGGATAAGATCGTATCATTCTTCCATTTTTGATAAGATTGAAAAAGAGCATCGCTCCTTGATGGAAGAGATTGAAATTGTTTAGGCCAAAAGAGATCAATAGGAACACTGAGGCTTCTTTTAGATGGACAAAATAAGCTATGGTTCACAGTGATGATTCATCCATTGTGAGGAAATTTAAGACACTTGTGGATTGGAGAAGCAATAGCCTTCATGGAAGATAGCCAAGGATAGCCCAACTTCACATAGAATTGCTTAGAGGAAGGTATGATAACAAAGTCAACATCCATGTATTTAGTATGGACTTCGACAGGAAGGGTGATAGAACCAATGGTAGGACAAGAGAAGCCATCAAATAACTTCACTACTACATAAGAAGCATCATATAGTGGTTTATGCAATCGTAAAGTGAAAAGATACTCTTCAGTTATGACATTAACCATGTAAGAGGGATCAATCAGGGCACCACAGCAAGGGATACTTAACCTTTGCAGCTATGTATAAAGGGCCATCAGGTGCTCTAATGGTATGACTAGGGTCAAATGTAATACAAGGATCCTTAGGCGTATCTTGTGTTTCTGCCATATTAACCAAGTTTGGAGCCATACAGATGAATGTTTCAAAAGAGAGAGAATTAGGCACAATCTCAATAATGTTAGAGGTATGAGATGGCAAGGGATCAATGAAAATCTTAATATTTTGATTAGGAGGAGAAACTAATTTATTCCCTTTATCATTCACACCTGCCACAAATATAGTATTATTATCAATCAAGTCTTGAACCTTATGTTTCAATGCAAAACATTTCTCAGTATCATGACAATGTTGACAATGAAATTGGCAAAAGGAATTGTTATCTAAATGAGGAGATGCAAGTTTGGAAGGATCAACTTGTTTTATAGGAGGAAGTTTGATAACATTTATATGCAATAACCGAGACACAATACTATGAAAAGATTCATTCAAAAGACTAAATTGTCTTTCTCTTTGAAAAAAAATAGAAATAGGAGGCACACCTATTGTAGCATTCACATGGTTGTTGTTGATTGGATCGTTGAACTTGATGAAGCTTTTTGTTGGTTTGAAATTCGCAAATAGTTGTTGAACACTCTCTCCCTTATCACTCGGAGCCATAGGAGTGTATTGCTCCATTTGACTCACAACCAGTTGATAATTGTGGAGTGTTGTGCACAACTGCGGAAAGGAAGTAAACTCAGACAAAATAAGTTTTTCCTTGATATATTTTTGTAAATTAGAAATGAAAATTCTTTGAATATCATTATCAGGCACATGAAAAGAAATTTGAGCACACAAATGCTTATATCTACCAATGAAATCAGTCACTTTCTCTTTAACACCTTGTTTACAATGCATTAAATCAGTCAAAGTGATTTTAGGACCAATGTTGTTTTGAAATTGTTGGATGAAAGCATTTGCCGGTTGTTGAAAGGAAGTGATAGAATAAGAAGGCAATGAGCAATACCATTGTAAGGCCTTATCTCTTAGTGTTCTTGTAAACAATTTTGCAAGCAATCGTTGATCATAAGCAAAATACTACACAAGGTTTGAAATATTTTGACATGCATAAGAGGATCACCTTTTCCATTATAGAGTTCCAATTGAGGGATCTCAACATGTTTAGGTGGCATAACTTTAACAGTATCAAGAGAAAGTGGGCTCGCAACATCAAAGGTGGGCACACTAAACTTGGATTGACTCATGGAAGCAATTTATTGTTGTAAGGAAGACATAGTTTGGGCAAGATTGTTAATTTTCATTTCGATGGAAGAATTCATGTTAGACATAGGTGATTGAGAAGGTGGTGTGATGTTGCTGAAAGAAGGCATGGTTTGAGAATAAGGTGGTGGGACACTATGATAAGTAGGCATTGGTGATGATTAGGTAGGATAAGGGGCACTTAAAGGAGGAATAAAGTTGTTGAAGGAATTACCCCCTTGTGTCACACTGACTGGTTGATGAATAGTAGGAATACTCATGGAAGACATAGGTAACGATGGAGGATTAAATGAAGAAGAGGGATTGCCCCCATGACCTCTGGTTGTAGGAATGACATTTTGAGTTGAAGTAGTCATGATGTTGGATGTGAAAGTAAGAATACTAGTAATAGGATTGGTCAAAGGAACAGAGGAATTAACATATGTTGAAGGTTGTGAGTAACCTAGGGTTTCGACACAGCTCTTGATGGGCATGACATTAGAATCAACAATATGTGCAATGCCACACAATATATCAATTACATTCTTATCACTTTGAAGCATGTGCTTAAGACCTTCAATTAATGGAAGAGCTTCACTATTAGGGTATTCTTGGGACATCCATTGTTGAAAGCTATCAAATTGATTGTCCAATGTAGAAAGTTGATCTAAAGAAACCCTAGTTAAAGCTTCTTCTTCATCATGAGATCCATCAATGGGTACATGATTAGGATGGGAAGAATTAGCATGATCCTCATTAAAGAAGTCACTCAAATTAGGCTCCATCTCCTCGGTAATTAAACCTTAGGAAGCCTTAATTCTAAAGCTTTGTCTAACGGGGATAGGATAGGTAGGACTAATAGTGGTAAAACTCATGCACTAGAGGAAAAATTTAAATTTTGAATTGTAGGACAAAGCTTGCCAAAATTGAGTTATGCAAAATTTAAGAAAATAATGATTACACAATTCGAACTTTGTTGGAGGAAGGGAATGACACAATTTCCAAAATGAAAGGAAATTGGAATTTTAAAACTAAGGCCAAGAGAAGACCAGTTAATTTTAAAATCAGAATTTTTAAAATCAGGGCAGACAATAATTAACTTCTTAATTTTAAAATTTTTCTTGAAAGTTGAAATGTTGAATTTTGAAGGTATTTCCGATTCTAAAGGGTTCAAAAATTGATAAAAACAGCCAATCTTCTGGATTTAGGCTATTAAATGCAGTCATAACAGTCTCCCAAAATTTTGAAAAAAAAGCCGAGGACCATGGTGGGAACGCACATGGTTTGAACAACTTTTAAAAAAAAATTCAGGGATGGATATTACGATGATTTTAAAGCTAACCCAAAAAAATTGATGAATTTTACGATAACTAGATGAGCAAAATGAAGACACAAATGTGAAAATAGGACCCTATTAGGGTTTTGAAAAAAAAGAGGAATTGAAGTGTAATTTTGAAAAGGGTCAAACCTAATGGATAGGGACACCTTGGAAAATGTTTAGAAATTTGAATGTAAATGAAATTGATTTGAAATTCACACAAAATCCAATTAATTTTAAAAATTAGGGTTTGATGACCTAACCACTTAATTTGAAATTTGAATTTTGGGAAAAAGGGGAAAAATAAAAAATTTAAATTGTAGGATTGAAGACAAATCTGAGAACAATCAGAAATCTGAAAATAAAATGGAAATCCAATTCTTGCACAAGTTCAAGATGATTTTTGAAAATTAGGGTTTTAACAAGTAACCTCTTAATTTTGTAAATTTTAATTGCAAATTGAACAAGACAATGAGGAAATTGAATTTGACAAACAAAGCAATTTTCAAATCAAAGACAACCACAAGCAATTTTTACAAATCACAAGTTCAATTTTAATTTTAAAAACTAGGATTTTTAATGATTTAAGCACTACGTTTGCAGAAAATTTAAACTTGCAAATGAAAAATATGCAATTTTGTTCAAATGAAAGCATGCTTCACGTCGGGTTCACCAAAATGTAATGGTGGGAAAATGATGAATGATAGATCAAGAGGAACACTAACCCTTTCCCTCAAAGAGAGATGAGAGTTTCAATATTGATTATCCTTCAAGCACTTTTCACCATTACATTAGGAAGATAGGGGATAATTCACTAGATTCAATCTCCACACAAAGATGATAGATTGAATTCTGAATGAATTAAGAGTGTTAGGATGATCCCTTCTCCCTTGTTTGATTTGGAAAGGAAATTGATTGAATTGTGTAGTGCAAAAGTGACAAAGAATCAGTTGTAACTTGAGATCTGAATATGGGATGAAGTTGTGCACCTGGATTTGGCAGTAAAATGTCGTGATGAAGTCGCCCTGCAAATTTGATGAAAAGTTGTCCAGACCGTGGTGGGAATGTACGCGTCTTCCGAAAAATCCACAAAATGAAAAGGGTTTTTCTGCCTCTACAAATGAAGCCTGAATCTGAAAGTACAGCTGCGCACCTACAACCTACACACATAAAAGAGAGGTAAATGTGTTGGGATTGGGGGTTTCCCTTTAGGTCAAGTTACCCTAGTTTTGGAATTAACCAAGTAATGAAAGAAAGTACTTGCAAGTAGATGTAAATGAAAGACTGAATTGTAAATCACCTCAAGGGAGGTTGTAGTAGCAATGTTGATA
The DNA here is from genome assembly GCF_030272615.1 of Cryptomeria japonica. Classification (NCBI taxonomy): domain Eukaryota; kingdom Viridiplantae; phylum Streptophyta; class Pinopsida; order Cupressales; family Cupressaceae; genus Cryptomeria; species Cryptomeria japonica. The sequence goes on from NC_081415.1 coordinate 407,854,396, forward strand.
GAAATGCTTGTATGGAATTGTATGTTGAAATCAATCTCCTCTTTAATGGTTGAATCCTTGACTTGAATGCAACACCTAGCCTTGGAGGGAGACTTGAGAATACTCAATACTGGAAAAGAATGCTTGAATGCTTGAATTCTCTTGAACGCTTATGACCTTATTGAAATTCCACCTATCGAACTTATGCAAATGAGAGAGCGAATGCCCCCTTAAATACATGTTTGAAGGATTTGAATTTTGTCAGGGACCGACATTGAGGAGATTTCCCGCTCACTGCACAACTCACAATGCATGCTCTAGAAAGGTCTTGCCCCAAAGTAGGGCAGGGACAGGGGCACCACACCCCTGTCCTAGGAGGACAAGGGCACCACGCCCCTTTCCTACCCCTTTCTCTAGGGAAGAGTGCAAACAAAGTGATGCGGAGGCCAAGGAAGAAGCTGTTTTTGCAAGACGGACACTCTCTGGTTTCCGATCAAGCTAGAGGATTCAAGTTCGCATGCGTGAGGACCCTAATGTAGTCGTAAATTGCTAGGGTCGCAATTTTATGACACTACACATGCATACTTTGATACATTCATTTTATCCCAATATTTTTCACACTTATCCATCTAGATAGATGAACACTTGCCTACTTCCATAGTTATGGAAAACCTTTTGATCATAGGCTTGATCCTTACCTATCTAAAATTTAAAGTCAAAATTTGGTCAACTAATCTCCTTTGGTTTCTTGTCTTAAGTTGACTAAATACACATTTTATGAAATTCAATGCTACTTTCTAATCTTTTAAGACATCTATTAGCATCCATTTTATGATCTTATATCTCTCAAGCATTATTTCGCATCTTAGACCATCAAAGAAGTAATCAATAGAAAAATAGATGGATTTCATGCATTTGAATAGGTAACAAGTATTTACATGTTATTTTAGGTCCCCTGCCTACTATTTTCAATTTTTGTGCTTTTATTTTTTTGTGAGATGGGAGGAGGCGGGGAGTGGAAGGGTTGACTTCGGAGAACAAGTCTCTTTATGACATAATGACAACCATTTCTATGTATTTTTAAGTACCATCATCAATTAGAAATTAGAGAAGAGTAAAGTGGATGAAGGTCAACCAAGGCAACAAGAGAGTGGAGATGTACATTGTAAGGGATTAAGTCTAATAGGATGAACCCATGATTATGATCTTGACCTAGACTAGTTGACTTGGTTCAAGATAGAGCATGTAGCTTCATCACAAGTCTTGAAGCATTTCAATGATAAAGTGAACACGCTTTCAAGCCAAAGATAGTCAAGATTAGAATCATCATCGAATGACACTTATTTTTCAATCATCATCCTTCTTTACATTTACTTTTCCAAAATAACAAATACAATCATCTAATTTATTATTACTCATAATTTTTAATCAATTATAGATTAATTTATGCTTAATTGATCTCATTTTATTTAAATTAACTTATTATTTCACTTATCAAACCCCAAAAAATCATCACAAAAACTTACCCGTGTCACTAGAAGATATAGGAACAAATTAATTCAATATAAGGAAGGAATTTCTATTAAGTCAAATTTTAGTCACCAAATGACATGTATAATTGATTACAAATTGGCATCACCAAAAATGTCTTTTAACAAACCCAAGATATATTTGGGGCTACCTAGGAAGATCTGGTATGACTTTATTCCTTTAAAGGACGAACTTATATTTGTGAGCAAGGGAGCTAAAACTAAAAAAATAGGTTGAATATAAAATTAGGATACACGAGTAAAACTGTTTGGAAGGGCACCAAAGTCTCCCCAAGCTTTCACGCAGGGATGACGATGTCAACCCTGTACAATTCACGGTCTATAATATCAATCAATCTACCAGAGTTCAGTTATTTACACAGTATTGGTGTTGTTGCAGACTTTACTTGCCAAAATTCCACAGATCTATTTCACAGCCAAAGTCATGAGGGTTAAGTTTGTTCATCCGAAGTTGGGGCAGCGCAACAGAAGCTTCGGCAGGAGCATGAGCTCCGTATCTGATTTCCTTGCAGGGGGGCTCCTCCTGGTTCAGATGTGAGGCTACCAGCCTGTCCAGAACTGTCCAGTCATTCAAATTCAAATTTTGCACTGCTTCTGACCTTAGCTGATCACTGCTTGTTGTTGAACCATCCAGTTCTGTCATGTCCAGAGACATTGGCGGGGGATAGCATGAGCGTTTAGAGATGTTCTCTGCAACTCTATCTGGAAATAAGCGCTTCATTCCAGAAGAAGAAGGAGGAGGAGGAGGAGGTGCAACGGGGCAAGGGAATTTAGGGCTTTCCAGATGAGGCAGCTGCATGAATTGATCCTGAGTAGAGAAGCCGTACTGAATGTCCAGTTCTTGTTTCATACACATATTTGCTTGCTCTGTCGCTGTGTAGTGCATCTGCTCCGCTGCAGAAGGGCCGCTGTTGAGGCACTCTATGTCTGGCACAAATTTGTTCTTGCTCAGGTTTGGCGGGGGCGATTCGTTGCCCTTGAAATGGTTCCGCTTCTTGAAAACCCGGCATACTACCCAGCCGTCCTCCTGTAACTCGTTGAATGCCTGTCAAATAACATGTTATTCGTCAAAATTCACTGCAGGAAAACAATTTCGTCGGAATTTCCCCGTTCAATCGCTTCAGAAAAGAAAATCTTCTCGAGTACAAAACAAATTTGTATTCACCATTAAAATAATTTAAATTGTCAGATGACAATTTGTCATAATGCCTAAGCAAATTATCAGCAGGAAAACAGTTTCATCAAAATTTCCCTGTTCAATCACTTCAAAAGAAAATAATCTTCTTGAATACAATTTCTCTAGAGTGATTTAATTTGTCAGATAACAATTTGTCATGCCTAAGCAAATTACCAGCAGGCAAACGGTTTCATCAAAATTTCCAAGTTCAATTGCTTCAAAAACTAATAATCTTCTTGAATACAATTTCTCTAGAGTAATTTAATTTGTCAGATACAATTTCTCATGCCTAAGCAAATCACCAGCAGGAGAACAGTTCCATCAAAATTTCCCCGTTTAATTGCTTCAGAAAATAACAATCTTCTTGAATACAAACAAAATTGTATTCATGATTAAAACAATTTAATTTTTCTCCTGAAAATCAGCAAGGCAGGTCACAGGAATCGTGAATTGACAAGACAGAACGCGTTAGGCAGAAAAATTCACAGGAAACCGTAATCAACAAGCTATGACTTTAAACATTTGAATTGGAGAGGCTTTAGAAAAAGTATTTTTACATTTGCCTGTGAATTTTCGTTGTCGTCAAGGCGATATTCGTGCATGATCCAGTCAGTCTTCTGGCCGTGAGGTGCTCGGCCTCGGTAGAACACCAGCGTCTTTCTCATTCCAATTCTCTTGAAATCCATGTGTATGGCTTTGTCCCGTCCGGTGGCTTTCCAGAAGCCCGCTGCCGTGGCTCTGTTAGTGCGAGTACCCGTCGGATACTTCTTGTCTTTGTGGCTGAAGAAGTACCAGTCGTTCTGCGGAGTCGATCCAATTTTGCATCTCTCTGCACAATAATTCGACAAAGAATTAGATAATATTGCAGAGTGTAAAGAATCTTAAGGCGCTTATGTTCAGTGATGAGCATCAAATTTGTACCCTGAATATCCCAGGGCTCAAGCTTGTTCAGATCAACATCGCGAATAACATCAAGATCAATCTTTTCAAACGAGACTTTCTTCTTGAGGTAGTAATACAGGAGCTCCTCCTCGGTGGGATGGAAGCGAAAGCCTGGCGGCACGCGGGATTGTCCGTTAACTGACAGAGTCATCGCTGCTGCACACACACACACACACAGATCCCGTTTCAGTGGGCTCCAACAAGCCAAATATATTCATCTAACACAACTTCAAACAGACAAGATACCAGCCATAACAATTTAAGGAATATGTGCTCTCTGTGCACTGGAAAATCGTAAAATCGCTTTCAAACTACACAAAGCTGGCAAGGGTACAAAAGAACTCCGAGATGTGAAAAGAAAATACACAAACAGACAAAATCATCTGCACCTAAAGCTCATGGTATAAATGTTAAAAGCCGCCTACCAGAAATGGAAATCCAAATTGCAGTCCGGCTGTTCAAAATTTGTTAACAACTGTGAATTTTTACCTGGAAACTTACAACAGCATAATATCAGTGGCTAACCGGGAGCATATGTCCGAAATATAAGCTACGAATTAGGGTTTGGCGAGTAGGCAATATTTTAACTGACAGGCATTAAGGAGGGCGTATGCAAGAAGCATCTCTAAAGAAAGTGGTGTCCACGTAGTAGCGAGCATTTTAAGCGGAAAAAACCAGAGCTTGATAATGATGTGGAAAGAAGAGTAAGTAAGAAAACTGCGTATTTACAGTTGTGAATGGGGTTAACGAACGGACGAACAAACCTTCAAGTTATGACGTCGGCGGCAAGAAATTCTGCGTGAATTGACACGAATCTTCTCTCCTCCAGCCTATCAACGGGCAGAAAATGTGAAAGCGATGAACAAGTTAGACCCGGAAAACGGCTCGAAACAGCTCCAATAAATGAATTTCGCTCACTCCAAACAGTCGGTGAAGATCAGATCCCAAATTCAGTTGCCTTTACAGCTCTGAAGATTTTTAGTTTTGACTTTTGGCAGCGGCAGAGAATGATTAAAGAGGTTGGATTGGGCACACATAAATCATCATCATCATCGAGAATATGATACGATTTCAAACAATCAACCTGAAAAAGTCCACTTCCTCTGAAGGAGCACTGAACCTTCTTCGGATTGCCGAGCAAGCCAAAGAAAATGGAGATTGAAAACGAGAAAATCGAAAAAACGAAGTTTCAGAGGAAGGCGAGAGGAATAGAATTAGGAAGCTTTTTTTCTGTTTGCTTTTGCTTAAAAAGCGCGTACACAAGGGCGGTGTGAATGTGTCCTTCCGCGTCCTTGGTACATCTGACAACACAGAGGTGATTCGAACCTGGGTGGGCTGGCAGGCAAGGCAGATGAATAATCCTGAGTCCCGAACTGAGAAACCCACACGCTTAATACTATATAAGTGGTTTTTCTCCCCCTCTTTAAGGCGAAGTAGTATTTAATCACATGACAGAGAGGGCGGGCATGTGCAGGGATTGTGAAAGTCCGCTCACAAGTACCGAGGAAGGGATGAAAAGTATTTAAATACAGCACCACCACCCCTTCAAATCCGTCCTTTACCCCTTAAAATACTGCTACCAGATTTTATCATGTTTCGGCCACTACCTTCCAAACCTCTCTTTAATTCAATTTTTTAATTTTTACCTTTGGAATGGATCCTTCGTTTGGGGGTTGACTTGGGCACTTACACCGACATGATGACAAAGATTAGGATATAATCACATTAGTGTGAGGTGAGGTGGAGGGTATTGTCATGATGACAAAAAAGTAGTTTGTTGAAGGTGGCAAACCACAAGGTTGGGTAGATGGAGATGGGCCTTTGGCATTATTTCACCCTGCACTACAATTATGCCTTGTGGTATGGTATGGTTGGTGCCCCTCATCTCTCACATTTGCTTCGACAACTCAACTCACCTTCAATAACAATACCTCACATTTTTTAAAACCAACCTCGAATCTTTGGCTAACTTTCTTAATCTGCCCTAGCTCAAATTATGCATTCATGCACTTTAATACTACTTTTATTATTATTAGAATAAAACTTTTTGTTTCTTTGGGTGATTTTAATAGAAATTTTTTTTCATAATTTTTTAATTTTAATATGGAAGATTTTTTTCTATAAAATCATTTTAGTTAATCGATATGAGAGCACGAGTCTTAAGCTGAAACCTCTTTGGTTAAGAGCCATCTCTAGCACGATCGTGATATCGAAGCCTTGCACTAACAAGACTTCATCCTTGGTGAGATCATTAAGAACCATTCAACTTTACTAGCAAAGCGCCCATTGACTTGCCATATTTTGCATTCTTTATTTTCAACCTCTTAGTGAGAAGATTTGATCAACTTAGTCAGTTGCTCTTTTTTTACCTACTACACATGTTGTTTATCTAAATACTATCCTTCTTTATTGTGAGATATAGACTTAAATATACAATGTTATCTTGATCTTTGGCAACACAATTCTAACAGTACAAGTGAACAAGTTTCTCATATCATATACTTTCTTTTTGTGTATTGTCTTACACTCTTCACTATCAATTTCATAAGACTCAGTTAAGTTGGTTGCTCTTGTTTTGCCTTCTATGCTTGTTGTCTTATCATTTCATACAAAAATTCTCTTCTTGACCATGTCTTACACTCTCCAGTGTCAACATCTTTTTCAAAAGATTTAATATAAACGATTGCCCTAATTTTGCCTCTTCCAAATGTTCTCTAAATGTTATCATTTCTTATCATTTCATACAAATTTTGATCTTTTCACTTACAAAAATCTCATTGAATTTGTTTTCTTTATTTTTTTAACATATACTTATAATGAATTTTGTGCTATATATATATATATATTTTAAATTATAGGTGGCTATCTACCTTTTATCTTAGAAAATAAACAATAGGAAAAAGGAAAACGTGGCTAAATTTAAATATTAATGGAGTTGATTAGTTGGCATTGAAATGCAAAATGTATTGCGCTCTTCTGTCGATCGAGTACACTAGCTAAGCAATTATAATCCCGTTTAGCTTTTATCATTCGTAGCCTATGTTGACTCATTATTAGACTCAGGAACATGTCCTGACAATAGATTTGTTTTTTTAATTGAGAATTTAATGCCATCTTTGTTCACCTTCTATTTTCCCGACGCACATATGATGCATATGTACAGCATAAAATATTTCAGAGAATTGATGGACGGTGTCCGTGTAGGGATTGATGCTTTCGGGGTCTAAATTTGATGGTTATTTAGTCGTATTTGGAAAAAGAATTTATAAGATAATTAAAATTTGAGAAAAATATTATAGGGTATAGAATAGATAATTTGAAGGAGATGTAGAAAATTTATTACTAAATAATAATTTAATTTCTGATGTGTTTGGTCGTATTGGAAATTTTTGGTACAAATTATGATTAAAATTTGAAAAATATTCTATTATATTAAATAGATAATTTTAAGGAGATTATTATTAAATAACCACTTGATTTTAGATATGTGTTTGAATAAATATATATTATCATTTGAAAACATAATTTTAAACAAAAAAAATTGATTGATAGGTGAGATCATTTGTCAAATTTATGTCACATTAATACATGGGCCCCTTCACAATTAATCTTAAATATTTCTAAACTTAGTTTTTCTTTGTATTTATTTTTATTTAAGCATTCACTAAAGGAATTCAAGTAGCCAAAATGGTGGATGTGGTAGATTCTTGACAACTTGGAGTGCCTTTTTGAGAGCTTGGACTACATCTAAATATTTTGGACAAGAGTTATTTAGGCTACTTTGAGCAATTATTTCCATTGATGCCATTGAAATATAATTAAATTGATACAAAATATTTGTATGAAAAATAAACTAGGTAATCAATTAAAGTTTAATTACTGATATTAGATGAAGAAGTAAAGCTATTGTAATAGTAAATATGTAATTGAAAGAAAGAAGAGGAGAGGATGTTGGCTAGCTATCAAATTATATTCTTCAAATTGGTTGATGCATAGTGATTGAAGAAAACGTATTATTTAATCTATAATTATAGAATAAGTTGTAGATTGTTCAGATGCATAATATTCTAATATTATGCATTATGAATAAAATTACGTACATGTTTTGTTTGATTGGCATGATCTCATCCTTTATTTTGATCATGTCATTTGTGAGTACAAAATTTGAAATCTAGCTATCAAATTTTGTACAATTAAATCCATTCTACTCTTTTGCCTTTAAGAACCATTAAAAGAAAATCAAAATAAATCACATTATAACTACAAGAATCTAAAGATGATGTAAGCTATAATCACTATGTGGTCAAAGCTTAAGCTTTGATTTCCTTGTACTTGAGAGTTGAGTAAATAATGTGGTGTTTAAAATTCCCCTACAATATTTTATTATGCATGTTGAAGTTTCTCAACACAAGCACCTACAAGATCAAATAGAAAACAATAACACCTTCCACAAATAAGAGATGCAAGGAAAAACTTGCTATATTCCTCAAAAGAAAAGAGTACATAATAAATGAAAAAAAGAAAGAATACTTTCTTTATATATATAAAAAAGAAACATAATCTATAACTAGGAAATAAAAATAGCTTCAAGAATCCCTAAGTGATCTAAAGTTAAATTTTTTTTGCCTCTCTAAATATAGAATGCACCAACACCCCACACAAAAGGATGCTTAAAAAAGAAAAGATGGGTCCCAATAACTAGACCTGTCTTGACAACTAGGCTTGATGAGGTACCCATGTACAAATAGATGCAATGACTCATAACTAAAGAAAACGAGAAAAACACATGGAAAAAAACTCCTCTCCAAAAGAAAGAAATGAAATAATTGTGCTAGTTAAAGAATGATAGAAGGAAGACTCAATGTGAGCCCACAAGGATTGCTTCTAACACATAAGTATAATGATTGTCCCCCATGGGAGAGAGAAAATAAGGATATGAATTCCTCCATAAAGAAGTATCTTTGTGCTATTGATGAAATCCCAAAGAGGAATCAAGATCCATTGTCTACAAACAACATTTCTCCCCTTAGGAAGATATAGATCCATTGATGGTTGAAGAAACCATTACCATAAGCTAGAAGAATTAGGAATCCAAATCCAAGTGAAATGTGTCTTTAAAAATTGCTCAAATCTGCTCACAATGAAATGAGATGAATTCAATCTGAAACATGTTAATGTTAACGTAGAACAAGCTCCATGGGCGATGAAGATGTGTTGACAACATTGATATAGTTTTCATGAAAGAGGAGATGGATGTCCTTAAAATAATCCTCCAAAGATGTAATATGAACATGAAAAACTTGTGATTGTTAGGATTCCCACAGATACTGAGAGGGGGGGGTGAATCAATATCTAATCGGTTAGAGCAATTTCTTAACTTAAAACATGTAGAACATATTAATACTGTATACCAGTAAACAGAAAGTAATGCAACCACATGAAAAGCACACCATAACACAATTTTAGCGAGGAAACCTGGTGTGGAAAAAACCTCAGTGGGATTTGTGACCCACAATATTCACTTACTGGCCAATAAGAGAATATTACGGCTACAATAGGGGCCTGCACATGTAGGAAGGCCAAGTGCCTAGAGCTCACTGCTCAAATACAAAATAGGAAGTCTCACTGACTTACAAAATGGATTATATAAATCCAGTGTCTTGTACTGCTTCAAAATAGCATCTATAATGTCAGATCCAGTACCGGTTTTTGCTCTGCTTCTTACATAAACCCTTAACCTATAATTCGCATAATAGGTCTACCTTATTACCTTCCTTCATTCTTACAAACAATGTTCTACAATGAACTCTTATATATTTGAGTCATTTTACAATGTTGCCAAGTCGGGTTATAATGATTTTACAATAATAAACAAAATATATTACAAAAAAAATCCCGTCGGCCTCTGTATCGGTATACTTCCTTTCACTGCCAGTGCCGGTGGTCTGAGTGCCGATGTAGAGTCTGATCTTGCTAGTGCCGGTGGAATGCCTTGTCGGTGTCATGGGATTGTAAGGTTGCCATCAATGACAAAACCTTCAATCACCTACAATGTCTCATTGGAGTGTGCATTTGCCAACAATCTCCCCCTTTGGCATTGATAGCAACACTCATGAGAAAATTCAAAAAGTGTAGTCCAAAAATATGTTACCAAAAATGTGTGAACTCCCCCTGAGCAGATGAGTCTTTAGCTTATTATTTTCTCATACCACTACTCCCCCTTTGGCATCAATGACAATGGTTGTCAAAGTGTCAATAGAGTATGGTTTCCTGTCTCAACCTTGTAACCAGGTGGTTACAATTTGAAAAAGATCCGCCAAAACCAAATTTAGGCTTTCAAGAAACTTTTTACTGTGTTTTATTGCTGCCTCTATTCGTTGAACTGTACCGGTGAGGTGTTGCATTTCCTCTGCCGGTGTTTTCTGTCCTTGAACTAATGCATCAGATATTTCTTTCCTTAAACATGTGAGGTAGTCCAATTTTGGACTTAATCTCCATTTCAGATCCTTAGCCTTACTTTTTATTTTCTCCTTTTCTCTTTCTAGCTTTAGTAACTCTTCCTCAAAACCTGTTATCTTTTGCTCAAAAATTGATAATGAATCAGATGAATTAATAAAATTGTCAGCTAGCTTATTAATTTCCTCCTATATCTTGCTCATTTTCTTGTCTATGTCAACTGTCAAAAAGTTTGTCTTACAAGTGTCTCTGTACAAAGTTTTGAACTCCTTAAGTGTGTTGCACAGTTCCAGTAGAAGTGTGTCAAACTGCCTTGTACACTTCTTTATTTGTCCCTCAAAGAATTTATGTTTTTCTTTTTCTAACCTCTCTTTGAATGCTTCTTCCTTTATTTGCTCAACTGTCACTGTGTTGTCAGTAATATACTTAGACAAAGTGTTGAGTTGACTGAAAGAATCCTTATTATCAACATTGCATTTTGGAGCTATCATCTTCAAAATTAGAATTGTGTCATCTATAGCTTTATATGCCTGTGAACTACAATCTGTTATTTTCTTTATAGAATCTAAAAGAACTTCAATTACATTTGTTGATTTAAATCCTGCATTTGAAGGGTCAACACTCTGAATTCTGCCGGTGGGAGCAATATCCTTGCTTGTAGTGACCTTTGGTAGGTCAATCTGTGTTTCCATTTCCTTAAGAAAAGGTTTTTGTTTCTCTCCTGTTGCCGGTGGCACTGTTTCCACATGATCCTGTTGCTGAGAGGGAGCCTATTGCTCTATGTTACCATCTGCCAGTTTTCCTTGTGTGTTATCTGCTTCATTATTTACCGGTGGCTCACTAGCTATATCTGTTTTACCGGTTGTGTCCTTGTCTATCATAATGTTGACTTTCTGAGTATCAACATCAACTGTGTATAGTATCTCAGAATTAGGATTTGTATCCTCTTGTGATACATCCATACTCTCATCAACCGATTGATCTTCAGTTGTTGTTATCGGTGGAGTAACCAGAGGCGGTGGGGATAAATTATCTCGTATTTTGATGCTTGGAGGTCCACCAACCTTTCCTTTTCCCTTATCCTTGTCTTTCTGATATACCTTGATTTGTTTAGGGTTTCTATACTCTTCCCGTTTTTCCTTCTCAACAAGGAATATATCCCATGCATTTTTTAGTTTCCTCTGCAACCTCATTTACTCTTCCAACCATTAGTGCAATATGTCGGTGTGCAGTAGAGAATACTGACCAGTTAGCCTCTGCAATTAGATCATCTATTTCTTTCAGAGAGTTAACTGGGTAGACAACAAGTAATTTTTCAACTTTTATTTTCTTGTCAAGCTCTACAACAGCTTGTCTTCTTGCTTCCAGTCTCTTGAATAGTTCATCTGGTAGTTCATCTACAACTTGCATCAAGAACTTCTTGTAAATATCCAAGTGTAAAATAACATTGTTTTCAACCTTTTCTTTATCATCAACTGATAGTGAGTCATATAGTTTGTTGATGTTTTTAAGTTTTCCTTCTTCTGTGATTTCATCCAACAATCTGTCAATCAGACTAATATTTTGTTGAGTCATTTTCTTTGGTGTCAACTTCTTCTTCTTAGGAGTTGTCTTCTTGACCGAGGGCCTTACTGCCTGTTGTTTTTTCTTGGTTCTTCTAGGTGAAGGTGTGGATACCGATGAAGGTTCCCTTTTCCTTACAACTCTTTTAAATGCTACAGGCATATCACTCTCTGAAGAAGTAGCTACTGGTGAAAGGTGAGTTTCAGGCTGCAGTGCTTCTAACTCATCTTCAGTGATGCCGATTTTCTTGAGTACATCTTCCTTTATAGCCTTTGCCCGTCGAGATCCCCTTCTTACTGTTGCCTCAACCTTCTTTACACTTTTCTTTGATTGGATCTATTTTTCAATGGTTTCAGCACTACCGAATACCTCTTCCTTAGGTTCCTTGGGTGCTTCCAGAAGGGCTTTTGCATATGTTTCAATGATGTGGTCATCGGTCTCATAACCCATTTCAATAACCCAGATTGTTCTTGGGATAACTGCTTCCATCCAAATCTCATCCTTCTTGATGACAAAACATATCTCATCCTTGTATTTATTTACAATTTCCTGTGACAGTCTGACTCTAGCTTTCATCCAGGCCTTAAATGCTAGAAAATACTCATTGATATTCTTCTCTTCATTTTCACCCATATTGTTCAATAAGTCAGATAACTGTTTCCCTACCGGTATGTCAAATCCAAGGTTCTTGTTGCCTATACCGGGCACCTGTTTTGTTATATGTAGCATTAAACATACAAGTAAATTGCCAAACCTAAATGTCCCTTTCTTATCCTTCTTGATCTTTCCCAAATTGTCAATAAGTTCATCCATTTACCATTCACATACATCAATTTTCACATTATCTTTAACCATATCATGAGCAATTTTTATGCATAAGCTGGAAACTGAGTTAAGTCTGTTTGCATGAGTTGTTTTGTAACCTAGAATCATGCTAATGAATCTCACATTTATGTCAGTTACATCATTCACCCTTAAAGACCTTTTGTCGGATGTTGCACCTGTTAGGTTCATTACCAGGTCATTTGAGACCTTCTTTGTCTTGTCTAGTCTGTTACCGGTGGAAGGTAACCCTGTTACAACTTTCACGACTTCCTTGGTAATTTTATGAACCGAATCTAGCCAAAAGAATGCACCATGTACCCTGCTCAATACTATCCTAATAACTTCCTTAGGGAAATCTGGAATGCTGAGGATTTTAGTGAATCCTAGGGTTTCAATAATTTTATGTTCAGGTTTCACATTACCGGAATCATCACATATAACAATTTTGTACATGTTCTTAATTTCTTCATCTCCTAATTCTTCTATATGGCAATGGATGTACATTCTAGGGTCTTCTGCAAAAACAACTCCTTTGGGGATTTGGGAAAATGCACCAACATTATTATCCTTTTTAGCTATCTCGGGAACTAGTTGAAATACGGGCCTAGGGCATTTGATTACCTCGACTACAATAGGGTTTGCTATGAATTCAGGTATAGAAGAGGATGCCATGATTATAAATACCTTTTTCTGCCTTTGGAAAGATTGATTGCTGAAATGCTTTGCCTCTTTGCTTGAAATGCCTTAGCTCTGGAAATTTCGTGCTCTTCGAATGTTTGAATGCTTGGTGAAGTCAAATGGAGCCAAAATCACTAATTTATAATGTTAATTCGCCAATTGCCACATTTAATGCATGTCGGTTAAGTAGTCACTTAACTTTATTTGCCGGTATAGAAGTAATTTCTACTTCTCACCATCAACCGAGGGAATAATAGCATATTTCACATTTGATTGCTAAACCCTCAAAAGAATTTTCCTCAATTAGATGAAAAGACTCCTGTCGGTGGAGTGCTACTCTATTCTGCCAATGGGGTGTTGCTTGGTTCTACCGGTGGAGGAGTATTCCCAACACCATTTAGGTCTGACTTTCTAATCCTTTGTTTTGAGAATTCTTGCTTAACTTCTTCAACTTTTTCTTTTCCTTTCAAACTAGAACCTTTGTTGTCTGTCGGTGGTGCCTTACTTTTGCAGAATTTTGCAATATGTCCAATCTTGTTACAAGCATAACAAGTCACATTATTTTTCTGAATAGCCTTCCCATAACCTATGCCGGTTTGTGTTCTCCATTGATTAGATAAATGTCCAAATCTTCCACAAATATAACATCTCACATTCATTCTGCAATTTTCAGAATTATGACCAACTTTGTTGCATTTTGAACATTGACCGGTGGGTGTATTGGTATTCTGATAATTTCTAGATCTACATTGATTTGCTCTATGACCATACTTGTTACAGTTAAAGCATTCGCCATTAAATTTATAAGCAGTAGGTTGTCTTACCGGTTTGCTATGATCCTGTGTGTTTGCAGCACTGGAGCTTTCTCCTACTTCAAAGCCAATTCCACAAGTGTGACCTTTAGGTTTCTGATTCTTCAACAAGTCACCAAGTTCTTCTAAGCTTTTCTTGAATTTTTCTTTATGTTAATTTGCAGTATCTAGTTCTCTTTCTAAGATTTCTTTCTGCCTCATTAGTTCATTTGAGTCATTCTGTGTGTGCATCAGATCTGTCTTCAACAAATCATTTTCATAGCTAAGTCTTGTGTTTTCATTTGCAACATCACTTAGTCTTCTAGTCAAATCTTCTTCATTCTTCTTTCTATTTTCAATTTCCTTACAAAATCTCATAATCATATCTTGCATCTCATTCTTTGTTGTCATGTTCTCTTGCTTCAGCTTGTTTATCATATCATTAAGAGTTTCCTTTTCATCATTCTTAAATTGCATCTTTTCATAAAGTTCTCTTCTCTTGTTTCTTGCAATAGTAAGATTTTCTTGAAGTGCTTGAATAATATCTTGAGCTACTTTTAGATCATCTTCAAGTTTGATATTTTTCAATTTTTCTCCATCATAGTCTGAGAGAGTTGCTTCAAGTTGCTTCATCAAGTTTTCCATCTCTACCGGTGTCAAGATCTTCCTCAAGTTGTTAGGATTTTGAAAATAGAGGACCAAGCTCTGATACCAATTGCTAGGATTCCCACAGATACTGGGGGGGGGGGGGGGGGGTGAATCAGTATCTAACCGGTTAGAGCAATTTCTTGACTTAAAACATGTAGAACATATTAATATTGTATACCGGTAAACAGAAAGTAATGCAATAAACAGAGATAACAACAACCACATGAAAAGAACACCATAACACAATATTTTAGCGAGGAAACCCGGTGTGGGAAAAACCTCGGTGGGATTTGTGACCCACAATATTCACTTACTGGCCAATAAGAGAATATTACTGCTACAATAGGGGCCTGCACATGCAGGAAGGCCAAGTGCCTAGAGCTCACTGCTCAAATACAAAATAGGAAGTCTCACTGACTTACAAAATGGATTATATAAATCCAGTGTCTTGTGCTGCTTCAAAATAGCATCTATAATGCCAGATCCAGTACCGGTTTTTGCTCTGCTTCTTACATAAACCCTTAACCTATAATTCACATAATAGGTCTGCCTTATTACCTTCCTTCATTCTTACAAACAATGTTCTACAATGATCTCTTATATATATGAGTCATTTTACAATGTTGCCAAGTTGGCTTATAATGATTTTACAATAATAAACAAAATATATTACAACAAAAATCTTCTCGGCCTTTGTGCCGGTATGCTTCCTTTCACTACCGGTGCCGGTGGTCTGAGTGCTGGTGTAGAGTCTGATCTTGCTAGTGTCGGTGGAATGCCTTGCCGGTGTCATGGGATTGTAAGGTTGCCATCAATGACAAAAACTTCAATCACCTACAATGTCTCATTGGAGTGTGCATTTGCCAACAGTGATGTACTCAAGCATCTCTAAAGTACCATTATCATAAGGTATATGATCTACATGTGTAAGGGAAATGAGATAATTAGTTGGTATGTGGTGATGTATCATGTTGTTGGGCTTAAATTTTGGTCTTTTCTAGCTACACCCCCAAATCAATTAATGGGTGAATGTAGGGGGGAAGGGCCCATCATGCAAGGCATGGGGGGACCATCCCCTTGACTAGGGGCCTAGGGGTAGAGCCTATAGTAGGGATTTAGGGCCCTACTAGGGGAAACACCCCTACCAACTTGGGGATTGGGGCTAGCACCCTTGAAGCAAAAAAATCTCATTATTTAATAAATGTGTTGACTATTATTTTGACATGTAAACCTCACTTTATAAACTACCAAAAAGGGCTCAATAAATAAGTGGTTGTGTAATGTGAAATATCATCGTATTGTAATTTTCTCTTTGTTAGATAAAAGAAAGAAAGAATATGGTTGTTTGTCTGTGGATGTAGCTCACATTAGATAAACCGAGTTAAATCTACATGTTATTGTGATTTGTTATTTTTAATATTTTATTGTGTATTATATTTTTAATATTATTTATTGCTCAGATTTGACTAAACCCTAACAACTAGTATCAGAGTCATGTATTTCAGTCATTTGGTAAGAGATTTTAGATTCAAATGGGAGAAATGGTAGAAGAAGATAAGCTTAAGGTTGACAAGTTCAATGACCAAAATTATGAGCTATGGTAGATGCAAATGGAAGATTACTTATATCATAAGGAATTTTATTTATCGTTGGGTGGAAAAGAAAATAAGTTGACAACTATGACAAATCCACATTGGGAGGTTCTCGATAGCAAGACATTATGAACAATATAGCTACATGACTAGTACCATTGATGACTTTTAATATAGGAAAAGAAACAACAACGGTGGATGTAATGACACAATTAGACAAATTGTATGAGAAACCCTCAACTTCCAATAATGTATTTCTTATGAAAAGTTTCTTTAACATGAATATGCTATAAGATGGGTTTGTCTATGATCATTTGAGTGATTTTAACATGGTCACTAGTCAACTAAGTTCTTAAATTAACCTTTGATGATGAGGTTAGCACTCTCTTGATTTTGTGCTCATTAACAAAAAGTTGGAATAGTTTGGTCGTGATTGTAAGTAATTTTGTGTCTGGTTCAAACACTTTAAAGTTTGGCAATGTTGTTAGTATTATCCTTAACAAGGAAATGAGATAGAAAAGCACTTGAGAGACACCTAGTAATGCTTTGATTGTTGAGAAAATGGGAGGATAGAGGGAAAGAGGAAAGAGCCCTGCAAATAGTGGGAAATCTAGGAAGGGCATATTCAAATCTATGGTAAGGCTAGAGTGCTTACATTGTGGGAAGAAATCACATCTGAAGGAAGATTGTTGGTCTCAAAAAGGAAATTAAGGGGATGAGAAAAAAGAAAATAATAAGGAAGAAAATGTAGCAAGTGATGTGTTACAAGATGTTTTAATTATTTCTTTAGATAATATTAATGATTATTGGGTGTTAGATTTAGGAGCTTCATTTCATGCCACACCTCATAAGAAATATTTTTTGGACTATGTTCAACATGATTTTGATAGGTTTATTTGGGTGATGATGAACCATGCAAAATTATTGGAAAGGGAAACATATAAGGTTTGGAGGGTGAGATGGGAAAGCCATTTATGGAAAATAGTTGACTCATCGCTAATCAAGGTGATTAGGGATGTGCAAATGATTAGGAGTAATTAGGTGGGTTAATGAGGGATTAGAGTACAAGTGGGAAAGTTAGGAGGACGTGACATGAGGAGAGAGAACGAATGGACGAATATAAAATTAGAGAATAATGATAAACATGATTAAGGAGGAATTAAGGCTAGATGAAGATTAGAGAAAGTGATTTGTAGGAATCACATAGGTAGGTTAATTAATTGATATTAATTAACTAAGTGGGATTAGAAGAAATAAAATGATGAAGGTGATTTTAGAAGAATAAGGAAACTGATAAATTGATTATTGGACTATAGTGATAAAGTTAATTAACTTTGATTTAATTAATTTTAAGAGGAATGAGATAAACATAAATAAATAAATTAATTATGTATAAAGACTTAAATTTATTAAATATTAATTTAATTAATTTTATATGTCTACACTTTGCTCACCATGTTTAATCTCTATTGCTATTTGAAATTATTGAGGATTGTCCTTATCACCATTGCATATTTGAATGCTTTAGCCTTTTATGCTTGATGATCCTTACTGACTGTGATTTGTGACTTCTTTTAACATTCTTTTCTCTTTGGATTCAATACTAGGTCTATCACTATTATGAGACAAATGGATTCCTTTATAGTAGGGTTTTGGCTTTATTATTCCTAAGCCATCTGTCAAAATCCCTAACAATGTCATCACTAGATCTTAATGCTACTTTGAATTTGCAATGGGTGGTTGTATCAATATCCTACATCCTCTACCATGACAAGTACTTGTCAAGACACTTTGAATATGGTCCTAACCTTAGGTCTTTTTTCTTGTTGAGACTACTCCTTGAAATAGTGATTCTTTTGACAAAAACCCTACCATTCCATTTAACAAAAAGATCTCTGTCATTGTGATTGTAGAAGTTTGGTGTGGAGATTTCTCAAGCCCTATATCAATGCCACACTTTCAATGCACTGAGTTTACCTAAGATGCAAACATTCATCAAGGGTTCAAATAACCTAAATGCACTATCATTGTGATTGTTATGGTCTCCTTAGCATGTTGTCATGGAAGAACATTATCTTTCTTAAGGGTTGTCATGGCACTTAAATACAACAATATGATTGTCCCTTTTCAAGTTTGATGACTACAACTTCACCTTTGAAAGGTCTACTTTTCTTTTTAAAATCTCAATGCTTCATGACAGTATTCTTTTCATGTTCAATGCATTGACCTTGTCCAATTTTACCAACTTAAATGGTAAGCTCTTTCTCTATTCACTATTTGACATGTGAACCTTTCAAGATTTTCTTTATTGTTACCTTGTTTGCTTGTAATTTCCTCCATGAATTGGTTAGGTTTTGTTTCTTGACATATTCAAGGTAACAACTCTTTTTTTCTCTTACAAACACTATCCCAAACTTCAACCCTTTTGAACTATCAAAAACTTAAACATTTCTTATGTGGAGATTTTGATGTAGCTATCACTTTTCACCTTTTTCCTAAACAAAGACTGCAAATGGTTCTATATTATCACAAACAATGAAGAGAGGGTGTTATTCTTCCACATGGACATTCAACACATCACTTAAACAAAGACTTCCAAATCCAATATGCATCAATATCCCCCTTTAAGCATGAATATAGAGAAATCTTGAGAGATGTAGAAAGAACCTCTCTTTCTTTGCAAAATAAGTTATTGATTTAAAAATTGTACCTTGTTATAGTCACTAACTAATAGCTTCCGTTTTCTTCTCTTGAACTATTATTTAATTGTTCTTGGAAGCTTTATTACTACTCTTTCATGTATATACCTTTACATGCCCCTTGAAAACTTCCCCTTGATGGCTTCTTTGGTGGTGTGGCAGGCATGTGAAAGCCTTGCATGGGATCCTTTTGCAGAAAAAACTCCATGAATGCAATGAAAGATAAAAAAAGAAACCAAATTCAAGTGGAACTCAAGAAAACCTAAAATGCCATCTCTTTCATTTCCTATTTCCCCTCCCAACATATATGCATGAATTTCCTTTTACTCTATGGAATGTGGGTGACATTACCTGGGAAGACAAAAAGCGTTTACTCAAAATAAGAGCGAAAATTAATCCCTTTTTAAAAAAAAACTTTTTTAGAACATTTCCCCTATAAACCAAAGGTATTGGCATCATTTGACCTTTTTTAATCATCTTGAACCCCTTAACTATTTTGCATATTACCATAAGACTCAATATAAACCTATTTTTAACTTGAAGCAAAAAAATAGGTAACAGTTACATAGTTACATTTACAGACAATTTGTGGAAGATCGCAGAAGGCTCATTGCTACTAGAAAGGGGATAAGGTAGATACATTGTATCTATGTACTAGATGTTGACCCTTGGCATAAGGTTTTGTCATTGATGTAAAAAAGGTAGAGTGCATTTGGTATTAGTTGCTTCTTAGGTGACGGGATATGAAATCACTATTGGTATACATGATGACACTCATTTGGTATCTCAGATTGGTTTACATATGAGATTGGTTTGACACACACACATTGAGGGTATATCCTATTTGAGGTATTGATACCTTTATTATTGTTTTTACCTTGGGAATTAGTTATTTGTCAAAATGGGATAACAATATCCTATCATAATACCCTTCAATTAGGGTTGGCATACTTGTGATTAAAGAAAAGGTTTATCAAGCACATTGTTTGTGAAACTCTAGCTATAGTCGGTATGAGTATTTTGGTGAGTGATAAGACTTAGCACAATGACATCTTGGCACAATGACATCTTATTTCATGCTTTTGTGAGTCTATCTCAATTTCACATGGTCAACTCTAGAGTTTTTGGCAGAGATCATTTCAACTGCATATTGGGCAAAGAGCTTTTGTTTCAGTGAGATGTTGAAGTTGTCTCGATGAAAAGAGATTTCAGTGTGAGATTTGATTTCAAAATGTTGCTCCCAAGAATTTTCCAAAGTCATGTTATTATACTAACAAGTCATAGTTCAGTGTAACATTTGACTTGTCTAGCGATGTATGGAATTTTAGTGAGACTTTGCATAGGTCTTGCAGTGTGCTGAGAATATGATTGGAGTGAATGTGAATAGTAGGGATATATCATGATTGTATGTCAAAGATAGAAATATGTTTAAAATATAGTCATGTTCATGTGTTTGGGTCTGATTACTGAATTTTGTGATAGATTTATGTTTGCAAATTTAAATATCTTGTGTTTGTTGTAAGGGAGACTACAAAATGTGCATTTTGTTTATTGTCACAGTTTGTATGTATGATGATTAGTGGTGATAATAAGAGTCAGAGTGATTGGTTGTCTTCTTCTTGTAAATGAAGATGTATAGTGGTTTGTATATGCAAGTATATCTGTGAATAGGTGTGTTGGTATGTTTATCAATGATTGGTGCATATGAGAGGAAAAGTGAAAACACTGAATTTGTAGTGTTGAGAGCAGAGATTGGTGTTGTCTCATTTATCAATTTTGATAAGAAATATTATTGAGTGATTTGTATAGCAACAAAGTAACCCTCTAACACAATATTATTCTTAGGTTTTTGTACAGGGGTTGGTGCTCCTTGGAGTGGGTGCTCTGAATGTAGCTAATGAGGCATTTTTATGAGTGTTTTTTGTACCCCATGAGGGTTTTCCACTCAGGAAAAATTGTGTTATGGTTTCTCCTTTTATGCAATTTGCTTGATCTATGATTTTTGACATTCAGTTATTTACATCTCTCAACATTTGAGTTTATATAATGCATTCAGGTTCAATGATCATTTAGATTCTTCGTGACCAACTAAGTTTGATTTCTTTACATGTATGATGCATTATACAACATTGGAATTATTCTAAGAACATTGTATTAGTATTCTTGTGTGAAGCTCTATTGATATTTCTAAGTTGATTTATCTGCATCAACTCAATTGGTGATTCATGTTCTACTATTTATGGTTCATTTTATTATGCCAATTTCATTTATAGAAGATGAATTTTGAATTGAATTCTGAAACACTAATTCACCCCCCCCCCCTCTTAGTGTTTCTCGTACTCCAACAAGTGGTATCAGAGCCAAACCCTACTATAAGTCTAACCAACTTGGGGGATTCCTAGCGGTGGAGTACTAGTTGTCATGGGAAAGAAAAATAGAACTAAGAAAGAAAAGTCATAGTTTTTTATATGTTATAACTGTAATAAGGTTGGGCACATGAAAAGAGATTGTTGGATTTTTTGTGGATATTATCCTATTAATAATCATGTTATATATTTTTGATGTAATCATTTTGGGAATAAATTACAACAATGTAGGTATAAAAAAAATAGGTACTTTGAACAAGAAAAGGACAGATTTTGTGAAGGTTTGGAGAAAGAAAGAGGCCTTGAAGATATGGAGAAGAAGACAAAGTCAAGAAGAAGAAAAAACTAATCTTGTGCATATCACACAAGAGACATCACACAGTGTCTGAAATATCAGCATGAGGTAAGGGGGAGCATATTAGTGTTTACCTTTTAGCCCCCAAAGAAAACAAGGCAGTTGAGTAAGGTTAAGTGTTGTGCTATTAAAAGATAGTATTGTTGTAGTTGCTTTGGTTGTTTCTTGAGTTAACTCAAGAATTGATCTCTATGTCAATATTGTTTCACTATTCATGTATGGCAAGATTTTCATCCTTATTGACCAGTAATGGTGTTGGTACCCTAGTATTATGCCATAATGTTTTTGGTAGCAAAGGGTGTTCATTAATGGATTAAACTATCAAAAGTTGGAGGTTATATAAGGAAGAACCAATAATACTAGGAAGAGCCAATAATGACAATGTGTGATAATAAAAATTATCTTAAGGTTTTTGACAATAGTATAAAGATTTGATTGTGCATATGTGAAGTACTTGGTCATGAATGATAAACTACTTTCAAGACCATGATTAAGTGGTTTGCATATAGTATTGTGGAAAGAATGTGCTAATGACACGATAACTAGTATACCTTAACATACTTGTCCATGACAATGTCTATTCTTGTTTGAACAACATATAGTAGTATATACTGTGTGAAATCTGAAGTTTCAAAAGATAGTTGGAAACTTGGATTTCATATTTGATGTTGCTTGACCATTGAAAAAAATGGACTATGATGAAAGACATTAGAATATGAGATTAAGGTATAAGTGTGATGTAGATTCATTACAAGGATTTATTTATCTTTGAAGTTGAAGGGTTTGATTTGTTTATGATAGAAAGTAGTCCAATGCTTTAGTCCTTTAAATAATGATGGCGCAAAGATCAAGATTATAGTTTACCTTTATGACAATTGTTGAGATGTTGATGATATCTTCATGAAGTTTGAAAGAAAGATTTTTTGTGATGTCTCTAACAATCATTGGAAGAGATATTATCTTGATGAAGGCAAGAAGCACATTAGTATGGAAGGCTATGTCTTTCTAATACAATGAAATTTTTTTGTATTACATTGACACTATGACATTTGTCATGATACTACAATATTGATATGCGATCTCGGTCTATGGTGAATGCTCTTTGAAAATGCACATGCTCTTTGACATTACACTCTGTGTCTTATCTTGGATAAGTACAATGCACCTTACTGGACAATATTTGTAGTTTTTTCTCCTTGGACAGGTTCTTTGCTACACAGTGTTTAGATAGTGATTGCAAGTGATAGGACTTCATGAGATGTGCATCTTGGTATTTGGAAATACAAGATATTTGGTAATGCAGCTTTGATTATTTTAATTCCTATCATGACTCTTTGGTTCTTTGGAATTTGGTTACTTTGGTAATATTGGGGAGTTTCACAGGATAAGGATGAAGATTTTGGTTGATGATAGTGAATGGAGAACATATGACTAGTGAGATTTGAACAAAGGCCTTGTTCAAGTGAGAAAAGATAATAGTACTCTTGGATGCATAATCTTGACAGGTTATACATGGTTGATATGGTTGTCAATGACAAGATATCCATAGTCATTGTTTTGTCATTATGGTTTGGTTATTGACATTGTTTCATGATGTGATATGATGAACACTCTCAGTTGTTGTATTTTTGTGCTTTATTTTATGATAGTGATTTATTGGCAGCAGTATCTTGTTTGAATATGTTAAGTACTGTTATAGTACAATACACTTTATCTGAGTATCTCTTTGAAGGCATCTCACATTTCTTCATAATCCTTTTTCTTTGATAGTATACTTGGAAGTTAATAGTTTGCAATCATGCAGATATTTGTATATATAGATAGGGAAAATTCTGTTGTTGGTCTACTAGTGGTTCAGATCTGTAGATTTCTGTTGTTATGACAACAACTCTTCATGCTTATATTTGCTTATTATTTTCATTGATTTCTTGACTTATTTGTAGCAGCATAGCAGAGCTTGAGCAGTGTTTTAGGGGGAGCTCTTATCCCTAGTTTTTGGTTTCATTGCTATCTTGAGTTCCTATTGACTCTATTGTATATGGCTATTTGGTTGCCCTTTGTGATACATTGTTTACCCTTTAACATTTCTGTCAAAAAGGGGGAGAAAGAGTGATGTATAGATCATACATTTGGTTTAGATTGGTTTTGACATCAATGCCAAAGGGGGAGTTTGTTGACTTTGGCATGCTTGTCATTGATGTCAAAAAAGAAAGGTATATACGTTTCTTATACATACTCATACATGCTCATAAACACAGGTTGATGTAAAAAAGAAAGATATATGCATTGCTCATACATGCTCCCAGACACAGGTTGATGTCAAAAGGTTGACAAGTTGTGGTGCAAGTAAGAAGAGATGAGTAAGTAGAGATGAGAGATGAGTAAGAAGAGATGGCCATGTTATTATAGATTGGACATGGTGCCTCATGAAGTATGTTGGTGAACAATTTGATAATGATAATGAATAGTTTGATAACAAGACCGATATGCTCATGAAGAGAAGAAGAGACTTTAAGTATCCATTTGTATTGTGTTGTTGAGTATGTTTTGGACAACATGTCTTTGAAATATCATACTAAAGGTGTATGTATAATTTATAAGAATGAAGATGTATGTAACATACACAAGTGCAGAGAGCAGTGACAAATATATTGGGTCTGAACTACAAAGCTTCTTCTTTCGGGTATTATAGTAATAGTTGTTGGTAATTTTTGTGCCAACCTTAGTAGGGATCAGTTCTAGGAAATAAGGTCACGCGGGATAAGAAAATTCAAAGGCAGGTGGGCTTTTCCCTTATCCTATGAAGAAAAATAGAAATAAAAAAGACCGCGTGAGATAAGGAATAATGATAAGCATTTTGCTTATCCTACGGGGTTAGAAAGACACTAGTAGTGACTCGTGGGATAATAAAACAACAAAGGTGAGGTGGGTCCTAGTCGGCATCTTCAGACATCAGCGACATCTAATGGGATAAGAGTTTGTGATGAGACAGCGTGTTTTCTCTTATCCTGCGGGGTAAAATGGAGACAAAGAAGGTTGCACGGGATAAGCTTGCCAGGGCAAAAGTACAGGCTTTCCCCTTATCCCACAGAGTTAAAAGGGAAACAACAACAACACGTGGGATAAGGAATTGTCAAAAGAAAAGAATAAAACCTTATCTCATGGAGTGGAACAAGGGCACAAATGTTCCTGTGGGATAAGGAAGATAAAAATGGATGTAGGCTTTCCCCTTATCCCACAGGGTGAAAAGGTCAACAAGAAGGCCTCGCGAGATAAGATCCAAGTAAGAAGAGGG
Organism: Cryptomeria japonica; assembly: GCF_030272615.1. NCBI lineage: Eukaryota > Viridiplantae > Streptophyta > Pinopsida > Cupressales > Cupressaceae > Cryptomeria > Cryptomeria japonica. The sequence continues at coordinate 407,879,312 of NC_081415.1, forward strand.
TCAGCCTCTCTTATCCCGCGAGGTAAAAAAAAGGAATAAAAATTTGTGCGGGATAAGAGAAGTCTAAGGTAGGTATTTTTCCCTTATCCTGCGGAGTTAAAAGGAACACAATGTGATGTCGTAGGATAAGAAGCGATTGAAGTAAAAGGGAAGAAATCTTATCCCATGAGGATAATGAACAATGCATAAGGTCACATAGGCTAAGAGAACAAATAGAAAATGAAGGACTTTCTTATCCCACACATTCTCGCAGGATAAGGAAATAAAGGTAAAACAAAGAACGCTTATCCTGCGAGGTGAAGCCAGGTGAACAAAGATTCCACAAGATAAGCAAAAAAAGAAGACCAAAGCAAGGGATTCTTATCCCATGAGGATAAAAGGGGATAAGAGGGAGCTCACGAGATAAGAGATAGTGAAGGATGATAAAGGAAAATTCAAGGAGGCTTATCCCTTCAAGGTAGAACAGAGAGTGAAAAAGGCCCACAAGATAAGAAATCAAGACAAAAACAAAGAAAGCTTATCTCGCGAGGTAAAAAAGACGTGCAAAGGGACTCACAGGATAAGAAGACAAAGAAAATCCAAAAGGGATGGTTTTCCCCCTTTATCCCGCGTGGTATGTAGGGTCGTTTAGCGATCAAACACAGTGAGTGAAATGTGGACCCAAGGTGCCATGTTAGCCAATTGCGGCCGTTGGATCTTCATAAAGGTTTGATCTAATGACCAATTTTTAATCTTCTATTGGGCCCATTGGATGCTTATGTGGAGAGATCTTGCACGTCCATCTTCATGTGAATATCTTAGATCACTAGTGGACATTTGAATTTATGGTGGCCAATGAGTTTTGAATGATTTGTGAAGAGTGGTTGTCGACCCGATGGTTGAGGATGTTCTTGTTAGTCCCAACTGGTGCTGAGAGGGGAGGGGTGAATCAACACTTTACCAATTTTACACTATTAAAACTTGTAACTCAAGTTTACACTAACTTAATATTCATCAATACAAACAATTACTGCAAAATAATATGCATGCATGAAAAGATACACAGTGACACCAAGATTTATCTTATGGAAACCCAAATGGGAGAAAACCATGGTGTGAGTAGGAACTCACAAAATTTGTACTCTTTTGGAGTACGCCTGGTGAGGAGCCATCCCTGTTAGGAGATTACAAAGATACTATTAGGTGCCACTCAGTTAAGGGATTTTGATTAAGGTCTGTCAATGCCTTTACCCGGTTAAAGGTGTTAGGATCGTTAATTAAGATGACACCTGGTTAAGGAATTTTACAATGGGACCTATTAAAGTCCACCCTATTAAGGGAGTTTAGTTGCAATGGTTAGAAAGCAACAGAAAGATGATCTGCTGGAGTGGCTACTAATAGCTTGATCAGATCACACTGAAAATCATACTCTATTTGCACTGGTTGTATCTACTCTATATAACACTAGTTTTCTGCTTATACCTTCAGCTCTACACTCTGCTAGTTCTCTGACCCTTGGCTCTGCACTCTGCCGCTTCTCTAACCTTCGACTCTACACTCTTCTCTGCTCCCCCTATGTTCAACTTTTTTGTTTTTGTTTTTTGGATCTCTTTTCACATGAACAATGACATTATTTGAATGAATTGTGTGAATATATTAGCCTTTGATTCTATCACCAACTTTCCCTCCAAAACATTAGATTCAAAATTCCGTTACCACGCCATAAATCACTCTCTAGAAATCATTCCAAGAATATCTGTCAAAATAGTCGTTCATGCCGATTAGTCTGACAGTTGACTGGAGAAGACTGCCATTTTAACAGGATGTTAATTGAACATTACCAAGTCTGTCAGTTTTAGAATCTGCTGGTGTACCGATCAAAATCTACCTATTTGGTTACCTCCTATATACTGGTCTAATAAATACTTAGCCGATTATCCTCCTCTGTGTTGATTTGTTCACTGCTTAGCTAGTTGACCTCATGTGTGTCGGTCTACTCACTATTTACACTATCTACACATTGCTTAGCTAGTTAACATCTGTATATCGGTCTACTCACTGCCGATAGGAAAAGGAACTCTTTTTCTTTACCATTTATCCTTTACTTCTTTGTCGATAGACTATGAAGACTTGAAAGATGATGCTACCAACAATAACAACCATATAATTCATCGGTCATACAAAATGCACCAAAATGCCAACAAATTCCCCCTTTAGCATTGGTGGCAAACACTACAAAAATGTGTCGGTTCTGGCCCTTGTTTCTAAACCCTGTTACTCACAATGTACAAATCTCTAAAACTCCCCCTTTTGCTATCAATGACAAAGACTAAAAAAAATAATTTGTCAAAGTAAAGCAAAAATCTCTTTGAAATTTTCTTGAGTTACTTTCAAAGAGGATTCCCATGAAGATTTTACCTGTTTCATGGTGGTGAAGTGTCCATGCAAAACTGCAAATAAAACCTCCATCATATCATCGACTGTCTTGTAGTTAGGTTCACTTATGAGGCGTTCTGCTTCTTTACTAGTCATTTGCATGAAATCAATAATTGGTGCTAGATAGGACTGTAGCTCTAACAAACTAAGACCTCATTTGTCCTCTTCTTCTTTCAACCTTTTGATTTCATGATTGAGCAGTTTGACCTTGCCACTAAAAGTTGTTGTTGAACTGGTAAGAGGATCAAAAGAACTTATTAGATCTTGAATTTCTTTTTGAGTTTGATTTCTTTTATCTTCTAGATCTCTGATTAAATCAGTAAAACTTCAAGATTTGACCAATAATTGGCCAACTTCCTATAGTATATTTTTTACCTCTTATGTTCGGGTGGAGAGGGAAAGTTTTCCAACTGATATTTGTTCCATTAGATTTTCTCCTCTATTTGATTCATACTGCCTTACTGCAACCTTGTCCAGATCGGTTGCCTTTGAATCGATTGTTGTTACAAGAGCACTCAACTGATCAATGATAGGTGCATTGTCATCAACTGCAATATCAGGAATTAGGTCAAATAGAATTGTCTTGGCAGAATTGAGAATTCTTGCCTTCTTTTTCTTTTCTCTCAATTTAGCCTTTTCAGCTTGAATTTTCAGTTTTTCTGAGACTTTCATCAATTGCTTGGGAGTCATTTTCTTTATATCAATGACCAATTCTCCCTCTTCTTCCTCCTTTGATTTATCTTCCTTTTCTACATTCTCAACCTCTAAAATAGTTGCGGTGATGATTTTTACTTTCCTCTTTTCACTTTCCTTTTCTAAGTCTAACTTCCTCTTTGCCGAAGGAGTATCCATCATTGCTTTCTTATCCTCTACTTTCTTCTCTTCCTCTTTGCCTTCTTCTGATAGAATAGGATTTGGTGTCAATTAAGTTTTGTGAGGTGTATCCTCATAAGGAATTTCTTCAATTGTCACTTCATCTTGACCGAGAAGCTTAGTTTGATCAACTTCCTTCACCGGTGTAGTGTGAACCAGTTTCTCGACATCCTTTATCAGATTGGGGATGTTTGACACAAAATTTCCTATGATCTCATCAACTGAGAAAACATCAAAACCTTTAGTAGAGCCTTTTTCTTTACCTTTCCCTTTGTCAAGGGCAGTTGCACTCTGATCCGGTTTGTTTACCTTTGTTGTTTCTTCTTCGCTTTCTTTTGTTGATTCATGATTTTCTTCCACAAGGCAACACTTTCTTCATGTACTGCTTCAAATTAACCTATAGCCACTCTCCTTGTTCTATTTCTTATCTTAAAATGTTGAATGCATGCTTCAGCTACTAGTGAGGCTTGATCAAGATGTAAATCATGTTGCACTTCCATAAGTGCTTTATCCTGTGCTCTTTCTCAATGGCTAGAGCTGTTTTCCATCTCCCTTCAATTTGATCCTGCAAATATGATGGAATTATATCATATAATTCACTGGGAGTTCTACAAAACTTGTGCAAGTCCCAGCTCAGGGCTTCTTCAATTTTCCTTTTGTCTTCTTCATTATAGAGGGAATATTTTTTCCCAACACCAAACATACCTCCAAATTCTTTGATCCCATGGACCAATTCATCAACTGTTGGAGCTATGTTTCTTCCACTTCTTCTAGCCTCTTTAATTTCCACATCTGATTGAGTGTCGATGTTATCACCCTCTTTTTCATCCTTTTTGGGCTTCATTTCAGCCTTTGGGTCAACTTTTCTTTCACTCTTTTTCTTTCTGGTATAAGTTACTCCTATCGGTCTATCTTTACTTGGTGAAGATATAGGAGTGCCTATGTCCTTTTCTTTTGTATATGTTGTTGGCTTGGTATTTGGAGTCTCCTTGGGTTCTATCTTTCACACTTTCTTCTTTTCACATATTAGTTCTTCATATTTATTAGTTTTGGCCCCTGTTTGTTCACTGGTACCGGTGGAGGTAGTGGCATTGGATGCTTCACCTCCATATTTTTTTGTCAAGGGTATCAATCATTCTTCTTACTTTTCTTTTCATGATTGGCACTTGAAGTTCCTATTTTATTTTGGAGCTTGCCTCCTCACAAGTTCCAAATCTCTTTGCCTTGTAGTCTACTGGTTTGGACAGTAGCATATTTACATGAATTTGAACAATGTCTGCTGCAATCTCATAAACCATAGGTGGAACCCAAAAGCTTATGTTTTGAACTACTTGAATGATGCAACAATATGTTTCTACAAGAAAGAAAATGTTGTCTTTGTACTTCTACACTATACCGGTTGGTATTCTTTCCCTTTTGTGCATCTTGATTTGAAATTCCTTAAAGTATCCCTACACTGTTTCACCAAACCTATCTCCTAGATCCCTAATAATTTCACCTATCTGAACCATGATAGGTTTATCTTCAGACCTTACTATATTACCCTTACCAAGAAAGAATTTTTGCACATAGAAAATTATACATACCAGTAGTGACCCATATTTGAAAGACTGCTTCTTGTCCTTCTTGATTCTCTCCATGTTTACCAAAAATTGGCTTCTGATCATGTCACATATATCATATGAAGCATCCTCCTTGATGATTCGATAGGAAGCATGTATGGCACTGCTTGGTACACTATTTATCCATCTTGATTGATAAACCTTGTAACCCAACACTGTAGAAGCAAATATTACTTCAACATCCTTAATATGAGCGATTGTCATTTCTCTACTGTCACATTTGGATTTGGTTAACCTAGTGACTTATTTGATGAAATTTTTCTTAGGGTTATTGCTTCACCAGTTGCACCAAACCCTGTAACTCTTCGAATCACATCCTTTGTGATCTTGATCGATTCTTGAGTTTCCAGCCACAAGAATTTATCTGAAACTCTGCTCAATACATACCTAACCTAGTCGACATGAAACTAATCAGGAAAATCAACAACATTAGATAAACCCTTGGTCTCTAGAGGTAGATATTCTCCCTTCAACTAATCCTTAACACAAAACCCTTTAAATTCATTTCGAATGAATTTGTCTCCAGTTCTTTAATCTTGCAATGGATGTAGGAGCGAATGTCTTCAACCAATAATACACCGGAGGGCACAGATGATAAGGCACCGGTCATGTCGATCTCACCGACTTTCATTGGATGCAGCTTGAACTTGGGTTGGGGTTCTTTGATAGCTTTAGCCAACATAGGAGTCAATATTGGTGCTGCCATGATGAACTTCAAATATATTTCTCAAGCAAGGTTTAAATAACCTCCTTAGAAATATCCAACACCACTATCACTTTGCTTGAACTCTTCGCGCAAATATTACTAGCAAGTTTTCAATCACCTTTGGTCGCACAAGAGCTCGAGAAAGTTTACAAGAAATCAGGGTAAGTGAAATCTATTTATATTTCCTTATTTATCCATTGAGATTTATCGATGTTATGATACAATAGTTAGTTTTGAAACTTACAACTTAAGGTACACCGATACCAATACAGAAACAACTAACTCACAAGACATTTCTCAACCAAGAACTTTTAGGCTAACTTTTATGCATCTCAACTATGCAGATATACATAACCTTATATTTGTTAAGGGGATTCAAAAGTAATCTTACCATATGTGCTCCCCTTGAGCATCGATATGCCTAGTTAGAAGAGGAACTATCATCACCGATGGATGATGACTTGGTTTCAGAATGACTTTCTCCTTCTTTTCTTTCTTCCTTTTTGATCCATGTCTTTTTCATTTCATTTCTCACTTCTTCAATTGTCTTCTTTCCTTTCAGGTCATTTTGCTCTTTCTTCTTGAGAAACCGGTTCTTGTCTTTAGACCGGTTATGGGATCGGTTCCTGCACTCTCTGGCTAAGTGACCGATCTTATGGAAATTAAAGCATGCCATACCAGTTATGCTCCATGGTCCTGAATTATTCCTCTGGCCCATTCTCATTTTGTAATTTGCTACAACATGACCAAAATTACCACAAGTGGAATAGGTGGCATTGAACTGATTACTTCTTTTATTAGGACTAATCGATTTGAATGGTGATCTTGATGAATTTGACTTGAACTTGCATTCTTTAGATTTGTGTCCAAAATTATTGCATGTAAAGGAATGTCCATTGAATCTTCTTCTATTTGACATACTGCTAGATTGGGATCTACACTCATAAGTAGTATAACCATACTTATGACAATTATGGCAGTAACCATCAAAGGTGAAATTCTTCTTTTGACTAACCGGTTTGTTTCTACAGACATCAGAATTATGACCTAGTTTACCACAATGATTACAAGAAGATTCATGAAACTTCATACCTTTCACTTCTGAATGATTCCTTCTATCATCTTTTATCTTTTTGGATTTAGATGATTCTCTAGTTTCCATAGGACTTGTACTAGAGTAACCAAGACCAGTTGTTTCCTTTGTTCTTCTCTGAGCCTTCAACTGTTTATCTATCTTCTCAGAGATTTCATTGAATTTCCTTAGTTTCTCATTTCTCTCATTTTCAGCTTTCAAATCACTCTTGAGTTGTTCAATCTCTTTCATCATCTTCTCCTTTTCTTCTGTGTTGTCATGCAGATGCTTATGTATGTATTCATTCTCCTAAGTGAGAATTTAGATTTCTTCATCTTTTTCAATCATGGTTGCATCATTTTATCTCAAGGAATCTTCAAAAAGCCTTTTGGCTCTTTCTTCTTTTGACAAAGCTTCTTCTACATCTCTTTTTCTTTCATCAACACTTCTGCTGGCTTCTAGTAACTCAGTCATTCTCAGGGCCTGACTTTCATGTTCTTTTTTAAGATGTGTTATTTCTTCAATCAACTTCTTGTTCTTTTCCATTAGTTCTAAGATTGCTTCTTCAACTTCTTCAGATCCACTCTGTTTAGAGAGTTGATCTATGATGTCTTGACTCTCATTTAGTTGTTGAGCTAGTTCCTTTCTTTTTGCAAGATATTTTCTCAGTCTCTCTTTTAGCTGAGCGATAATTTCATTCGCTTCATCAATCTACTTCTGATACTAGTATTCTTCCATGATCTTTATCCTCAAGCTTCCAAGCTTCACTTCAAAGGACCAGAGCTCTAATACCAATTGTTAGTCCCAACCGATGCAAAGAGGGGAGGGGCGAATCAACACTTTCCCAATTTTACACAATTAAAACTTTTAACTCAAGTTTGCACTAACATAATATTCATCAATATAAATAATTACTATAGAATAATATGCATGCATGAAAAGATACACATTGACACGAAGATTTATCTCGTGGAAACCCAAATGGGAGAAAACCACGGTGTGAGTAGGAACTCACAAAATTTGTACTCTTCTGGACTACGCTCGGTGAGGAGCCATCCTTGTTAGGAGATTAGAAAGACACTATTAGGTGCCACTCGGTTAAGGGATTTTGATTAAGGCCTGCCAGTACCTTTAACCTGTTAAAGGTGGCCTTGTTAAAGGTCTTAGGATCATCAATTAAGATGATACCCAGTTAAGGGATTTTACAATGGGACCTATTAAAGTCCACCCTATTAAGGGATTTTAGTTGCAATGGTTAGAAAGAAACATAAAGATGATCTATTGGAGTGGCTACTGATAGCTTGATCAAATCACACTGAAAATCATACTCTATCTCCACCAGTTGTATCTACTCTGAACAATACCGATTTTCTTCTTATACCTTTAGCTCTGCACTCTGTCGGTTCTCTGACTCTCGACTCTACACTCTGTCAGTTCTCTGACCTTTGGCTCTACACTCTGCTCTGCTCCCCCTGTGTTCACCTTTTTTTTTGGATCTCTTTTCATATGAACAACAACATTCTGTGAATGAATTGTGTGAATATATTGGCCTTTGATTCTATCACCAACTTTCCCTCCAAAACATCAAATTCAAATTTTTGTTACCGCGCCATAAATCACTCTCCAGAAATTGTTCCAGGAATATCTGTCAAAACAATCATTCATGTTGATAAGTTCATGGGTTGATTAGAGAAGACTACTGGTTTAACTGGATGTTAACTGAACGTTACCAAGTCTGTAGATTTCAGACTATGCTGGTGTACCAATCAAAATCTACCTAGTCAGTTACCTCCTGTATATTGGTCTAATAAAGTTGATTATCCTCCTATGTGCCGATTTGTTCACTGCTTAGCCGGTTGACCTCCTATGTGCCAGTCTACTCACTGCTTGCCCATTGACCTCCTGTGTGTTGGTCTACTCACTGCTTACCCTGTCTACATATTCCTTAGCCGGTTAACCTGTGTATACCGGTCTACTCACTGCTAATAGGAAAAGGAACTCTTGTTCTTTACTGGTCATCCTTTACTTCTTTGCAAATAGACTGTGAAGACTTGGAAGATGATTTTGCCAACAATGACAACCATATCATTCACCGGTCATACAAAATACACCAAAATGCCAACAATTCTTTGCTCAGTCAGCTCCCAATTTTGGACCTAATCTCACTCCAACCACCATACTTTCTCGTCTTTACTCTAGATTGGACCCTATAGACCAATTTCAAACACCACCCATGTTATCTTCAATGCAGTCTAAAGAATTTTTGTCTCTGCAGGTACCCTAGATGCATTCAGATGTAGGGTTTTCCTTGATTTGCGAGGTTTTTGCTCTTCCAGAGGTAGAAGACACCTTTAGAGGCCAGATTCAGCATGCCATCAGATCATCCTCGATCTGATCTTCTTCTCCCCTCTCAGATTTTTGTAACCTAACCTGGGTGGGGTTAGGGATTTCCATCAGTTGTTCAATTTTGAGTTATGCCTGAACTATAAAGTTAATTTTTTAATCTTTCCAATGGATCTTCTCCTCTTTTCTCTTACAGTAATCTATGATTTTTGCAACTATAAAAATCACCTTGTCTCTACAGTAATAGAATTTTCTTGCCTTTTATATTTTTAGTTATGCAAATTCGTGTCTCTTTTACCTATTTGTGTGAATGCATCTTTTTTATCTTTCTCAACATCTGTGATAGTGTTGACTCCTCTTAGAGTGGCATTTGAGAATATTATCTCTACCATCTTTAAGAATTCCAACCTTGACTCATTCATAGAAATCTAGACTTAGATAGGAATTAGTGTATCTTTTAGGTAGTTTTATTGATATTTTGTGCAGTTATAGGTGGGGGTAGATCAAATTTTAGTCTAGGTGCAAGCCTTATTTTCCTTCTTTCATGCAACCCTTCTCTCTCTCCCTTTTCCCTGTTAGATCATAGATTAGTTTTACTAGTATTGGGTTGGTCCAACACCTGCACTTAGATTGAAGAGGAAGCTGAACTTCTTTGGAGATTCAACCTCACATTTAGCAAGGTCACACACTTGAGAGGTTGACTTAATGTTTCACAAGGTTGATGATCAAGGTTTCTTGGGTAATCAAGGGTGTAAAATTTTGTGAGAATAGTTTTTGGTATGCTTGGTGGGACTGGTTTTTTAAGTATTCAAAGAAGATTTAGTTTTCAGACTATTCCACTTCAAGCCACCAATCATACCACAGTTTTTGGCACACCCAATGGGACTAGTTTTTTAAGCATTCAAAGAAGATTCAGTTTCTAGACTATTCCACTTCAAGCCACTGGTCATACAACAGTTTTTAGCATGCCCGATGGGACACATTTCAACATACTTGCCGAGGATTCAGTGTTTTTCTTGAGCAATTTAGCCTTTAGAGGCAATCAATCAAGCACTTGGCGACTCTAAGGAATAAATTCAGACTCTCGGTGCTGACCAATGGTATATTTTATGCCAAAAATACAAATCAGATTGTCATCAAGATGAAATTTTCAATTCTTTCAACTTCCTTATTCAAGTTATAGGAGAGGTAGATGTAGGCTTTCTTTGTCACCTAGGGGAGGGACTAGCCCTTAAGGCCTCATTTCACCGCTATTATTGTTAGACCTTTTTATGGGCTATTATTCCACATGGCTATCCCTAGAATGCATGCTTTTATCATCTTTAATGGTGGTAACCCCTTAGCTTTAGCCCAAAAGAGTATAATCCCAGTTATAACCTTTAAGGCTGTACCATTTTTTATTGGGGAAACCTTTGTCACCCCAATTAAGCACATTCAAGATGTAGCAGGTATCTGCTCTATTTTTATATCATAGAAGATAACATAGTAGTGAGGCTTCTTGACTCTTCATTTAAGGTAAAATCCCTACAATGGTTTAGGGGTCTACCCTCTGGTTCAATCCTTAGTTGGGATAAATTAGGGGAAAGATTATGCAAGAGTTTTGAGGACAAGAATGACCCCTTGTCACTAATTGAACATCTAATAACCATCAAGAGAGCCCCATATGAGTTTATGGTAGACTTCAACTACAGGTTCATGAAGACTTGGGATAGGATCCTTGCTTTGGTCAGACCATCTACCAATTGTGCCTTCTTATACTTCCTTAGGGCTCTAAATAGTGACATAGCTACGATGATACAGTCATTGGGAGGGGATAACCTTCTAGAAGCTTATGACATTGCCATCAAGGCAGAAAGGTGCTTAATACATGCTGTAAAGTTAGCTCCAAGACTTTCAATGCCCTTTTTCCCAGAGGTCCTTGCACAACAACCTACTTTGGCACCTATACCAATGACATCTATAGGCTGATTTATCACACCTGTTTCTCCTCCACCATCCATAGAGATTCAAAAATCCCAAGACAACAAGCCATATCAACCACAGATTCAAGGTTATTAGCACTAGAGATCCAGTTTTGCAGGGAAAAACCAATAGATAGGCCCTAGGCCTTTGGATAGCCTAAATCCTATAGTTATAAGCACCTCAGGAGAATTTGTTCTTGTGTGGTCCAATCATGTTAATCTGGTTGCTTACAAAAATGAGGATGCCTCTCAGGCCTTAGTGGTGCAAAGAGATTTTATTTTTACGAACTACCAGGAGGCAGATTTTCATGGTGTTGGCCAATCAGATAGCATCCCTGTGGCTAACAAAAAGGATAACAGTAAGGAGGAGTTTGTTTTCTCATTTCAGGATGAGCTCCCTTCCTTCTTTGAGGAGAAGGATGTGCCTACATCTGAGCAACAACATGAGACTAAGTCAGGGGTTTAGGAGTCGAAGGATGATTCTTTTTAGGATGATCTAGAGGATTTTTTCTCAAGTATTGACACCAAGCTAACAACTTAAAGTTAGTTGAATCAAGAGGAGAAAGAGGAAGATCTTTCATTTCTAGCAAAGGAAATACATTTTGAAGACCAGAGGCATATCTCAGAGGTGCCTGTTTTGTCGCCAAATCAGCAAAGCAAAGGGCAGGTCAGTAGTGATGGCCTAAGTCTATCTCCTTCAAGGGGATGCCCTAACAGACATTTGTCTCAGACCTAAAATTCATCCCTTGTCATGCTTACTTCTGAGCATGAAGTTGAGCATCAGGAAGAGGAGAAAGTTATTTTCACCCATCCACCCTAGAAGGATAAAATTCAGACATGGGTGAGTTTCTTTGCTCTTAGGTTTTGGGAGGCATTCCAGCAATTTGTTGGATACTTTTCAATTTTCTTTTCCTAGATGGTTTTCCATAGGCATGAAGACTATCAGACATTGGTCAAGAAATGTATCTAATTTGACAAGACAACGAATGACTTTGTTTAGCCCTTTCATTGTGAGGTAGTGTACATAATTAGTTTTGGTTCTTTTCATTTTTTTCAGCTTTCCAAGAAGTGTGTGCGCACAGGCTATTCTCCAGAATGGTGAGGTTTTGACATTAAGTGGGAAAAAAAATATTTATTTTTGTTTTAGGCCTTGAATTTGCACCCAATGGACTTCATAAGGCTATTGATCAATGTGCCAAGAAGGCTTTCCATCCCCTCCGAGTTGCCAAAAATGTTGGCAATTTTTGTGCCAACCTTAATAGGGAACAAAGAAAAGAAAGGTCTCGCGGGATAAGGTCATGTGGGATAAGAGAGGTCAAAAGCGGGTGTAGGCTTTCCCCTTATCCCATGGAGTAAAGTAGATGTAACAAAGACTGTGCGAGATAAGGAATTGTCCAAAGAAAATAAGAAAACCTTAACGTGTGAAGTGGAACAAGGGCACAAATGTTCCAGGGGGATAAGGAAGATAAAGGAGGATGTAGGATTGTTGGAATTATAACAGACAAGGAGAGATTGTTGGCATTATAACAGACAAGGAGAGATTGTTGGCATTTCAATAAGGATATTGAGAAGGTTGTTGATGATTATGGATATAACTGATTAAGGATGTTTACTGTCTTAATATTATTATTTTGCCATTGATGTCAAGAAATTGATTTTCTAATTCAGTTTGATGTTGCCATATCTTAAAAGGTATGATTTGATGAGTATAAAGATGTCGGTAAAAGACACAGAAAGAATGTGATGAATAAGGGGAGGAATAAGTTATTCAATGGGCAACTATTACTGAGTTAGACAATGATGAGATCATGATGTTTAGATTTTTTTGATATCATACATATGTTATTGATTGTAAGGTTAATACTATACTATGTTACCAAGCAAAGAACCTAGTCGGTAAACCCCAAAGAACCTAGTTAGTAAACCCTAAGGTTATCACTATCGGTTAATGAAGGCAGAATGTCTACCGAGTGAAGTTTAGTATTTACCGAGTTGCAACCGAGTAATAACAGAATGCATTGAATGAATAAAAGCATAATTTAATGAAGGAAGCTGATGAGCTGGCTATGATTAAATGATTGGTATGTCGTGAATGAAGTTTGTTAAAGAATCTATGGAAAAGAAAAATTGGCACGAAGATCTACAGCTCAGATTGAACCACAATACCCTAGCACAAGTTCCAAGAAATGTATGCAAGTTCCAAGGCGGGGTAAAACATTTTTCAGATCGAAGGATACATTGAACCTGGTCAAAGTTTGAAGATTTGATAGCTATGATTGATCATGGGAAATGTGATCAAGGAGATTAAGCGGTTGGCAAATTGTTTATAAATAAGGAACTGTTGATAAACAATGGATGTGGGCAAGTGTATGCACAGGGATGCTACATAGTGATTACCGAGCACTGAAGCTTGAAGACCTATTTGAATAATAGAGTATAGAGCCCAGTAGATGGACAAGATAAGTCCTATTGTATTGAGCAAGTAAGAATCTACTTTAGCATTTTTAGATGTGAAGTTGTAGATAGATTTTTATTACTATTATTTTGTGAAGTGACAGAAAATCTCTTAACCGAGTGGACTTAACAGTCTTATTTGTAAAACCCTCTAGCAAGGTGACATTCTGATTGAGTGTTTGAAATCCTTTAACAAGGTCACTTCTAACAAGGTGAAGATCCTAACAGATCTGAGGGAAATCCCTTAATCGAGTCACATATAACAATGTGTTTGTAATCTTTAACAAGATTTGCTTTTAACCGAGCATACTCTAGAAGAGTATATTTCTTAGTGGGTCTGAAATCCCATAGTCATTTTTCCCTATTTAGGTTTCCACGTTAAATCTAGTGTTATGAGTTTTATTATGTTTATATGCTTTTGAGTTTGCATGTTTAGTAGTTTTGGTTATATTACTGAAGTATATGTTACCGAGGTTGAATCTATTGTTTTTATGGAAGATTAAGTTTGTATGATTCACCCCCCCCCTCTCATCTTATTAGCTTGGCATGTGTACTTAACTTGAAGTATCATAACTATCAATTGGTATCAGAGCTTTGGACTCCGGAAGAAAAAGTTTAAAGGTACTTGAGGAAAAGATCCAAAGATGTATAAGAGGGATGCACTGAAGCTGAACAAGTCAAGTTTCTCTACATGGCAGAAAAGAATGAAGCTGCACCTATTAGGAGTTGGAGAATATGCTATATATTATCTGGAGAATGATTTCATTACACCGAGAGCCTATCCATTGACAATGGAAGAGATAAAGGCAAAGCAAGAACATATTCAAGCAATGATTGAAATAACATCTGCATTGACCGATTTAGAGTTTAATGATCTAGAAGGCCGCAATGATGCAAAGGCAATGTGGGACAAGCTCATATCAGTGTATGGTGGAGATGAACATGTTCAAAGAGAAAAAGTGGATAGTCTAAGAGGACAACTTGAATCTATGAGGATGAATGAAGGTGAGAACATAACCCAGTATAGTACACGACTAAAGGAGATTGTTAATCAAATCAAAGGAGCAGGTGGAACTATTGAAGAAAAGGATATAACAAGTAAGTTATTAAGAACCCTTCTACCGGCTTATGCAATCCGAGTCTCTAAAATCAATGAATTAAGGTTTGTACCCAATATGTCAGTTTCTTTAGATGCTACTATTGGTAAGCTACATGCATTTGAGTTAAGTAACTTTGATAACGGTGGGTCATCGGTAAATAAAGTTGAGTATGCATTTAGTTCTTTTCATATTGGTGAATTTGATGATTACAATGATAGGATGAGTAAGTACACTAAAGGGGATCACAGTGGAGCAAGTGAAAGATTTTGCAAGAACATGGAGGAAGTACACAAACTATATGAGGAAATCAGAAAGCAAGAAGAGTTTGAAGCACTATTAGCCAGAAGGTTACCGAGAGGCAAAGGTAAGTATAAAGGAAAACTACCTTTGAAATGTTTCAATTGTGATAAGATAGGACATATGGCTTCTAACTATCCTGACAAAGAATCTACTGAAAAGAGAGATTACTGAGATGATAGACAGAAAGATAATCATTACAGAGGACACCGAGACTTCAGAAGAAGAGATAGAAAGTCATGCTTAATAGCTGATGAGGAATCCAATGATGATAAATCAGATGAAACTGATATAGAGGAAGTAGTTTACGTGGCTATCAAAGATGGATTAGATGAAGAAAAAGCCCTAATATCTCACATAAATACTAATGATTCTTGGATCATAGATAGTGGATGCTCACATCACATGACAGATGATAAACACAAGTTTGTTATGCTAGAAGACTATGATGGAGGCTATGTAAGATTTGGTAATGATGCACCATGTCTGGTAAAAGGTAAAGGATCTATAACACTTCTTGACAATGCAAGATGCAATGATGTTTATTGGGTTGAAGGTTTGAAATACAATTTGTTGAGTGTAACACAGCTAAACAATACAGGATACCAAATAGAATTTCAGAAAGGAATTGTCAAAGTTCATGACAAGCATGGAAAGTTAGATGCCAGATGGGTAAAATGACAAGATCAAGCTTTACAAGTAAGTCCTACACTTCTAAGGGAATTTTAGATCTTGTGCACACTAATCTTTGTGGTCCTATGAAAGTTCAAAGTTATTATGGTGATAAATATTTCATATTATTTGTGGATGATTATTAAAGGATGATATCAGTTATGTTTTTAAAAGAAAAATCAGAAGCTTTTCAAATGTTTAAATGGTACAAGGCAAGAGTTGAAAATGAAACAAGAAGACAACTGAAATTTCTTAGATCAGATAGAGGAGGAGACTTCACATCTGAAGAGTTCAACTTATTCTGCAATGATCATGGTATAAAAAGACAAGTCTCTGTATCGAGAACTCCACAACAAAATGGGATACCTGAGAAGAGAAACAGATCTATTGTGGATTGTGCCAGAACCCTAATGATTGAAAAGAAAGTGCCACAAACATTTTGGAGAGAAGCAATAAGCACAACAGTTTACACCCCGAACCGAGTACAACTGAAGAAAGGAACTTTGAAGACACCATATGAAATCTGGTATTGATAAGAACCTAATGTAAGTTATTTTAAAATCTTTGGAAGTAGATGCTATGTACACAAGGATGATAGAAATGGCAAGTTTGATTAGAAAAGTTATGAAGGAACATTTCTTGGTTATTATTCTAGAAGTAAAGCATTTAAATGTCTGATCAAATCATCTAACAAAATAGTAGAAAGTGAAAATGTGAAAATTGATGAATTTGCAGAAAGAAATGATGAAGGAAATTCCAAAGAACCAAAAGATTATGATGAATTTGTCTATGTTCAACTGACAAGCCCTACCGAGAAAATTACAGAAGGAAATGAAGAGAATGTCCAGTTATCGAGTGATGAAGAAGATCATATAGAGCCTACCGAGCCTGTATTAGCCAAGTATGTCAGAAGACATCATGCATCAAGTCAGATTATAGGAGATAAGGATGATTTAGTGATGACAAGGAACAAAGTGAGACAGAACACATGTCTGATATTTGAATTTGAACCGAGGAAAGTGAAAGAGGCATTTAACAATGAAGATTGGATAAATGCTATGATAGAAGAGATTGATCAAATCAAGAAGAATGACACATGGACACTAGTCCCAAGACCAAAGGACAAAAATGTAATTAGTACAAAGTGGATTTTCAGAAACAAGCTGAATGAAAAAGGTGAGGTCATTCGAAATAAAGCAAGACTAGTTTGCAAAGGTTATGCCCAAGAAGAAGGAATTGATTATGGTGAGACTTTTGCACCTGTGGCAAGACTTGAAGGAGTAAGAACATTGTTGGCATATGTTGCTTACAAGAATTTCAAGGCATATCAAATGGATGTCAAATCTGCATTTCTAAATGGTATATTAGAAGAAGAAGTTTTTATTGAACAACCTGAAGGATTTGTTGAAGACAAGAATAAAGATTAGGTATGTAAATTGAAAAAAGATTTATATGGTTTGAAACAAGCACCTAGAGCATGGTATGAAAGATTGCACTCTTATTTCATCAAGATTGGTTTTATAAGAACAAGTGAAAACAACAATATGTACATGAAGAATGATGAAAATGGAATACTGATCTCAGCCATATTTGTTGATTATATTATCTTTTGTGGAAATGACTCTCTATGTAAGAACTTTGGAAATGAAATGAGCAAAGAATTTGAGATGTCATTAATCGATGAGATAAAGTATTTTATAGGTTTACAAATACTGCAAATGAAAGATGAGATTTTCATTACTCAATCCAAGTTCATAAAGGAAATCTTGAAGAAATTTGGAATGGAGAATTCAAAACCAGTAAGTACTCCTATGACTACCAACTATAAACTATCAAAGAATGATGAATCTACATCTATTGATGAGACACTTTACCGATCCATGATTGGAAAGTTGCAATATGTTGTTCATAGCAGGCCAAACATAGCACATGCAGTAGGTATAGTTGCAAGATTCTCTGCAGATCCTAAGGAAACACACATGACATCAATCAAGAGAATTTTTAGATACTTGAAAGGCACTAAAGATTATGGCTTAGTATATCAGAAAATAAATGATTTTGATTTAAAAGTTTATACTGATGTTGATTGGGCAGGCAACATTGATGATAGGAAAAGCACAAGTGGAGGAGCTTTCTTTTTAGGAGAAAGACTAGTGAGTTGTCTTAGCAAGAAACAAGGATGTGTTTCATAGTCAACAACAGAAGCTAAATACGTTGCTACAACATTGAATTGTACCAACATAGCATAGATCAAACAACTGTTGGAAGGTATAAATGAGAAAGTTATCGAGCCAGTAACTATATTCTGTGACAATACTAGTGCCATTAACATTTCAAAGAATCCAGTTATGCACTCTAAGACAAAGCACATCTCTATCAAATATAATTATCTTAGAGAAGAAGCTCAAGAGAAGAAAGTGGTGTTGGAGTATGTTAACACAAAGGAACAAATAGCAGATATCTTCACCAAGCCATTGCCAAGGGACACTTTTGAGTATCTCAGAAGTAAGTTAGGGGTCCTACCCCTATCTTCTACTCACTGAATGAGTTCGGTGAAAGCATCAATTCGATGACTCTATAGAATATCTTTTAGGAGTTGATGTTGATTTACACACTTTAGGATGTTTTCTAAAGGTGTGCAGGAAACAATATAGGGAACAGGAATTGAAGACAAAATGCTCTGACCGAGACTAAGTTGACACATAACAACAGGAAATCACTTCATACAGGAAGGAATTATGTTTTAGTTCTTTACTTTTTGGAATTGTTGTCAAAGGGGGAGAAGACTAGAGAAAAGGAGTGGATACTAATGTATGAGAGAGAAGACTGATGACAGGGGGAGGCCATTTCAGCATTTCAGAATCTCACAAATCAATTAGGTCAAATCAATTGGTTTTGCCATCAATGCCAAAGGGGGAGATTGTTGGCATTATAACAGACAAGGAGAGATTGTTGGCATTTCAATAAGGATATTGAGAAGGTTGTTGATAATTATGGATATAACTGATTAAGGATGTTTACTGTCTTAATATTATTATTTTGTCATTGATGTCAAGAAATTGATTAGACAATGATGAGATCATGATGTTTAAATTGTCATATGTTATTGATTGTAAGGTAACTATACTATGTTACCGAGCAAAGAACCTAGTCGGTAAACCCTAAAG
The DNA here is from genome assembly GCF_030272615.1 of Cryptomeria japonica. Lineage (NCBI taxonomy): Eukaryota > Viridiplantae > Streptophyta > Pinopsida > Cupressales > Cupressaceae > Cryptomeria > Cryptomeria japonica. The sequence continues at coordinate 407,897,994 of NC_081415.1, forward strand.
AACCTATTCGATAAACCCTAAGGTTATTGCTATCGGTTAATGAAGGCAGAATGTCTATCGAGTGAAGTTTAGTATTTACCGAGTTGCAACCGAGTAATAACAAAATGCATTGAATGAATAAAAGCATAATTTAATGAAGGAAGCTGATGAGCTGGCTATGATTAAATGATTGGTATGCCGTGAATGAAGTTTGTTAAAGAATCTATGGCAAAGGAAAATCGACAGGAAGATCTAAAACTTAGATTGAATTGCAATACCCTAGCACAAGTTGCAAGAAATGTATGCAAGTTCCAAGGCGGGGTAAAACGTTTTTAGATCAAAGGATACATTGAACCTGGTCAAAGTTTGAAGATCTGATGGCTATGATTGATCATGGGAAATGTGATCAAGGAGATTAAGTGGTTGGCAAATTGTTTATAAATAAGGAACTGTTGATAAACAATGCATGCGGGCAAGTGTATGCATAGGGATGCTACATAATGATTACTGAGCACTGAAGCTTGAAGGCCTGTTTTAATAATAGAGTATAGAGCCCAGCAGATGGACAAGATAAGTCCTATTGTATTAAGCAAATAAGAATCTACTTTAGCATTTTTAGATGTGAAGTTGCAAATAGATTTTTATTACTGTTATTTTGTGAAGTGACAAAAAATCTCTTAACCAAGTGGACTTAATAGTCTTATTTGTAAAACCCTCTAGCAAGGTGACATTCTGATTGAGTGTTTGAAATCCTTTAACAACGTCACTTCTAACAAGGTGAAGATCCTAACAGATCTGAGGGAAATCCCTTAACCGGGTCACATCTAGCAATGTGTTTGTAATCTTTAACAAGATTATCTTTTAACCGAGTATATTCTAGAAGAGTATATTTCTTAGTGGGTCTGAAATCCCACAGTGGTTTTTCCCTATTTGGGTTTCCACGTTAAATTTGGTGTTATGACTATTATGATGTTTGTATGGTTTTGAGTTTGCATGTTTAGCTATTTTGGTTATATTACTGAAGTATATGTTACCAAGGTTGAATCTATTGTTTTTATGGAAGATTAAGTTTGTATGATTCACCCCCCACTCTCATCTTATTAGCTTGGCATCTGTACTTAACTTTAAGTATCAGAACTATCAAGGATTTCCTCTTATCCCATAGGGTGAAAAGGTAAACATGAAGGCCTCATAGGATAAGATCCAAGTAAGAAGAGGGCCAACCTCTCTTATCCCGTGACGTAAAACAAAGGAATAAAAATTTGCGTGGGATAAGAGAAGTCTAAGGCAGGTGTTTTTCTCTTATCCCATGGAGTTAAAAGGAATACAATGTGATGCCATGAGATAAGAAGCGATTGAAGTAAAAGGGAAGAAAGCTTATACCGTGAGGATAATAGATAGTGCATAAGGTCATGCGGGGTAAGAGAACAAAGAGAAAACGAAGGACTTTCTTATCCCATGCATTCCCACGGGATAAGGAAATAAAGGTAAAACAAAGAGCGCTTATCCTGTGAGGTGAGGCTAGGTGAAGAAAGATGCCAGGGGATAAGAAAACAAAGAATACCAAAGTGAGGGATGCTTATCTCATGCGGATAAGAGGGAGCTTGCGGGATAAGAGACAGTGAAGGCTGATAAAGGAAAATTCAAGGAAGCTTATCTCGCGAGGTAGAACTGAGAGTGAAAAAGGCCCGCGGGATAAGAAAGCGAGATAGAAACAAAGAAAGCTTATCCCGTGAGGTAAACAAGAAGTGCAAAGGGACCCATGGGATAAGAAAACAAAGAAAATGCAAAGGGGATGGTTTTTCCCCTTTATCGTGTTTGGTATGCAGGCAATTTAGTGATCAAACACAGTGAGTGAAATGTGGACCTAGGGTGCCATGTCAGCCAATTGCGGCTATTGGATCTTCATAAAGTCCCGATTCGATGCCCATGTTTTAATCTTCTATTAGGCATGTTGGATTCTTACATGGAGAGATCTCGCACGTCCATCTTCGCATGAATCCCTCAAATCAATGGTGGACATTTGATTTTCTCTGTGCCATTGAGTTTTGAACGCTCTGTAGAAGGGTGGTTGTTGACCCAATGGTGAAGGACATTCTGTGCTAAGTCGATGCTCGATTTTGGATCCGGTCTCACTCCAACCACCAGATTCACTCACCTTTACTCTATATTGGACCTTGCAGGACAATTTTAGATGCCACCCATGCCCTCTTCAATGCAGTCCAAAGACTTTTTGGCTCTGCAGGTACCCCCAGACCCATTCAGATGTAGGGTTTTCCCAGATTTATGGGGTTTTTGCTCTTCTAGAGGAAGATGACTCCTTCACAGGCCAGATTCAACATGCCATCAGATCATCCTCGATACGATCTTCTTCTACCCTCTTATATTTTTGTAACCTAATTTGGGTGGGGTTAGGGTTTCCATCAGTTGTTCAATTATAAGTTATGCCTGAACTATAAAGGAAATTTTTGTATCTTTCCAAGGGATCTTCTCCTCTTTTCTCTTACAGTAGTCTATGGTTTCTGCAACTGTAAAAATCACCTTGTCTCTGTATTAATAATTTGCTTGCCTTATCTAGTTTCAGTTATGCAAATTCATGTATTTCTTTTGCCCGTTTGTGTGAATTCATCTTTTCTTTCTTTCTTAGCATTTGTGATAATGTTGACTCCTCTTAGAGTGGCATCTTAGAATATTGTTCATTCCTTTACCATCTTTAAGAATTCCAACCTTGACTCAGTCCTAGAAATCTAGACTTAGATAGGAATTAGTGTATCTTTTGGGAAGTTTTATTGATTTTCTATACAGTTACAGGTGGGGGTAGATCAAATTTCAGTCTAGGTGTAAGCCTTATTTCCCTTCTTTCATGCAACCCTTCTCTCTCTCTCTTTTCCCTGTTAGATCATAGATTATTTTTACTAGTATTGGGTTTGTCCAACACCTGTACTCAGATTTAAGAGGAAGTAGACCTTCTCTAGAGATTCAACTTCACATTTTGCAAGGTCCCACACTTGAGAGGTTGACTCAATGTTTGACAAGGTTGATGATAAAGGTTTATTGGGTCATCAAGGGTGCAAACATTTGGGACAACAATAGTCATGTTAAATGTATTGTTGATGGTTATTACAAAGTTTCTTGGTTTTAGTTTAATAGTCTTTTGTCATCACAGTGCTCACCATACTTTTTTTACAATGGTACATATCTCTATAATTAGTGTGGTTTGAAGTTTCTATTCCTATCACTCGAGCAACAGGAAGAATGAGAATGAACTCCAGAATGAATAAAGATAATAGGTTTTTTAAGTAACTCTATTGTTTTATGCAATGCCTAGTGAGTCTTATCAAAGTCATTTTACTCTATGGAATTTTTATAAAGCTTTGGAATTATTTGAAATGACTTAAGAGTCTTGGAGAAGTGCTTTGTCATAGCAATAAGAAAAGTATCAAGGAGAATTTGCAGTACTCTTGCCGAAGTGTTTGATTTCGGTGTGACTTACATAGTTGGTAAGATTTTTTCAACTGTTTGCCAATGTTATATTGTTATATGGACAATGATTTTTTTTTTTGATGTAACACTAGTGGGTCTTGGTGATAGAAATTTTGATTTCGATGTAATGTTGTATTTTAGTGAAGTTGTTTTGTGACAATGTCAAATTCTAAACCCTTGTTGATAGCTCATGAGACTATAGGTGAGGAGCACGTCTGACTTATTTTTGACTTGCCACTTTCAATGTCATTGATTGGTCCAAGATGGAAATTTAGAAGTTTTTTATGGTCATCTATGACACTTCATCTACTGTTGAACATCATGGAAACTAGATTGAATTAGTTTCCAAAGAGATATTTAAACGTCTGATGAAATAATTGAAAAGCATGATGGGTGATTTGTATTCTGATTTATGGGGTATGACCATAAGAGCATATGAGTAGTCTATACAGAGGATATTCATGATAAAAATTATATATGATTTTTAGGGAGAAAATGAATGTAGTGATCATATTTTTTAAGATATGAAAGGATAATATATATTGAATATGTGTGAGGGTACATGGGGAATGCAGAATATTTGAACACATTGAAAGAAGAGGAGAACACAGTGTGCAAAGAATATGATTGGAGTGAATGTGAATAGCAGGGATATTTCATGATTGTATGTCAAAGAGAGAAATGTGTTTAAAATATAGTCATGGTCATGTGTTGGGTCTGATTACTAAAGTTTGTGATAAATTTTTGTCTGCAAATTTAAATATCTTATTTTTGTTGCAAGGGAGATTGTAAAATGTGCATTTTGTTTATTGTCATAGTTTGTATATATAATGTGTTGGTTCCTAAATGGGTTTACACTGCGAGAGGTAGAAATCAAGTTGATTCTTCAAATACTCATGGAGAACCCAACTCCAACTATTAAAATCCTCTAGAACTTGGACCAACTGGCAATGATTTTTTGCTAATCCTTCTATGATCTGGGCTCTGCAAGACCCAAGAGGATGATGCCTTAGCAAATTAGTGACCTCTACACTACACTCATGAATTATGCTACAATTAAAGTAGATGATATCATAAATAGGCTCAACAACAAGGAGAATACTCAAGAACGGTGAATCCTTCAGTGATCCTTGACCTTATTTGGAGCATGAGATAGTGGGACAACTCAAACATACATAAAATTTGGAAATATGTCTTGATTTTAAATGATTTATGACAAACCATAAATGAATAGACAAGAAATTGATAACCTAACAACACCTTCTATCATATACCAATGCCTTATTCCATTGGGATTTTGAGTCTCTGAAATATCACTGAAACTTGACAGAAATTAATTTAACAACTAATTGAATCTTAAATGATACTGCCTTACGGTATCATTCTATTTGCAATTTCTTGCCTGAACTACTTATCAAATCCTAGTACAAGCATTATCTCTGTGTAATTTCATTCAAGCATTTTAATTAACACCTTGGGTTAAAGTATGGAATGGAAAATTACATACATCATAAAAATTAACATGTAAATGAAATCCTTGATTGTTAGGATAGCCGATGAACAACTGAGAGGGGGATGGGGGGGTGAATTAGTTGTTAATAGTGTTAGGTCCCAGAGACAACTGAGAGGTGGGGAGGGGGGTGAATCAGTTGTCAAATAAATTCAAACCAAAAACAACTTAACCAACTTAATGCTTAATACAAGTAAACCAGTTAAGTATGCCGGTAGATAGTTTTAACAGTTAATTGCTATACCAGTAAAGATTAGTGCATGAAACATAAACACAAAGTCATCCACAATACATAACACCAATATTTGTATGTGGAAACCTTGTAAGGGGAAAAACCATGGTGGGAAACCTTACCCACAATCAGATGATACTACTACAGATAGTAAATGTACATAAATGGGGCCTGCACATGCAGAAAGGCCAATAGCCTAGAGCTCACTGCTCAATCACAAAATGGGAGTCACACTGACTACAGTTGGATGGTTAAATTCAATAAGAATGTACTACACAAAATAGCATCTTCATATGCTAGATTCAGTACCGGTGTAATGCTGATATGCTTTCACAAAAACCTAGCTTCACCTTCAAATGATGTCTGTGTGTATTGCACTGCTTAATCTCACATATACCTTCACACAATTCTTTTTCGCATTCCACACTTGATCTTACAAATAAGATCTTACATTTATACCATAACCTAAGACCAATTTTAGTAGGTTGGCTCTATAAGATATTACAACAAAAACATTTTACAAACAATATAATATCCAATGCAATAACTGATTGAACATGTTGGCTTAATACATTAACAACAATAATTAATCATCTCCATAGCGTGCCATGTTGATCTGGAAAAGATAAACCTGCCAGTGTAATCCTAGATAACCCTGGACCTATTTGCCAGTAAAAGCAAATATGCAACTATGAATGTACCAATGAACAAAACTCCAGGACTAGATGTCCAAATGATGTCTTCGACATAACCATGTGTCTTCCATGCCATTCCAAGTGCCGGTGATCATTATATCGTGCTGGTGAACAATATACTAGTAACTGTGCAATAGTTACTTGCTTGTCGGTGAATGCTGTTGGATCTCCAAAGTGCTAGTATTTTAGTAGGTGTTGACATCAATGACAAAACCATACCAAAATACCAACAATCTCCCCCTTTGGCATTGATGGCAACACAAGATGGAAAAACCATCAAAGTGCCAAAACAGAAATGCCAAATACCAAAAACCAACAATCTCCGAAAAGATCATAACCAGAAATCAAAATACATACAGAGAGTAATAGTCTCTCCCAAACAACAATCATTCCCCCAAAGTTTCAATACCAATCTTTGCTCAAAATATAATGTGTTTTTCCATAGATATCTCTCCCCCTTTGACATCAAATGCCAAAGTTACAACAAAACTAAGTTCATATACAAAATACCAGTCAATTCAATATACCAACTACTCCCCCTGAGAAGTAACTTCCTCATCAAAGACTGAAGTAAAAGATTTGTCTGTTAATTCTGTTGGTTGATGACAATCATCAACTATCTAAGTCTCTATCAGTGGTGGTATGACTCCAAGCTAATCTATGAGATATTCAAAAGTCTCCTTGGGCAAAGGTTTTGTAAAGATATCTGCAAGTTGTTCTTTAGTATTCACATAAACCAGTTTTATCTCCTTTTCTTCAACTTTTTCCCTTAGAAAATTTAGTTTGATAGAAACATGTTTTGTTTTAGAATGTAGTACTGGATTCTTAGATATATCAATTACTGCAGTGTTATCACAATATATAGTAATAGGTTCCTTGCATTTTACATTTATGTCTTTCAATATTTTCTTAAGCCATAGTACCTGTGTACATGTAGTTGCTGCTGCAACATATTCTGATTCTGCTGTTGATAAAGATGTACAACTCTGTTTCTTACTCAACCAAGAAACTAGTCCATTTCCAAGAAAGAATGCTCCATCAGTGGTTCTTTTCCTATCATCCACATCTCCTACCCAATTTGCATCTGTGTATGCACATAATTCAAAGTTTTCATCTCTAGGATACCATAATCCAAGATTTATAGTGCCTTGTAAGTACCGGAAAATCCTTTTTACTGTTTATTCATGATTTTCTCTAGGATTACTTTGAAATCTTGAAACAATACATACTGCATTCATACTATCAGGTCTGGTTTGTGTCAAGTACAGTAAACCTCCTATCATAGATTTGTATCTAGTTGGATTAACAGGTGTAGATTCATCCCTTTGAGATAATTTGTCATTTGTAGTCATAGGTGTGCTTATCGGTTTAGAGTTCTCCATCCCAAATTTCTTTAGTAACTCTTTCAAGTATTTGGATTGACTCAAGAATATACCTTTGTCAGTCTGTGAAATCTGCAATCCTAAAAAGAATTTTATTTCTCCAATCATAGACATTTCAAATTCTTCCTACATTTTAATAGAAAATTCTTTACATAATCCATCTTCTCCTCCAAAGATTATATCATCAACAAATAATTCTATAATCAAGATCTCATCATTAGTTATTTTATAATATAAATTGTTGTCTGCATTTCCTTTAGTAAAACCAATCTTTAAAAGATACTTATCCAATCTTGCATACCAAGCTCTTGGAGCTTGTTTTAATCCATACAGAGCTTTTCTTAACCTGCAAACCATATCATTGTCATCTGTCAAAAAAAATCCATCAGGTTGTTCAATATAGACTTCCTCTTCAAGATCACCATTCAAAAATGCACATTTAATATCCATTTGATAAACTTTGTAGTTCTTGTGTGCTGCAAAAGCCAAGAATAATCTGACTGCCTCAATTCTGGCTACCGGTGCAAAGGTTTCATTGTAATCAGCTCCTTCCTTCTGAGAATATCCCTTACACACTAGTCCTTCTTTATTTTTGACAACCTTACCATCTTCATTAAGTTTGTTTCTGAATACCCATTTGGTTCCAATTATATTTTTATCTTTAGGCCGGGGAACTAATGTCCAAGTGTTATTTTTCTCAATTTTTTCTAATTCTTCTTCCATAGCTTTAATCCAAAATTTATCTTCACATGCCTCATTAATAGATGATGGTTCAATTTGAGAAATAAGACATACCTCTTCATTTTCCAATATTCCTCTTGTCATAACTCCTTTAAATTTGTTTCCAATTATCTGATCTTCAGAATGATTCAATCTTACATACCGGGGTGTCTTTATTTGCTGTTGTTCTTCAATTATTGTGGAATCCTCAGATGGTACCGGGGTAACTGGATCTTCATTCTGTACCGGTGGATTTAGTGTAGGTTCATTTGTCACAATTTTTGTTGCCAGTTCAGAGTCTATATACCTTGTAGTTCCTCTAAATTGTTCATCAATCTTTACATTTGTACTCTCAACAATTTTCTGCAATGTCTTGTTAAAACATCTATATGCCTTGCTCTTAGATGAATAACCAATAAATATTCTTTCATCACTTCTTTGATCAAATTTACCAATATACTCATCTCTTCTGATATAACATTTACTTCCAAAAATTCTGAAATACTTAAGAGTAGGAGTATTACCAAACCATAGTTCATGAGGGGTCTTACTGGTTTCACCTTTGATGTGAACTTTGTTGAATGTAAAGACCATTGTACTGACTGCTTCTCTCCAATACACATGTGGTAAATTTTCTTTTGATAACAAACTTCTTGCTGCATCCAAGATAGTTCTATTTTTCCTTTCAACAACTCCATTCTGCTGTGGTGTCCGAGGTGCTGATAGCTATCTTCTGATTCCATTCACTTCACAGAATGTATTAAATTCCTTAGATGTGAATTCTCCTCCTTGATCTGATCTTAAGCATTTGATTTTCTTACCGGTTTCATTTTCAACCATTGCTTTGAGCAGTTTGAACTTTCCAAGTGCTTCTGATTTTTCTCTGAGAAAAGTAACCCAACACATTCTAGAATAGTCATCAATGATTAGCATGAAATATCTATCACCTTGTAAGCTTTTAGTTCTAGCTGGACCACATAAATTAGTGTGAATCAAATCAAGAGCATTATTGGATTTTTCTGGAATACTTTTGAAACTAGCTCAAACTTGTTTTCCAAATTGACATTCCTTACACATTGTATTCTGAGGTTTGACAATTTTAGGTAAGTCTCTAACTGCCTTAGTAGTATTGATATTTAACATGCAATCAAAGTTTACATGACAGAGTCTCTTATGCCATAACCAACTTTCATCTATATGTGCAATCAAGCATGTCTTTTCACTGTTATTCAAATGAAAGATATTACCTCTAGTCCGATTACTAGTTGCAATTTCCAAACCAGTTCTATTCATAATTTTGCATTTTCCATTTTTAAATTGTAACTGAAATCCTTTCTCAACTAATTTACCAACACTTCAAAGATTATACTTTAATCCTTCAACATAGTAAACATTGTCAGTGTTATGCTTACCATCAAGAGATATTGTACCCTTACCTTTGATTGAACAAGCTTTGTCATCTCCAAATCTTACTAAACGTCCATTGTATTCTTGAAAGTTCAAGAATTTACCTTTGTCTCCTATCATATGATGTGAGCATCCTGAGTCAATGATCCATTCATACTTTACTTCAACTTTAGCTGCTAGGGCTTGTTCTACCGGTTGAGCAGTTGGTGTCCGTTGATCTTCTATTATAGCAACAAAAACCCATCCATTGTCTATTGGATCCTCATAAGAATCATCAGTCACACCTTCATCAGCAATGTAACAAGATTTGTCTTTATTCTTCTTAAATCTATATCTCTGATATTCAGGATTAGGCTTGTATGTTCTTCTAGCTTCTTCTCTTAGTCTAACATGTCTATCAGGGCATCTCAAAGCCATATGACCAATATTATTGCAGTTAAAACATTTAAAGGGTGCTTTACCTTCATACTTACTTCCAACTGGACCTTTAGGCATTTTACTTGTAAACAGTGCTTCAAGTTCTTCAAGTTCTTCATTTTATTTCCCACTTTCTTCAAGTTCTCTTGCATAAAAGGCTTTCCAATCAGATTTTTCCAATGATGGAGTAGATGATGTTGATGCTTTAAAGGCTAAATCTATCTTTGTAGTAGCAACATGACCAAATTCTTCAATTTCAAAAGCTGAAAGTTTCCCAATCAATGTATCCCTAGTAACTCATGTGTTAGGCATTGTTCTCAACTCATTTATAGCAATAACCTTCATTTTATTTGCCGGTGGCAATCCTCTTAAAACTTTTAAAACAATTTCATCCTCACTTAAGTTTCCTCCACAATAGTTAATACCCAAAACAATTTCATTTACTCTTTCCATAAAAGCAAAAATCCTTTCATCTTCTTCCATTTTCAGATGTTCATACCTGACCTGGAAGCTTTCAAGTTTTGCAATTTTGACTATGGAATCTCCTTCATTCAATGTTTCCAAATGATCTCAAATAGCTTTAGCAGTAGACCTATCTGATAGTCCCATGATTTGTTGATCTGATAATGCACTCAAAAGTGCTTCTCTTGCTTTGCAATCATTTTCTTCATCTTTTGTCAAGTTAACTGGACTGGGCTAACCAAGTATAGCAGCAGTATAACCATTCTTTGTAACTTCCCAGATGTCTTTTCCAATGAAATTTAGATGTGTCTCCATTCTGATCTTCCATATGCCACAGTTGGTTCCATCAAGTTTAGGACGGTCCTTCCTGAAATAGTTAGTAGACATTGGATCTCCTCAAGCTGTTAAACTTCTGCAAAAGAGGACTAGGCTCTGATACCAATTGTTAGGTCCCGGAGACAATTGAGAGGGGGGGGGGGGGTGAATCAGTTGTCAAATAAATTCAAACCCAAAACAACTTAACCAACTTAATGCTTAATACCGGTAAACCAGTTAAGTATGCCGGTAGACAGTTTTAATGGTTAATTGTTATACAGGTAAAGATTTGTGCATGAGACATAAACACAAAGTCATCCACAACACATAACAACAATATTTGTATGTGGAAACCCTGTAAAGGGAAAAACCATGGTGGGAAACCTTACCCACAATCAGATGATACTATTGCAGATAGTAAATGTACATAAATGGGGTCTGCACATGCAGAAAGGCCAATAGCCTAGAGCTCACTGCTCAATCACAAAATGGGAGTCACACTGACTACAGTTGGATGGTTAAATCCAATAAGAATGTACTACACAAAATAGCATCTTCATATGCTGGATTCAGTACTGGTGTAATGCTGATATGCTTTCACAAAAACCTAGCTTCACCTTCAAATGATTTCTATGTGTATTGCACTGCTTAATCTCACATATACCTTCACACAATTCTTTTTTGCATTCCACACTTGATCTTACAAATAAGATCTTACATTTATACCATAACCTAAGACCAATTTTAGTAGGTCGGCTCTACAAGATATTACAATTAAAACATTTTACAAACAATATAATATCTGATGCAATAACCGATTGAACATGTTGGCTTAATGCATTTACAACAATAATTAATCTTCTCCATAGCGTGCCATGCTGATCTGGAAAAGATAAACCTATCGGTGTAACCCTAGATAACCTTGGACCTATTTGCCGGTAAAAGCAAATATGCAATTGTGAATGTACCAATGAACAAAACTACATGACAAGATGTCCAAATGATGTCTTCGACATAACCATGTGTCTTCCATGCCATTCCAAGTGTTGGTAATCATTATATCCTATCGATGAACCATATACCAGTAACGGTACGATAGTTACTTGCTTGTCGGTGAATGCTGCTGGATCTCCAAAGTGCTAGTGTTTTAGTAGGTGTTGACATCAATGACAAAACCATACCAAAATACCAACAATCTCCCCCTTTGGCATTGATGGAAACACAAAATGGAAAAACCATCAAAGTGCCAAAATAGAAATGCTAAATACCAAAAACCAACAATCTCCAAAAAGATCATAACCAGAAATCAAAATACATACAGAGAGTAATAGTCTCTTCCAAACAACAATCTTTCCCCCAAAGTTTCAATACCAATCTTTCCTCAAAAGATAATGTGTTTTTCCATAGATATCTCTCCCCCTTTGACATCAAATGCCAAAGTTACAACAAAACTAAGTTCATATACAAAATACCAATCAATTCAATATACCAACTACTCCCCCTGAGAAGTAGCTTCCTCATCAAAGGCCAGAGTAAAAGATTTGTCTGTTAATTCTACCGGTTGATGACAATCATCAACTATCTAAGTCTCTACCGGTGGTGGTATGACTCCAAGCTGATCTCTGAGATATTCAAAAGTCTCCTTGGGCAAAGGTTTTGTAAAGATATCTGCAAGTTGTTCTTTAGTATTCACATAAACTAGTTTTATCTCCTTTTCTTCAACTTTTTCCCTTAGAAAATTTAGTTTGATGGAAACATGTTTTGTTTTAGAATGTAGTACTGGATTCTTAGATATATCAATTGCTGTAGTGTTATCACAATATATAGTAATAGGTTCCTTGCATTTTACCTTTATGTCTTTCAACATTTGCTTAAGCCATAGTACCTATGTACAGTTAGTTGCTGCTGCAACATATTCTGATTCTGCTGTTGATAAATATGTACAACTCTGTTTCTTACTCAACCAAGAAACTAGTTTGTTTCCAAGAAAGAATGCTCCGTCGGTGGTGTTTTTCCTATCATCCACATCTCCTGCCCAATTTGCATCTGTGTATGCACATAATTCAAAGTTTTCATCTCTAGGATATTATAATAAGATCATTACATAAATCCATATCACAATGATATTCCATGCCAGCTTAAGACCAAAACAACAATAACCAATCCATAGAACATCCCGAAAGATCCCGGTAACGTGTAGAGTACATATTAACATGATACCGGTCCATAACCTAGATAGGTACCAGACCTATTCTGTGTCCACCACGCCAAAGTGATGTCTCCACCTGGTTGAAGCATGATCAAAGAATATCTTCATCATCCTGAAGTCCATGTAGAAGCTGCACCAACACCACTTATTTATCCTGTCAAGATTCCTCAGTGAAAGCTCTGTCGGTTAAACCTTAAACCAATGTCCGTAAGGGTTTAGAAGAGTGAATGATAGCATCCAATTACCAAGTCAATTCCAACTAAACAAAACATTCTCGAGAAACATGTAAGACATAAAATCAAACATACTCCATTGATCCAAACTTTCCCAAAGTGTCCAACCAAATAGTCTCTTCTATCACTAACACTAGATCTTTTACCGGTAACCAACCATAATATATAGTATTGACATCAATGAAAAAACATTAATGCAACACATAATCAATTCATCCATAATGCCAACAATCTCCCCCTTTGGCATTGATGGCAACACTAGATGTGAAAAAAATCTAAGTACCAAGAAAATGCCAAACAAGTCTTCCCCTATGGAAGACAACCAACAATCTTCTGAATACCAATAATTCTCCCCTTGTGAATGACATCTCTATAAAGTTTTGAATTTATTTTTTCACATCGCTATCTCTCCCCCTTTGACATCAATGCCAGAAATCTGACACAAATATCAAAGCAAGAATGTAAACCTCTGAATCTCAAATCTGACTGTTCCCTCTTAGTAGTAGCATCACTCATCCGTGCCAAAATGAATAGTATCTCTGATAATGCATGCCAAACTGATGACAAACTACATCAATCAAGTCTTTGCCGGAGGGGCAGAAACCCCTAACCTGTCTCTCAAATACTCAAATGATTCCTTAGACAATGGTTTAGTGAATATATTTGCAATTTGTTCTTTAGTGTTCACATAAACTAGTTTGACTTCCTTTTCTTCTACCTTGTCCTTCAAAAAGTTATACTTTATTGATATATGCTTAGTTTTAGAGTAAAATATCAGATTCTTAGACATGTCAATAGCTACAAAGTTATCACAGTGGATAACTATTGGTATTTTGGTATGGTTTTGTCATTGATGTCAACACTTACTGAAAACAAGCACTTTGGAGATCCAACAACATTCACCGGCAAGTAAGTAACTATTGCACAGTTACTGGTATATGGTTCACTGGTAGGATATAATGTTCACTGGTACCGAGAATGATATGGAAGACACTTGGTAATGTCAAAGACATCATGTGGACACTTTGTTTTGAATAATTGATCATTGGTATATTCATATTTGCATATTTGCTTTTACTGGCAAATAGGTCCAGGGTTATCTAGGGTTACACCGACAGGTTTATCTTTTCTAGATCAGCATGGCACGCTATGGAGATGATTTATTATTGATGTAAATGCATTAAGCTGACATGTTTAATCTGTTATTGCATCGGATATTATATTGTATGTAAAATGTTTATTGTAATATCTTGTAGAGCAGACCTACTAAAATTGGTCTTAGGTTATGGTATAAATGTAAGATCTTATTTGTAAGATCAAGTGTGGAATGCAAAAAAGAATTGAGTGAAGGTATATGCAAGATTAAGAAGAGGTATACACGAAGACATCATTTGAAGGTGAAGCTAGGTTTTTGTATAAGCATATCAGCATTACACTGGTATTGAATCTAGCATATGAAGATGCTATTTTGTGCAGTACATTCTTATTGGATTTAACCATCCAACTGTAGTCAGCGTGACTCCCATTTTGTGACTGAGCAGTGAGCTCTAGGCTGTTGCCCTTTCTGCATGTGCAGAACCCATTTATGTACACTTACTATCTACAGTAGTATCATCTGATTGTGGGTAAGGTTTCCCATCATGGTTTTTCCCCTTACAGGGTTTCCACGTACAAATATTGGTGTTATGTGTTGTGGATGACTTTATGTTTATGTTTCATGCATTAATCTTTACCGGTATAATAATTTACTATTAACACTATCTACCGACATATTTAACTTATTTACTGGTATTAAGCATCAAGTTGGTTGATTAGTTTCTGGTTTGAATTTATTTGACAACTGATTCACCCCCCCCTCTCAGTTGTCTCCGGGACCTAACAATTGGTATCAGAGCCTAGTTCTCTTTTGTAGAAGTTTAACAACTTGAGGAGATCCAATGTCTACTAATTACTTCAAGAAGGACAATCCAAAACTTGATGGAATCAACTATGGGATATGGAAGATCATGATGGAGACACATCTGAATTGCATCGGTAAAGACATCTGGGAAGTTACAAAGAATGGTTATACTACTGCTGTAGCTGGTCAGACTGCTCCAACTACCTTAGCTAAAGATGAAGAGAATGATTGCAAAGCAAGAGAAGCACTTTTGAGCGTATTATCAGATCAACAAATCATGGGATTATCAGATAGGTCTACTGCTAAAGCTATTTGGGATCATTTGGAAACACTAAATGAAGGAGATTCCACAGTCAAGATTGCAAAACTTGAAAGCTTTCGAGTCAGGTATGAACATCTGAAAATGGAAGAAGATGAAAGGATTTCTGCTTTTATGGAAAGAGTAAATGAAATTGTTTTGGGTATTAAATGTTGTCGAGGAACCCTGAGTGAGGATGAAATTGTTTCAAAAATCTTAAGAGGATTGCCACCGGCATATAAAATAAAGGTTACTGCTATAAATGAGTTGAGAACAATGCCTAATACATCGGTAACTAGGGATACATTGATTGGAAAACTTCCAGCCTTTGAAATTGATGAATTTGGTCCTGTTGCTACTATAAAAACTGATTTGGCCTTTAAACCATCAACATCATCTGCCCCATCATTTGACAAATTAGACTGGAAAGCCTTTTATGCAAGAGAACTTGAAGAAACCAGGAAGGAGAATGAAGAGCTTAAAGAACTTGAAGCACTATTTGCAAGAAAAATGCCAAAAGGTCTAGTTGGAAGTAAGTATGAAGGTAAAGCACCCTTTAAATGTTTTAACTGCAATAAGATTGGTCATATGGATTCGAGATGCCCCAATAGACATGCTAGACTAAGAGAAGAAGCTAGAAGAACATACAAGCTTAATCCTGAATATTAGAGATACAGATTTAAGAAGAACAAAGACAAATCCTGTTACATTGCTAATGAAGGTGTGACTGATGATTCTGATGAGGATCCAGAAGACACTGGATGGGTTTTTGTTGCTATAACAGAGGATCAACTGGCACCTACTGCTCAACCAGTGGAACAAGCCCTGGCAGCCAAAGTTGAAGCAAAGCATGAATGGATCATTGACTCAGGATGCTCACATCACATGATTGGAGACAAAGGTAAATTCTTGAACTTTTAAGAATACAATGGATGTTTAGTAAGATTTGGAGATGACAAAGCCTGTTCAATCAAAGGTAAGGGTTCAATATCTCTTGATGGTAAGGATAACACTAACAATGTCTACTATGTTGAAGGATTAAAGCATAATCTTTTAAGTGTTGGTCAATTAGTTGAGAAAGGATTTTAGTTACAATTTAAAAATGGAAAATGCAAAATCATGAATAGAACTGATTTGGAATTTGCAACCGGTAATCAGACTAGAGGTAATATCTTTCATTTCAATAACAATGAAAAGGCATTTTTAATTGCACATATAGATGAAAGTTGGTTATGGCATAAGAGACTATGTCATGTAAACTTTGATTGCATGGTAAAAATCAGTACTTCTAAGGTAGTTAGAGATCTACCTAAAATTGTGAAACCTAAGAATACAATTTGTAAGGAATGTCAATTTGGAAAACAAGTTAGAACTAGTTTCAAAAGTATTCCAGAAAAATCCAATAATGCTCTTGATTTAATTCACACTAATTTATGTGGTCCAACTAGAACTAAAAGCTTACAAGGTGATAGATATTTCATGCTAATTATTGATGATTATTCTAGAATGTGCTAGGTTACTTTTCTCAGAGAAAAATCAGATGCACTTGGGAAGTTCAAACTGTTCAAAGAAATGGTTGAGAATGAAACCGGTAAGAAAATCAAATGTTTAAGATCAGATCAAGGCGGAGAATTCACATCTAAGGACTTTAATACATTCTATGAAGTGAATGGAATCAGAAGATAGTTATCAGCACCTCGGACACCACAGCAGAATGGAGTTGTTGAAAGGAAAAATAGAACTATCTTGGATGCAGCAAGAAGTATGTTATCAGAAACAAATCTACCACATGTGTATTGGAGAGAGAGGTAGTTAGCACTGCTGTCTATACATTCAACAAAATTGACATCAAAGGTGAAACCGGTAAGACCCCTCATGAACTATGGTTTGGTAATACTCCTACTCTTAAGTATTTCAAAATTTTTGAAAGTAAATGTTATTATAGGTTAGGAAATAGGAAATCATCACAAACAAAGATGAACGTAATAATCATTAGCTCAATCACGAAAGCACAATTGCAATGATCTATCCTAAACACATTCAATAGAGACATAAAGATAAAACATTCAAAAAGATTATGCAAACCAGATGTTCCCTTCATGGGGCTCCATTGTTCTTCTTTCCTCTTCAAATGGTTTGGTTGTGGATCTCACCTACAAGTGCACATACATGATTGAAAGCAAGATTGACATTGATTATTGATCAAGAGTACTAGAAGCGTAATTTCGATAGTCTGATTAAGGATTAGGGATTGATTGAAGAAATTCATCCAATTTATAGAAGAAATGGAGAGATGACAAGATTAGCATGATTCAATTCAAATGGAAATTGCAAATCAATTATGTCAATTATGACAAATTATGACAAATTATGCACTTTCTATGCAAAATTTGTTGATTGATGATTTATGACAAATTATGACAACTTCTATGTCAAAATTGATTGATTGTCAATTATGACAAATTTATGACAAATTAACATGTCATTTCCATGAATTTAGGAGAGAAATAGGAGGAATTTGAAATTAGGAATTAGAAAAATTAGAAAATTAGAAATGAGGAATTAAGAAATTAGAAAATTAAGAAATTGATGGAAATTAGAAATTAGGTAAATTAATTAATAATTTGTCATTTATTAATTAATTCACAAAGAGGAATAATTAGCCAATTAAATGAACATTTAATTGCAATGAGAAGACTTAGGACAAATAAATAATTTATTAATCCTAAAGGAAGAAATGACACACACAAGGTTAAATGATTAAATCATGAAACCCTAGAAGACAAATTAGCAATGCGAGAATGACAATTAGGTCTTGACAAAGGATAATTGACTCGATCATGACTTGATTTTGGATTGATAAATGACCAATGTGATAAATGATTTGATTGAGAAAATGCGCCAATTGATGAGGAACAATGACAAATTGATCCAAATTGACATAATTGAGAAAGACGACGATCGATGACAAATTGATCGCAAAATGGCAAGATTGACAAGAGGACAAGAATTGATGACAAAATAGTTTGCAAGATGACAGGATTGAAAATGACCACGATTGATGACAAATCAATCGCAAAATGACAAGATCGAACATGACAATGACTGATGACAAATCAATCATTAAAACAACAAGATTGAAAATGATAAGGATTGATCACAAATCGACAAGATTGATAAGAGGACAAAACCCTAATTAGGATTGATGATGTCCAAAATGATGACAAATGAGCACGCACATTGATGCGATAGGATAAGATCGATCAAAATCATGACTGGATAGTGTTGTTGACAAGACCAAATTCGAGAGCGAGACAAATGAAGAATGTAGAAGAATGACTCGATGTTCGCAAATGATAAAAACCAAGTACGAATCATAGGAGAAATGTTAATGCGATGCAAAAACCTAAAATGAGGCAATGTGCAAATGTTAAAGTATGACTCCGCAAGCGTTGACCATTTTTAGGTGTCTACATTTTGCCCCTCTTTGAGACAATGCGATTTTGAGCGTTGTTTCAAAGAACAATAATGAAAATGCCCCAGACAATAACAATGACATATGCTTACCCCCTCGAGGAATTGGCTGGAAACATGCAGAAAAGAGGCCAATTGATCGATAAGAATGATAGGATCGAACGGACTGACAATCGGATACCGGATGCATGAACGACAAGCAATTGAAGATGCAAAAGATCGCAACCAACATAAGATGGAGAGGATGCACGTCCATCTATGCACTGACAAAGAGCTATAAATGAGACCAAGAGGTTGAAAATTGCTCATTTGCACTAGACAAAGAGGAGAATTTGTTGATCTGGACAAGGACACTTGCAGAGAGATGGCGAACATTCCAATGGCGGATCACCTTGGGGAACGCGTACACACATTCAGACGATCGGACGACGCAGGAGCAGTGGTATGGATCTCAAATACCCATGTTTTCAAGTTCATGAATTTTGATTGCTTGCGGGACATTGCGGGGCCCACAGGGGATGCCGAAAAGGATTCCTGCACTTGTGTAGGGCGAATCCTGCGCTTGTGTAGGGTCTTCTGCACTTGTGTAGGGAGAGACAAGCGTGGGTTACCTGACACAGGCGCAGGTTCTTTGACACAGGCGCAAGAGTGCATGGAAAACCCTAATTTTGGTCAAAATAACATGCAAATGATCCGGAAAGGGGGGACAAGGATAGGATAGGTCAAATTAGAGGAAAAACACCTTGAGTAGACATGAAAATGAGAAAATGCAACCCGTAGGAGCAAACCCTAAAACTAACAAAAGTTGCCCCAATTGTGATGCAGAGTCGACAGTATCCGTTGATCACACGGGAGAACCGACCTGATTGCTTCATGCTATGACATAGACTCAGGAGCACAAAGAGAGATACCTTAGTAGGACTTGGGATATACTATGTCACATTCATGTCCGAGATTAGGGCAAACACAGGACTGCTTACCGCATTGGCAGAGCGATGGCATTCAGAGACTTCCTCCTTCCATCTAGCGACTGGAGAGGCAACGGTGACACTGGAGGATGTATGGCATATCCTCCGCATTCCGATTCATGGAGAGATGATAGAGTATGACCCAGTGATAGGGAGAGATGCATTGTGCAGATTGTTTGAGTGCGATGCAGATGATCTGGATATCGTCGAGAGAGAGATTGGCTGGGAGACCATGGCATCAGAGTATGATTGACGATACGTGGTGATAGCAGTGGTGATAGCATGTCTACTAGCAGGAGACAGACGAGGACATGGATTCCCTATTGGATGGGGAAGAGTGCTAGAGTGGATGGCGACAGAGGGGATAGTGTACGCATGGGGACCATGTGTACTGGCTATGCTCTATTTTTTCAGCTGCGTCAGATAGCATATCAGGGAGTGCAGACTTTGAGCTGTGGAGTCACATTGCTACAAGTATGGGCATTTGAGCACATAGCCATATGTCGACCGATTACAGATAGACAGGTAGTGCCACACCGACCATATGTGTACTGCTATGGGGGAGCACTGAGACAGGGTCCTTTTGGATACATATTATATTGGCGACACGAGCTAGACAGACTGAGAGAGTTCATATGGAGGCCATATCGTGATTGTCCGGGATGGTCAGATGATATTGATGAGTTACCGTATTACAGATAGGAGAGGTACTTGATTGGGCGACCAGTGAATCGGCAGAGAGTGATTGAGTTGTACCTGCCAGAGAGAGTCAGACGATAGTTTGGAGAGAGACAGGATGTACCTAGGAGGACTGCACACTTTGCCCGATCTCACAGAGAGACGAGTCAGTGGGGGAGTATGATTCAGCCACACACAGCATATGTAGACTTCTCATAGCTACAATAGAGATAGTGTGATTGGAGATCAGATGTGGCAGACACCGAGACGACAGATGAGTATGAGAGATGGTTTGCACGATGACGGCCAGTGCCATTGACAGATCCAGACATTCCAGTACCGAGGAGATAGGAGGACTTCCCACTCATAGGAGAGGAGGAGGGAGATGATGAGGATGAGGAGGAGGAGGAGGAGGAGGGCGAGGATGAGGATGAGGGGGATGACGAGGATGAGGATGATGGGGATGACGAGGACAAAGACGAGGATGGTGGGGGTGACGAGGATGAGCCAGATTCAGGCGAGCATGAGGCATTACAGGATATACCCATAGAGCCGGAGACAGCTAGGACAGAGGAGATGGAGATGTGTAGGGCTACCATAGCGAGTCAGCAGGATCACATTGAGACTTTAGAGAGACAGCAAGACCAGTTCAGAGCGGAGATAGCTAGACTCACAGCGGC
Organism: Cryptomeria japonica; assembly: GCF_030272615.1. Classification (NCBI taxonomy): domain Eukaryota; kingdom Viridiplantae; phylum Streptophyta; class Pinopsida; order Cupressales; family Cupressaceae; genus Cryptomeria; species Cryptomeria japonica. Next base: position 407,919,036 of record NC_081415.1, read on the forward strand.
TCGAGAGGCAGCGATTGCTCAGGCACAGTGAGAGGAACAGAGAGTCACTGAGTATATTGGGTCGATTCGGGATGCCAGTGTACGGGAGCTAGGACAGATGTTGGTAGAGACCGGAGAGGAGATACACCATTGGAGGAAACTATATGAGAGTGCAGTTCCACCAGAGCAGAGAGCACCTTCATATCGGGCACGATCGAGGACAGAGAGAAGGGCACGCTCTCGGAGGTCATTGAGTAGCATGGGGGTGAGTGGACCTATGAGACCACCAAAGCTAGGACCAGGAGGGACATCATTCGCGAGACATTGCAAGGATGAGGAGGACCGAGGGAGAACCCAGTGACAGAGGCATGTGCTCCTTAGACAGACAGTAGACATTATGTAGTTTGACATTTTGTAGTCAGCCTGTGGGCCATACTTAGGAGAGACAGTCTGATTTTGTACTCTGATATTTATTGTGGCAGATGATATGATATGCATCGATATGATGAGATGCAAATGACTTATGTGATTTGCCATGTATGGATGACTTATGCACTGTTGATGTATCATTATGGAATATGTATGGATATATTTTTGTTTATGCGCTTTTGATGCATTAATAGTATGAAATGGATAAAATGCTTGATATGATGCTGGATGTAATGCAAATGTTCTAACCAAATGGATGCAGGATGCAGTATGTATGGTTGGAAATCGGAGCACTAGATCGAACTGACTATCCGACCGAACGGAAGAAATGTTAGTAAGAAGAAAATGAAACAGAGGACAGTTAGAGACGAAGAAAAACTTACTTTCAATAATGCACTTTGTAGGTGAGAACCTTTATTTTTAATGTAGCAAAATGGATGCATAGCATCATGGCATTGAAGGCCAGAGCTGAAATGCAACCCTTTTTGCGAAAGACAGACACATCATAGACAAGCAACAATCACAATCAAGAAAAGGACCATGATCCATCCCGGTCACTCTAAATCACTCAGTGACATCATCGAGCAACATAGGAACATGACCGAAGCTAAAGATAAATCAATAAAAAGATAAGATGCACAAATTCCAACAAATCAAACAAACACCTTGATCTTCGTTGTCAAAAGTTGAATGTGCTGATAGGACAATCATGCTGTCTAGTTTTAGGACATGTGGTACCCCGTCTAAGACAGGACACAGTCTGGTTTCGAGTATACCACACCCTGTATAAGACCCATGATAGTAGAGACAAGGACAAATGATTTTGAGGTTGATTGATATGACCATGTTGATCAGTTTGAACGTCTGAGTTTGATGGAAAAAGTTCACCTGTTTAAGCGTGATTTCATTAAAGCTTAGTGTTTGATTGCATGTCGTTGGATGTATACTCAGTGATTTGTCTATGCACAAAGGGATTATTGAATTTTTTTGTTTTTGCTTTTCGAATTGTTACAATTTTTTTGTGTTCATTTTTTTTTCAGGACTTTATGTGACTTTTTAGGATTTTTTCAAGACATTTTTCAATTGTTTTGGATTATTTCAGGACATTTTTCATTTTTTTTGGATTATTTCAGGACTTTTTTCAATTTTTTATGATTTTTTCAGGACTTTATGTGACTTTTTAGGATTTTTTCAGGACATTTTTCAATTTTTATGATCTTTCTTCAAGACTTTATTCGATTTTTTTGAAGATTTTTTCAGGACATTATTCGATTTTTTTTGAAGATTTTTTTCAGGACATTTTTCAATTTTTATGATCTTTCTTCAGGACTTTATTCGATTTTTTTGAAGATTTTTTCAAGACATTATTCAATTTTTTTTGAAGATTTTTTTCAGGACATTTTTCAATTTTTATGATCTTTCTTCAGGACATTTTTCAATTTTTTATGAGATTTATTTATTTATTTTTTTTTCAGGACATTTTTCAATTTTTAAGAGATTTTTTTTTTCAAGACGTTTTTAAATGTTTTGGAAGATTTTTTCAGGACATTTTGGAATGCAAAAGTTCCAGTGATCGATCATGACAAGGGAACGCACCCACTGTGCATCGGAAAGACATACATAGACCGGAACCAAAACATATGGACAAAGAACCGGGGTAATGATGTTGACCAATAACGAGCCTGGAATAGGACATTGGGTCAAGACAAAGATAGACATGAGAAACCGGCCGAGAAAAAACATAGCTTAAAGGTCATGATAGATGACGAAGCAACGATCTCATTTTACACATGGCACCTGTTTGCCAGGTTTTCACCAAGGTACTTGCCCCAAGCGCCTGTTTGCCAGGTTTTCACTAGAGGGCGAATCATTTTTCTTTGCTCTCTTTTTTTTTTTTTTTTAGGTATTTTTCATTTTTTTCATTTTTTTGTATTTTTTCAAGATCATATTTGAAGAAGTACTGATAGAAAATTATGCCCAGTACTTGCGAAGATGCATGTTGTTTATAGGATCGGACAGAGGTTCACCTTCTGGGGTAGCAAGCTGATATGCCCCCGAGCCATATGCTGCAGTTACTATGAAAGGACCAACCCAATTAGGTTCAAATTTACCTTTGATGATGTCAGTAGACTGTGCATTCTTAGGGTTTTCCTTTAAAACCAGGTCTCCCACTTTGAAGTGTTGCCCTTTGACCTTCTTATTATAAGAGCGACGGAGACGGTTTTGATATGCTTGCAAATGTGTCAGAGCTGTCTGACGTTTCTCATCTAACATCTCAAGCTAATGCAGCTGAGAGACTCTGTGTGTCTCGTCATCAATCAGATGTTGCAAGGAGACATGCAAGGAAGGAATCTCCACCTCCAAAGGTAAAATAGCTTCCGCACCATACACGAAGGAATAAGGTGTTGCGCCAGTAGGTGTGTGGATAGAAGTGCGATAAGCCCATAGTGCTGGATTCAGCTGTACATGCCAATCTCGACCAGCATCATTGACAACCTTTTTCAGGATCTTGATAATGGTTTTATTTGATGCTTCAGCTTGACCATTCCCCTGTGGATAGTATGGATTGGAGAAACGATGTTGGATATGAAACTTTGCACAAAGCTCTTTAACATCTTTATTCTTGAAAGGACGACCATTATCTATGACTATGGCAAGGGGAACCCCATACCGGCATATGATATAATTCAGCAAGAATTTTGAAATTTGGACACCCATGATATAGGTCATGGGAATAGCCTCAATCCATTTTGTAAAATACTCTATGGCTGTAATGATGAACTTGTGCCCATTTGCAGAGGTCGGGTGAATCTTGCCAATAAGATCCAATCCCCATTGAGAAAAAGGCCATGGAGATATGACAGAATGAAGCTCTTGGGCTGGTGCATGAATGTAGTTTCCATGAATCTGGCATTTGTAGCACTTCTTAACAAAATCATGAACATCTTTTTCCAGAGTGGGCCAATAATACCCAGCATGAATCAACTTTTTGGCTAATCTTAGACCATTGAAATGGCCTCCACATATACCATCATGAACCTCATGTAAAGCCGTTTGTGCTTCGTCAGAATCCAAACACCTGAGGAGGGTATGGTCAAAGGAACGGTGGTAAAGGGTGTCGGTGATGATGACATATTTGGCTATCTGTCAAATAAAGGCTCGACGTTGGTTAGTGGAAAGATTGGGTGGTAAGGTTTGGGATTTTAAATATTGATATACATCATTGTACCATGGGGAGTTAGGACCAACAAGAACGCACATCACATCTGCTGTCGGAATGTCAAAAGAAGGAACCAGCAATTGTTCAACTAAAAATTCACATTTGTCCATATTGTTTGGCATATTCAACATGGAAGCAATCGTAGCCATTGCATCTGCCGACTTGTTTTGCATTCTGGGAACTTGATTGAAATGGATAGCCGTGAATTTGGTCTTGAAGAAATCTACCATATGCTTATAGGGAATAAGCTTTTCATCTTTTGTTTCGTAGTCATCATTCACTTGTCAGATGACTAATTGAGAATCTCCATAGACTTGCAAATGCTTGATGTTCCAGTGGACTGCTACTCGGAGTCCTGTAACCAGTGCTTCATACTCTGCAATGTTATTCGTACAGTGGAAAGTTATTCTGTAAGACTTTGGAATAGCATCACCTTGAGGGGTGACAAACAAGATGCCTGCTCTGGACCCGAACTTAGTATGGGACCTGTTGGGTCTCAAATCAACAGATTGGATAGGTTCTAAGGAAATGCCAACTCCTATGATCAAACCCTCCAATTGACTTGGCCAACTTATAGAGTGAACCTATTTGGTTACTAACTCTCTCACTTTAGGCTCTGCAGGACCTAGGCGGGTATACCTACTCACTAGTTGTTCCTTCAACTAATGCTTTTTATAGCAGATTTAATGTCTTAATCTGATATCTCCTAGTCTTAGAATGGCATAAGTTTCTTAAATAGACTGATTTCAGATATGTGTGTATTGATCTATGTATCTTACAAAAGTATATATGTTACAGTATGGCTAAATTACCTACTATACCTACTCTACTAATCCTAATGCTTAAAGGTAAAGGGTAACTGGTATGGTTAAAGGGTTTGTTTACAAATGATCAGTGCCTTTCCTCCTATTTGGGCTACAGAGTCTTATATTTCTTCAGGACTTATTGTGTAAACTTATGAGACAGTTTTTAATCCCACCACCTCTTGATGAGTCTGTCAGTTACTATTTCTTATGAGCTCTACTTCAATGTCTATATTGTAAACTGCTTGAATGAATTTAACCCTAACTTTTAAGAGACCATCCAAGGAAGAAATACAAGGAACAATTACAATTCATGAGTAAATCTTTTTGATCCAAATCTACAATATAAAACACAAAATTTTACTGGAAGAACACGAATAACCTTATCCACTTTTAGATAATATCATAAGCAATTGCCTTCTAAAAATATGTTAACTCTCAACACATATGAGAAAGAAAATGCAACTGGTTATTTTTGATAAAAAGTTTAAAAGTACAAAATTGCCTCCACCTCCTCTATCTCTATCCTCTTTTTTTCTTTCCTCTTTACATTTTACATCACACATATATATGTGTTTGAATGGTTTTCATACCCCTTTGGGTGAAAAGACACCCCTCTTTTAAATAAAAATAATTCCAAATCCCGAAATTGCCTTAGTTTATGTAATTAATTGTCACTTTACAAGTTGTTTAGGCATATTAGAGGTATTTTAAGGCTATTTTATGGGTATATAATGGATAAATGGTCTTTAAATGATGTAAATACCCCCTTTGGTGCTTCACACTCCATTTTTTATGCCCATTATTGTGTTTATGTTATGGTTTCATATTGTGCAACAAATGTAAAATATATTACTTGTACCTATTCAATATATATATATATATATATGTATATATATATTTAGAATTTTTCTTGCTCCTTGTCTTGGAATTTGGAATTCTAAAAATTGCAAATTTTAGGGTTCCAACAGTGGCTCTGTCTGGGGATGGATGCCCCTTCTGGGCATAGCAAGAATTTAGATCTTTGGTAGAGAAAACCATGTGCCTAATTCATTGACCTGTTTTGGTGGCCTCAAAAAACTGAACACCAATTCTTTCCTCTATCAAACATCTGATTCTCATCATGAAGTAGTATAAAAACTTTGAAATTAGTGATATCACCTAATTGGCAATTCCTGTCATACGATGCATTATCCATCCTTATTTTATAAGGATTCTTTATTTCACCTGGATTACCATTATCCCCTATTCCATAGGAAATGATATTTATACTTTTACAAAAGTTTGCTCCTTGTGGCATCCGCGTATTCTTCATCTCTATTTTATTGGAATGCTGCATATTATCTAACTGGTACTTCTTTTCACCTTTTATTTTATCTCTATGTGATGTACCTTCCTTTTGTAACTCTCTTATTTTTGTGGTCCTTTTATCACGTGACTTAGTCATATTATTACCCATGTTGTCTTCACACATGTTTGTATTGTCCATACTGTCTGAATTTTTTTCTTCTTCATCATATAAAGGATTTGAGAATACATGAAAATCCTTTTCACACATACTATGGCAGTAGGGAATATGATTTTCCTCTATCACTTCATCACATAAGGGGTTTGAAAATATTTGAAAGCCATTTTCAAATTCGCATACCTCCTCTTTATCAATTGTATCATCAAGGTACTCAGGTATGGATTCACTCTCCTCATGACTAGTACAATATTCTTCATCAATGTTAGCAACAATTTCTTCAGGTTCTGACTTGTACTCACAAACATCATCAATTGCTTCTTCATCAGATGGGACTTCCAAAGGGATAACTGATTCTTCTATATAATCATCTTCATTTGCATCTCTTATGTTGATGTTACCCGTCTCACGCAAATCGTGTAGTTTTTTATTCAATTCTTCAAGAATTGAACATGCTGATTCCAAATTGTCAGACCCAAATTCTCTCACGATCAATTCCTCCAGTATAGCTGAATTAAGTTGTATATTATCAGGCATTTGGAAATAAGTCACCATTATTCTACCAATCAGTTTTTCTATAGATTCACCTTCCTTTCTTCTTATGTTGTAGATTGCATTGCCACAATCATAATCCGATTGAATCTGATTTTGGTATGGAGAACCAATTGAAGGGCTAGTGACTAAAGTGTTGTCCTCGATTACACCATAAAATTCTTCCATGAACCACCACTCAAGTTCTTCCCATGATGAGATACTTTTTGGGGGTAACAAGTTGAATGACTGCTCTGCAACATCCTCCAATGTTAGCACAAACCATTTCATGATCGTTTCTTCTAAGTAGATTTTGAAGGTCTCAATAAACCAATAAAATGATTTTAGATGCCCAATTGGTGATTCCCTTTCATCTCCATGGAACCTCGGCATATAGATCTTCAACTCACAGGGAAATGCATATGGATACTCAAGGATGTTACCGAAATCCAATGGCTTAAAATTTCTTGGAATATTCTTGCCTCTTTGTGGCTGTGGTTGCCACTGTGCATATTTTTCTGAAGATGCTTCTCCATAAAAATATGGATATTGAAACATACTAAATGCTACTAATCTTTTTCATTTAATTTTCCTTTTTATAGAGTCGCCACCCCTTTCATAGAGGACATAAGTTATTTATTTCTTCTGAGTTCTCTCCCACAACAGAGTCTTAATAATTCTTCCCCAGCAGAGTCGCCAATCTGTTGGGTCTCAAATCAACAGATTGGATAGGTTCTAAGGAAATGCCAACTCCTATGATCAAACCCTCCAATTGACTTGGCCAACTTATAGAGTGAACCTATTTGGTTACTAACTCTCTCACTTTAGGCTCTGCAGGACCTAGGCGGGTATACCTACTCACTAGTTGTTCCTTCAACTAATGCTTTTTATAGCAGATTTAATGTCTTAATCTGATATCTCCTAGTCTTAGAATGGCATAAGTTTCTTAAACAGACTGATTTCAGATGTGTGTATTGATCTATGTATCTTACAAAAGTATATATGTTACAGTTTGGCTAAATTACCTACTATACCTACTCTACTAATCCTAATGCTTAAAGGTAAAGGGTAACTGGTATGGTTAAAGGGTTTGTTTACAAATGATCAGTGCCTTTCCTCCTATTTGGGCTACAGAGTCTTATATTTCTTCAGGACTTATTGTGTAAACTTATGAGACAGTTTTTAATCCCACCACCTCTTGATGAGTCTGTCAGTTACTGTTTCTTATGAGCTCTACTTCAATGTCTATATTGTAAACTGCTTGAATGAATTTAACCCTAACTTTTAAGAGACCATCCAAGGAAGAAATACAAGGAACAATTACAATTCACGAGTAAATCTTTTTGATCCAAATCTACAATATAAAACACAAAATTTTACTGGAAGAACACGAATAACCTTATCCACTTTTAGATAATATCATAAGCAACTGCCTTCTAAAAATATGTTAACTCTCAACACATATGAGAAAGAAAATGCAACTGGTTATTTTTGATAAAAAGTTTAAAAGTACAAAATTGCCTCCACCTCCTCTATCTCTATCCTCTTTTTTTCTTTCCTCTTTACATTTTACATCCCACATATATATGTGTTTGAATGGTTTTCATACCCCTTTGGGTGAAAAGACACCCCCCTTTTAAATAAAAATAATTCCAAATCCCGAAATTGCCTTAGTTTATGTAATTAATTGTCACTTTACAAGTTGTTTAGGCATATTAGAGGTATTTTAAGGCTATTTTATGGGTATATAATGGATAAATGGTCTTTAAATGATGTAAATACCCCCTTTGGTGCTTCACACTCCATTTTTTATGCCCATTATTGTGTTTATGTTATGGTTTCATATTGTGCAACAAATGTAAAATATATTACTTGTACCTATTCAATATATATATATATATGTATATATATATTTAGAATTTTTCTTGCTCCTTGTCTTGGAATTTGGAATTCTAAAAATTGCAAATTTTAGGGTTCCAACAGGACCCATCAAAGTATAACTTCCATTCATTAGAGGATGTGAAAGCAAAGACTGATTCATCTGGAAAATCAGTTAACATGGGATGATCATCAGAAATAGGAGCCTCTGCAAGTTGATCTGCTATGACTTGTCCTTTGATGGCCTTTTTCTCCATATACTCAATGTAAAATTCACTGAGAATCATGACCCATTTTGCTAGGCGACCCGTCAAAGCTGCTTGGCTAAGCAAATATTTTAAGGGATCAATTTTTGCAACCAACAATGTTCGGTGGTTCAGCATATAATGTCGGAGTTTCTGCATTGCAAATACCACTGCTAAGCATGCCCTTTCAATAGTTGAATAATTTAGCTCATAGCCTACCAGTGTCTGACTGATATAGTAAATAGCTCGCTCTTTTCTGTTCTCATCTTGTTGGGCCAAGAGAACTCCTAATGCCGTTTCAGTGGCAAAAATATATAATGAAAATGGCTTTCCATCTATCGAAGGCATTAGAATAGGTGGCGACAACAAATATTCTTTAAGGGCTTGAAAAGCTGCTTGACATTGCTCAGTCCATTTTAAAGCGACACCTTTATGCAATAGATGCTGGAATGGATGACATTTGTCGGCCAACTAAGCTATGAAGCGGCGGATTGACTGGAGCTTTCCTTGCAGACTTCTTAATTGCCAGAGATTTGAAGGTGGAGGCATATCCATTATTTCTTTGACTTTGGCAGGGTCGACCTCAATGCCTCGGTGAGAAACAATGTATCCTAGTAACTTTCCAGCTGTGACACCAAATACACACTTCTTTGGATTGAGCCTGAGTTTGTAGGTCTCCATTCGGTCAAAGATCAGGCCCAGGATGGCTAGATGACTATCTCGGGTGACAGATTTGCATAACAAATCATCAACATAGTCCTCCATCAAAGTGTGCATGAAATCATGAAAAATGGTCATCATTGCTCTTTGATATGTTGTGCCTACATTTTTAAGACCGAAGGGCATCACGTTCCAACAGTAGGTACCCCAAGCACAGGTGAATGCTGTCTTATGCTGATCTTCAGGAGCAATGCGAATTTGGTTATAGCCGGAGAAACCATCCATTAATGAAAGCATCTCATATCCAGCCGTCATGTCCACTATGATGTCTATGTTTGGCAATGGAAAATCATCTTTAGGGCATGCTTTATTGAGATCCCTAAAATCTGTGCAGATTCTGATGCCCCCAGTTACTTTGCTAACTGGCACTAAATTTGAAATCCAGTCTGCATAATCAATGGGTCTGATGAAGCCCACATCTAGCAATTTTTTTAGTTCCACTTTGACCAAAAGAGCCACTTGAGGATGCATCTTTCTAAGTTTCTATTTGACAGGCTTGGCATCAGCTTTTAGTGGCAAATGATGAAGAACCAATTCTGGATCAAGGCTAGGCATATCTGCATAGGACCATGCGAAGCTGATCTTCTTCTCAAGAAAGAAATTGACAAAATCTACTTTTTCCTGTTGTGAGAGAGAAGCGGCAAAATGAATGACCTTAGGGTTGTCAGGTGTACCCAAATTGATTTCCTCGGTCATTTCCACAAGTAATGTTGATTTGTCCTGACTTGATAGGGGTATGTCCACTCTTCCACCTTTGGGTGCCTCAGAGAGGTTTTCACCCGCAGGTACGTCTTTTCTTTTTACTTTTGTATGATCAGAGAGTGCCTTACGGTTTTCACCCAAAGATCTATTCTTTTGATTTTTTACTATTTCTTTTCTTTTTTCATTTTGATGACTGGAAGAGGGAGTTGACTCCCCAAAATATGCCGTGGAATCCAGATCAATAGCAAATCCTACCTTGTGATCACCTTGTGGTATGCCTTCCTGTAGTCCAAGGAATTCTGCAATTGCTTCATCATTTTGAAAATAGTCCAATGTGAGCGGTTCTTGTTGGTCATGTTGGATAAGCTGGGGATAGATGAGGGGCATGTCATCATCAGTTGTAAGGAGAGAGAGGGCTGATATGGTAAAGATATGAACATCGGTAGTGTCACTATCCGAACTGCTTGTATCGGATTCAGAGCTTGGATCCCAAAATGTCTCTATCCAAGCATGGGGACAGGTTTTAGGAAGAGGAGTTATTTCATGTTTGTCTTCCATAGGCAAGTTATCAGGGTCAATGAAAATATTGTCGAGGGCATAGGAGATAGAAGAAAAAGAACTCCACTCCCATTTGTTGGAATCAGTCTCGGGTCGGGTATCCTCATGTGTTATTTCATCGTCAGAATCATGCCCTTTTCTACACGTGGGCACTTTGGTAGATGTGGATCCAATTCTCAACGGTACAAAACCTAATCCTAAAGTTGGAGGTCGTCTCTTGGGTATGACAGGTTTTAGCCTTCCATTGTTGTTTAGGCATAAGCCACTGCAACCATCATATCCTTTCTTTTGCAGCATGGTAAATCCTTTGCCATATCGTTCCACTGGCAATCTGACAGGTGGGGTCTCAATTGGATCTTTATAAATCCAATCTATGACATCGTCATCTATAGTTTCCTTGTCAAGTTCTCCCCATTTGGTAAATGTAGTAGGAGGTTGATATTGAATAATGACCTTAGGTTCTTTTTGCAATAAATACTGTTTGCCATATGATTTTGGAGATATTGGCAAATTCCCGATGAGGAATGTCTGATCCATTGAATATTCTCCACATCCTTGGTCTTGTATCTTCAATTTTCCTTTGACAGCCTCTAACAATTGATTGGGATCCACATAGCTATGTAATTTGGCCTCTTTGTTGACTAGGACTTGCCGCTGAGGGGTATCCTTTAGAGTAGCACAAAATTGAAATGGATTAGGATCTCCAGGAATTGTTATCTCAGTTCCATTGTAAGGATATTTCAAACATTGATGATAGGTGGATGGAACTGCTTTCATTGCATGAATCCATGGACGGCCAAGGATCATATTATAAGGGAGATCAAGGTCGAGGACTTGTAGGAAAGTGTTTTCTGTCACTGGACCAACTCTGATAGGCAATGTAATTATCCCTTTGGATGGGTGCTCAGCATCATCATATGCTTTGATTGTTATTCTTTTAGAAGCATCAATGTCATTTTCTGTATACCCAAGGCCAATAACCACTCTCAAAGTACAAATATTAAGACCTTCTCTACCATCTATCAAGACTCGTCGGATTTTGCAGTTATGAACAAAGACTTCAAGGTGTAAAGGATCATTGTGAGGGAGCTTGTCGGGTGAGATATCATTGTCAGAGAATGCGACATTCTGGGAAATGGCTAAATGTCCGATCTGGGCTTGAAACTGGTCAACATCAATATCTGTCGGAACAATGGACTCAACTAAAGCTTTATCCAGGACTGCACGATGCATGGGAGACATTTTCAATAACTCAAGGATTGATATTTGTGCTGGTGTGTTTCGTAGGTGATCCAAAAGATTATACTGACTTGCAGGAGTTGGCTTGGGAGGAGCTGCAGGAGCTCCTTTCAGGACTATCTTGGATCAACGAGTGGTGACTGCACAAGAAGGATCTTGTCCCTTTATTCTCAGGGTAGAAACATACTCAGTTGAAGCGCGAAGACAATTAATGACATTATTATAACCAGAACTTGCATAATTGGCCGTTTGGGCAGAGTTGGAAGAAGATGCTTTACCCTTGTCATGATCAAGCAAAGGAGTTTTGAAAATAGTATGATCAGTGTTAGAGGTTGGATGGGGTGGATCTACCTCAATTACTCCTTGCTCTAATAAATCTTGAATCATGTGTTTCAATTGAAAACAGGATGCAGTTTTGTGTCCTTTGGACCGATGATATTCACAGTACGCCTTATCATTCCACCAATGCGGTTTTACCGCTAGTTCTGCCTTGATATCTGGTAGCTTATTAAATTTTGCTTGTATCAATTGTCTCATTACTGATTCAATAGGCTCTCCCAATGGCGTAAATTGTCGAGGAGGCCCATCCCGCGATCGGAAGGGTTTGCGTTGTTGGTTTTGCTGTTGACCTTGTTGTTGATTATACTGTTGAGTGTGCTGTTGTTGAGTAGGCTGTTGAGTAACATTGCTAATTGGTGCTTGATTTTGTTCCATAGTTGACATATTAGGAACACTCAATTTCTTGATCGTGAATGGGGGTTGATTTGCATTCACTGCTCTTGCATCAACAACTCCATCATTAGTGACATTCTTGTTCTTATACCAAAATCTGTTTCTATCTCCCAAATAATTGGTGTTATCACTGTCTTTATTGAGCTTAATAATTCCCTTGGCTACAAGAGCAGTTTCAATATTCATCCCTTTCTTAAAGAGTTTCTCAATAGTACTGGGACTTTTCAATTTTAGCTCATACATAATTTCTGGGACCAAATTTTGGATAAACAAATTCACTTGTTGTTCTTCAGGTATATCGAGGGAAGAATGACTATACAAGCTTCGCCATCGTTGCAAAAAAGTCACTAATGGTTCACCTTGCTTTTGCTTGGTGTTGCATAGATCTGACATAGTCACATCACTGTCAATGTTAAATGCAAAGTGAGATATAAACTTTTGAGCCAATTCAGACCAAGTCTTTATATTTCCTGGCAAATGCGAATACCAATCCATGGCTTGTCCCATGAGACTTCGTGCAAATAATCGCATTAAATATGTATCCTCATAGCTCACTTCAGTACATGCCGTGAAAAATGCACGAATGTGATCTTTTGGGTTGCCATTCCCTTTATATTTCTCAAAATTAGGTGCTTCAAAATGCTTAGGGAATGGAGGCATGTATACACTCTTGACAAATGGATTAGGACATAAATCTTGGTCTGTATACAACTTCTTTGTTCCTTTAGTTTCTAATGCATCAACTTTTCATTGTAACTGCTCAAGTTGTTGTGCAATTGTATCAGATTGTAGAGGTCCATCATTAATCCTGGTTGGTATTCTTTGTCGATACATCGCATTTTTGATCGGTTGTTGATACTCTGAAATGGCCATTTTTGGTGTCTCCAGCATATAAAATTCTTGGTACATCGCTTGTTGTTGTGGTTGCTCTATGCCTTGATATCGACCTTGTTGTTGTGCTTCTTGGAGCCTAGATTGAGATTGCAATTGAGTAGGTTGTTGATATTGCACAGGTGCCAATTGCGGTTGTGAAGTAGGATAGCTTACTTTCCTTGGCACATACTAAGGCACATGTTGTTGATGTTGACGAATAGGAATTTGTTGACTTTGTGCCAATTGTTGTCGCGGTGTATATCCCATCATTTGTAAAAAACTTTGTTTAGGTGCTTTTCGTTGCTTCTCCTTAGGATGGGGTATAGCACGTGCATTAACTTGCTGTGTTGTTTGTCCAATCCATTGTGATGGTTGCAAGTTTGCATTAACTTGTAATGGTGCCGAAGGCGCTGCAATTTGTTGTCGAATGCGAAATTGTTGTTGTGGTACATTACTTGTTTGCACATTCGATTGCACCTTTTGTATATTACTCAATTGTTGCAACAATTGTTGTTGGTGCAAACCACTATCCGTAGCTCTTTGTGTCGCCATTATCGAAGGATTTGTCACAACAGTGTTTGGCAAAGATATGGAACTTAACGGGACATAAGAACTTTGTTGCCTCGTGGAATTATTTTGGACATTGGCGACATTAGGCATTCCAGTTGTGAAGCTTTCCTGCATCTTAGATTTTGATCCAATTTTATGCATGTAAGGAACCACTTCTTGTTGAGGGATAGTTGTGAATACTTGCGTATTCTTTATTTGATCTTGTGTTACAGGTGTTGTATTGAATAGTGGATTATTTATTGTCTCAAATGGTGACTTTTGAGGAATAGTCACTGTCAATGCCTTTGAAGCACGTTTGCTCATCAATGTAGGTTGAGTTGCTTGATGTGTATTTTCTTCATTTGGATGCGGGGAAAAACTTAACAACTCACCGCTTTGTTGTTCTTGCACATTGATTTGGTCACTTGAAGAGGTCACATTACTCATCATGTTAAGATACTTTTGTGGAAACATCTTAAAGACCTTGTTCAAGAACTTATCCATCTTTTTTGTTACCTTTGGATCTTGAAGGAATATGTCAACATCATCCGAAGCATCGGAATCAGATGAAGAATCTAGTTGGACATTTGGATTCGTTTCTTGTTGAATGCCTTGATCTGAACCAAATCCTTGTGAGAGGGTTTGTTCTTCATATAATGTTTGAGTTTGAATGTCATGTTGCAAATTTGGTTGATTCCAATTGAAAGGAGCACTTCCTCTTGGAGTTGGTGGAACACTCCCATGTCCTGGTTTCATAGGTACAAACAATGGTTCATATAATGGAGGTGGTCCAAGTTGAACCGTTCCATATGGTGGTAGGGATGTGTTTAATGAACCTTCAATTTGTACTGTTTGACTGTTTTGAAACTGCGAATTTGCTGTGTTGTCCATGGGTTGATACATTGGTTCACCCATCTTTTTAGATTTAGATCTTGTCTCAACAGGCATGTCACTTATGCCAATGCAATGTTTTTGGAATTTTCAAGGATAATGTATGATATGCAACTAAATGCAAACTAGATAGACGAGCATGCAATCTATGTTTTTGGTTGTTTTTGAAGATTTTGACAAACTTTTGAAATGCAAATCTAAGAGAGGGACCCTTAGGAAATTGGAATGATATCTAGACCTCAAAGGACAAAAGGACTTAGGTGACAAAAGGACAAATGACAAAGTCTCCCCTATATGCTTGGATACTAAGCTAGGTTTGACCAAATGATATTGATGACAAAAGGACAAAAGATTAGATAAGGTCTAGATCTCCTAACAATGACTTAGGGTTGCATCAAAGATTCGGATTACCCAAGTATTACAAAAACCTAGTTTTGACACTATATGCAAAGGGAAAATTACTATGCAAGTGACCTTAATATGATATGATAATGACCTAAGCTTAATGGAGAGACCTAGGGTATGCAAATATGAATGAATGACAATGATATGACTTTGATGCAAGAGGGCATATGCAAATGGATGACCCTTATTGATATGCAAAGGAGTATGACTTAGGTGAAACCTAACCTTGGTACTTGACAATGAACTTTGCAAAATGCAACCTAGGATGAACCTAAATGTAAGTGACATGCTTGTTGAGATAAGATTTTGAACAATGTTTGCTAACCATGTTTGAAGGTGAGTTTTGAAGTTTGTTGAACCTTTGTTGGATGAATGTCTCTTGTGTTTAATCTTATGTTTTGAATCAATTTGTTTTTGCTTTTTGAAATGGGATGCAATTCAACTTTTGACAAGCAAAGAATACAAGATATTGCAACTTAGACTCAAGACAATCATGCTCATTTCCACATTTCTTATGGTAGGAAAAGACATTAGGTACTTGAGAGGTAGACTCATTATGGGATTCAAGGAGAATACATAGATGCTTGACCCCACGGGCTCCCCTCCATGGCACTCACTTCTCAGGGCAGCCAAGAATCAGTCCCCATGGAAATCTCCCCATGGCGAACTTAGTATCTCTTCCAAGTATCCGAATTTGTCCTTCTCAAGCAACTAGAAGGGTTTTTGGCCTCTAAAAACAAGGTGTTTAGTAAGGATTTATGTTAAGTGTTACTCCTTGATGTCACACAAGCGTGATTGAGACATTAAGCCCATCAAGATACCAAACAAATGTAGTCGCGTAAGCACGATTTAGACCAAGAGGCCCTACTTAGATGTTGAAATGAGAAAGAGTTCAAGGGTCATCACTTCCCAAGTAACTGCAATTCCCACATAATACTTCCTTCAAAGCTTTCGCTCATCGGGTATTTTTTTATAGTGAGTTAGAATGCCAAGGAATTCTAGCCGTACTCACTTTGGGTCGTTCCCTTCTCACGATTATCACTTTCTTGCAAAAGCAAAGTGGTCGGGAAGGCAGGCCCTCTAAAGGAGACAAACAATCAACAACACAAGCATGGTATCGAAGATCTAGATTTCTGATCACCCTAAGAAGGATGAGAGCATACTCTCCTACTCCAATTTCATACTCAACAATCAAAGCAAACAAATGTTCATTCCAACCTATTTAGAAATCACTAGGTGCCTAAAAATAAAATACAAACACAAAGTTTGATTGTTTCTCCAAGGCAACCTGCAAAAACCCAAGTTAGAAGTTTGATACGCTTATTCTTTGACTTTCGAATCTGCACAAAGCATGTTAGTAGTTTGATTTATTGTCTTTGCCATGTGTATGCCAAGATTCTGCATAGATAATTAGTACCAAAATCCAAAGCACAGAAAACAAAATGCAAAAACACAACAAATTTCAAGTAAACACTGCATTTTTTACCTCTGTTCTGGACTTTACACAGGCGCAGAACCCATGACACAGGTGCAGAATGCAGGACACAAGCGCAGAATGTCTTCTACACAGGCGCAGAATGCTCAACATAGGTGCAGGATGCAGGACACAAGCGCATAAGTCTCCAGAAAACCCTGCACGACCCTATTTTTGGGTTTTTTGGCCTGCAAATCAACTTGAGAGCACTCAAAACACCATAAAGAGGTTAGAAGGTTAGTGTTCACGTTGGGTTCACCAATTAATGTAGGTTAGGAAATAGGAAATCATCACAAACAAAGATGAACGCAATAATCATTAGCTCAATCACGAAAGCACAATTGCAATGATCTATCCCAAACACATTCAATAGAGACATAAAGATAAAACATTCAAAAAGATTATGCAAACCAGATGTTCCCTTCATGTGGCTCCATTGTTCTTCTTTCCTCTTCAAATGGTTTGGTTGTGGATCTCACCTACAAGTGCACATACATGATTGAAAGCAAGATTGACATTGATTATTGATCAAGAGTACTAGAAGCGTAAATTCGATAGTTTGATTAAGGATTAGGGATTGATTGAAGAAATTCATCCAATTTATAGAAGAATTGGAGAGATGACAAGATTAGCATGATTCAATTCAAATGGAAATTGCAAATCAATTATGTCAATTATGACAAATTATGACAAATTATGCACTTTCTATGCAAAATTTGTTGATTGATGATTTATGACAAATTATGACAACTTCTATGTCAAAATTGATTGATTGTCAATTATGACAAATTTATGACAAATTAACATGTCATTTCCATGAATTTAGGAGAGAAATAGGAGGAATTTGAAATTAGGAATTAGAAAAATTAGAAAATTAGAAATGAGGAATTAAGAAATTAGAAAATTAAGAAATTGATGGAAATTAGAAATTAGGTAAATTAATTAATAATTTGTCATTTATTAATTAATTCACAAAGAGGAATAATTAGCCAATTAAATGAACATTTAATTGCAATGAGAAGACTTAGGACAAATAAATAATTTATTAATCCTAAAGGAAGAAATGACACACACAAGGTTAAATGATTAAATCATGAAACCCTAGAAGACAAATTAGCAATGCGAGAATGACAATTAGGTCTTGACAAAGGATAATTGACTCGATCATGACTTGATTTTGGATTGATAAATGACCAATGTGATAAATGATTTGATTGAGAAAATGCGCCAATTGATGAGGAACAATGACAAATTGATCCAAATTGACATAATTGAGAAAGACGACGATCGATGACAAATTGATCGCAAAATGGCAAGATTGACAAGAGGACAAGAATTGATGACAAAATAGTTTGCAAGATGACAGGATTGAAAATGACCACGATTGATGACAAATCAATCGCAAAATGACAAGATCGAACATGACAATGACTGATGACAAATCAATCATTAAAACAACAAGATTGAAAATGATAAGGATTGATGACAAATCGACAAGATTGATAAGAGGACAAAACCCTAATTAGGATTGACGATGTCCAAAATGATGACAAATGAGCACGCACATTGATGCGATAGGATAAGATCGATCAAAATCATGACTGGATAGTGTTGTCAACAAGACCAAATTCGAGAGCGAGACAAATGAAGAATGTAGAAGAATGACTCGATGTTCGCAAATGATAAAAACCAAGTACGAATCATAGGAGAAATGTTAATGCGACGCAAAAACCTAAAATGAGGCAATGCGCAAATTTTAAAGTATGACTCCGCAAGCGTTGACCATTTTTAGGTGTCTACAGTTATATTAGAAGAGATGAGTATATTGGCAAATTTGATCCTAGAAGTGATGAAGGAATATTTCTTGGTTATTCATCTAAGAGCAAGGCATATAGATTTTTTAATAAGAGATTGCAAAAAATTGTTGAGAGTACAAATGTAAAGATTGATGAACAATTGAGAGGAACTTCAAGGTATATAGACTCTGAACCGGCAACAGAAATTGTGACAAATGAACCTACACCTAATCCACCGGTACAGAATGAAGATCCAGTTACCTCGATATCATCAGAGGATTCCACAGTAATTGAAGAACAACAACAAACTAAGACACCCCGGTATGTAAGATTGAATCATTTTGAAGATCATATAATTGGAAACAAATTTAAAGGAGTTATGACAAGAGGAAGATTGGAAAATGAAGAGGTATGTCGTATTTCTCAAATTGAACCATCATCTATCAATGAGGCATGTGAAGATAAATTTTGGATTAAAGCTATGAAAGAAGAATTAGGACAAATTGAGAAAAATAATACTTGGACATTAGTTCCCCGACCTAAAGATAAAAATGTAATTGGAACCAAATGGGTATTTAGAAACAAACTTAATGAAGATGGTAAGGTTGTTAGAAATAAAGCAAGACTAGTGTGTAAGGGATATTCTGAGAGAGAAGGAGTTGATTATAATGAAACCTTTGCACCGGTAGCCAGAATTGAGGCAGTCAGATTATTCTTGGCTTTTGTAATGCCCCTACCCTAGTCGGACTTGTAAAACCCGTTTGACCTTGGTTGACTTCCTATGTGGCATTCTTGAATGGTAGGTTAACCATGATGCAATGTGTAGTTTAGATAATATAAATAATTGTGCAAATTTATTATTGTGCTCTTGCCTCGATTCTTGTGTAAATGTAATTGTTCCTAACTCTTGTGATAAATCTCGAGCTAACGCCCTCATTGAATATGTATATGTATATGCATGCTTGTATGAATTCATGGGTGCAGGAGATTGCAGGTACAACACCGCTTAGGGCAAGGTTCATCTCCTTTGGGATTTGCAGGGTTGAGTATACCTCCTTCATCCTTAGAATTCGGATTTGGTGGTCATATAACTCACGTCTTGCCTTAGCCATGGTCAGGTGAGCGTCGTGCGTGGTTCGTGGGGCTTGCTTTTCATTGGGTTGCGTGTCGTGAGATTTGGTAGACTTCCTCGGTTTGCATGCCTTGCGCGAGGTAAGTGGAGTTTGCTATCCTAAGTATTTTAATTCAAGTTAATGAGTAGATGTACGCATTAGTAATTTAAAAATAAAATAAAATAAGTAGATTCTTTTATATGATTAATCGTTAATTTAAAGAGATTGTTTTAATTATTATTGTAGCCAAACTTAAGGTATTTAACTTGGATTAATGTGCTCATTTACGCATTTGTAGTTGAGAAATTAGAATAAATAAGACTCTTTCATTAGATTAGTCATTTATTTAAAAAGGTTGCTTTATTATGTTATAGCGAGTCAATTCAATAGTTAATTTTAATAATAACGAATTTAATGAGTTATGCATTTTAGAAAGGAAAGATTTAAAGTCATTTGGGAAAATAGAAATAAATTAATCATTTTCGCATTTTGGAAGAGAAAGGGAGAAATTTATTATTTAAAGGAAATTATTCTTTTTTTAAAGTTGAAAAAGTATAAAGGATTGATTTTTGAAATTTAAATTAATTTAAATATCCTAACCCTTGTTAGTAATTCAAAATATAAAGTGTTGGCTAAAGTAATATGAAGAAATTTAAAATTTAAAATTTAAAATTAGAGTTAAATAAGAAATGGAAGCTTTTAATTTTAAAAGAAAAAAAAATAAAAATGAATAAGAAGTATTGAATAATGGAAAGGAATGATTTCCATTTTTCATTCTCTTTTATTTTAAAAATAAAAATGCCTAAATTCGAAATTTAAAATTAGGGCAAAAATAGGGTTTCTCATTTTAACCTAGTTGGGAAATGTTTTTGGGGGTTCTTTCTTTTTGGGGTTTTTGGGAAAAAAAAAATGGTTTTGGGGGGAAAAAAAAGAAGAAGAAGAAAAGAAGGGAAGAAATGGAGATTTTCTTGCAGGGGGTTGGAGCTCGTCTTCGAAATCTTGCCCGGAAATGCGATGGAGGTAGGATTCTATTCTTCCCTTTTGTTCTTTGCTAAATAAAATAAAAGAAATATAAAAATAAAGAAAAAAGGGTATTTTGTTCTTCATGATATGCTGTTTTTTTTCTTTATATCCATGAATACTCTTAGATTCAAGTGCAGTTTTGAGAATCTTGTCATTTTGGGGCAAGATTGTTAAAAAAAAGTAGATAAAGGAGATTAAATCCTTTTGGGTATTTGAGTTTTATGATCTAGTTGTGAATATTGTCCATTTCATTCCTTTGAACATTCTAGAAAAAGAAAATAAAAATATACAGTTCTCTATATGTTGATTTCTTTATTTATTTCTCATTTTAGAAATCATTGATTTGATTCTAAAAAAAAATTGGAGAAGGAATAAATATTTGGGGTTTTAGAGGGATTGGATTCTTTTCTGTTTTTAATCCAAAAAAAAAAATTATTAATGTTGGGTTTTGGGAGGGATTTGATTTATTTTCTGTTATAACCCAGAAAAAAAAATGTTACAACCCAAAAGACTGGTTTTGTGGTCTGGTTCTTTTTGTTATTTAAAAAAAATAAAATAATTTTAAAATGTCTGAAAACCCCCCCAACCATGGCTGGGAGGTGACGGGCTGCCATGGTAGCAACTGCTACCAGTTGGTAGCAGCGCTACCACTGGTAGTGAACTGCTACCAAATGGTAGCAGCGCTACCAAAGGTAGTGGCCTGCTACCATTTGGTAGCAGCACTACCAATGGTAGCGTGGGCTACCAAGGGGGCCCATGTGGGGTCCACGTGGGTAACCCCAAACTTGCATTTTTTTTTTTCTTTCTTTTTAATATTTATTTTTATTATTGTTTTTTTTTTTAAAAAAAAAAGGGGGACAATAAACTGTCAATATAATAGTAAGTAAAAATAATAAAATAAATAAAAAATAATTTTAAATGAAGTTTTTTAATTATTTAAATTTAGTTTTTTTTTTTCCCTTTATTCATTTAATATTATTTAATTTGTGTATTAAATAATATTTGGGATTTAGATAAGTGATATTTAGACAACTCATATAGTAATATATGTTATTAATCATATATTGATTTTTTTTGCTACATTCTGATTTATATATATAGCATTATTAATTATTAATTAGGGATAAATGTGGGTGTTATTTCTAATTGGTTAAATATAAATTGAGATTTACGTATACTTGCTTCATATATATACACAAGAAATTATAAATCAATGGGGAGCGTTTTCTTTCATTTCAAAGTCTCCTTTCAAAGTATATTTTCTTTTGAATAGGGTATAGTTGTGTTGCTAGAGAGGGGTACTAGTGTATAGTTCTAGACCAATATGTCAATGATGTTTATCTAAGGATTAAGTAACATATCTGGGCAAGTGATGCTTACATTTACGTGAACTTGGTTGGATGACTTGTAGAGATGTATTTATGGGCCAAGGTGGTCAGTTGTATATTGGTTGTATTCGCCTAAGTGGCAAAGATGTAAAAGACATGTAATTTATGTATTCCTAACAATATTAAATACCAAAGGGGTCTTGCAGTTGAGCAGACCCGGAGATGTAGCCCTTTAGGGGTGAACTCCGAGATCATATCTGTGTTATGCGATGTTTTAGCTTCCTTTGTTTCATGCTTTAAGTTTTCATGTATGGTTGTTATCTTGTAAAGTGTGCAATGGAAAATTAACGAATTTAAATCTAAGTGCATAAAATTATTCATCTTGGCAAACGTAGTAATCAGGTTCATGGAAGTTTGTAATTAAGATTATGGAAAAAGCATTTTGATAATGTGAATTAAAAGTAGTAATAGTGGAAAGAATCTTGCTAGGTTACATCATTGGATTAACTTGTTATTAAGCATGTAAATTGAACAAATGAGTATGGGAAAACAAAGATAGAATTAACGTTATAATTTCTAAGTTGGATTCTAAAGGATAAACATCATATAGGTATTTACTTTTATCTTCTTAAATGAATTAACGCCATGTTAATTATGTTTCACTACATTGGACGAATTTGTTTAGTTATATCACGTTTTAATCTTAACAATAATCCTTACCAAAATTAACTTGATAATTGGGTGGACTCAACTATTTATCCATAATTGTAATCCTTAATAAAAGAATCCCTATTAATTGCTAAAATGGAACTAAAATGGGAAGTATGGGTATAGTTGATTTTATCTCAACCTTAGTAAATGTATCTCTTCATGTTAACCTTATTTGATTAAAAAGGAGTGACATGCAATAAGATAGTTAAATTTTAATCCTAATGGAAGAACGTCACTTTGTACTTATGTTTTAATCCTGTAATAATAAATATCATCTTGCTAACTATATTCTAATTTAAAAGGATGAACTCATGTGGTCCTAATACATTTTCACCTTAATGACTTTAGCCATCTATTAGCATTATTAAAACTTCAATGAATTCTATGGCTACTCACATTTTATCTTTCATAAAAGAACTACAACTCATTAGTTGGCTATGCATGAAATCAAATGAAGGGACCACACTCTATTAATTGTAGTTTAATCCTTAATGAATGTATCTCACCTTATTAGCCATACTTTTAATATTAAAGGATGATATCGATTGTGAATGGATACCCTAAACCCAATGAATGAACTTCGTTATATTAAACGCTTGAACCTTTTGGGAGGCCTCCTAATGAAATTATGAATTAAAGTGCATTGAGTAAATAACCTCACAATGGCCTCCTAACCACCCAAAGTAAATGAGCGCTTCCTAAAATTCTAAGATGTCATATCATTGAACATATATATAATCATGTCTTATGCATTATCTCACAATTAAGATATCCATATTTAATGGATCAATTGACGCAAGTTGAGCTAGGTGTAAGGTTATGTAATCGCGTTGGGAAACTCCTTAGGATCATTTTAGCCTTCCGCTGTGTTATCTAGTTAGAGATATCTTTGAGATAACTTCAAACTATCTTAATGTTGTAACTTATCAGTAATACTCTTAACTATTATTATTAAAAAAAAAATATTTATACTCTATTGAGTGTTTTTTTAACTTAAACCCTTTGGGGTTTCCTGGCGGGGCATTACAGCTTTTGCAGCTCACAAGGACTACAAAGTTTATCAAATGGATATTAAATATGCATTTTTGAATGGAGATCTTGAAGAAGAAGTATATATTGAACAACCTAATGGATTTTCCTTAACAGATGACAATGATATGGTTTGCAGGTTAAGAAAAGCTCTGTATGGATTAAAACAAGCCCCAAGAGCTTGGTATGCAATGTTGGATAAATATCTTTTAAAGATTAGTTTTACTAAAGGAAATGCAGATAGAAATTTCTATTACAAAATAACTAATGATGACATCTTGATTATTTAAGTATTTGTTGATGATATAATCTTTGGAGGAGAAGATGGATTATGTAAGGAATTTTCTATTAAAATACAGCAAGAATTTGAAATGTCTATGATTGGAGAAATAAAATTCTTTTTAGGATTGCAGATTTCACAGATTGATAAAGGTATATTTTTTAGTCAATCGAAGTACTTGAAAGTTACTAAAGAAATTTGGGATGGAGAACTCTAAATCGGTAATCACACCTATGACTACAAATGACAAATTATCTCAAAGGGATGAATCTACACCTGTTAATCCAACTAGATACAAATCTATGATAGGAGGTTTACTGTATTTGACACAAACCAATCCTGATATAATGAATGCAGTATGTATTATTTCTAGATTTCAAAGTAATCCTAGGGAAAATCATGAATCAGCAGTAAAAAGGATTTTTCGATACTTACAAGGCATAGCAAATCTTGGATTATGGTATCCTAGAGATGAAAATTTTGACCTATGTACATACACAGATGCAAATTGGGTAGGAGATGTGGATGATACAAAAAGTACCACTGGAGGAGCATTCTTTCTTGGAAAGAGATTAGTTTCTTGGTTGAGTAAGAAACAAAGTTGTACATCTTTATCAATAGCAGAATCAGAATATGTTGCAGCAGCAACTAACTATACACAGGTACTATGACTTAAACAAATGTTGAAAGACATAAAGGTAAAATGCAAGGAACCCATCACTATTTATTGTGATAACACTGCAACAATTGATATATCTAAGAATCCAGTATTTAATTCTAAAACAAAACATGTTTCTATCAAACTGAATTTTCTAAGGGAAAAAGTTGAAGAAAAAGAGATAAAACTGGTTTATGTGAATACTAAAGAACAGCTTGCAGATATTTTCACAAAACCTTTTCCTAAGGAGACTTTTGAATATCTCAGAGATCAGCTTGGAGTCATACCACCACCAATAGAGACTTAGACAGTTGATGATTGTCATCAACCGACAGAATTAAAAGACAAATCTTTTACTCCGGTCTTTGATGAGGAAGCTACTTCTCAGGGGGAGTAGTTGGTATTTTGTATAAACCTAATTTTTGTAACTTTGGCATTTGATGTCAAAGGGGGAGAGATATCTATGGAAAAACACATTATCTTTTGAGGAGAGATTGGTATTGAAAATAAATCTTTGGATAAACACATGTTGCTCCCTGGGGGAGAAATTGTTGTCTAAAGGAGATTGTTGGTTTTTGGTATTTGGCATTTCTGTTTTGGCACTTTGATGGTTTTTCCATCTTGTGTTGCCATCAATGCCAAAGGGGGAGATTGTTGGTATTTTGGTACGGTTTTGTCATTGATGTCAACACCTACTGAAAACAAGCACTTTGAAGATCCAACAACATTCACCGGCAAGCAAGTAACTATTGCACAGTTACTGGTATATGGTTCACCGGCAGGATATAATGTTCACCGGTACC
This sequence comes from Cryptomeria japonica, assembly GCF_030272615.1. Classification (NCBI taxonomy): domain Eukaryota; kingdom Viridiplantae; phylum Streptophyta; class Pinopsida; order Cupressales; family Cupressaceae; genus Cryptomeria; species Cryptomeria japonica. Next base: position 407,944,469 of record NC_081415.1, read on the forward strand.
TGGAATGATATTGAAGACACTTGGTAATGTCAAAAACATCGTGTGGACACTTTGTTTTGAAGAATTGATCATTGGTATATTCATATTTGCATATTTGCTTTTATGGCAGGCTATGGAGATGATTTATTATTGATGTAAATGCATTAAGCCGACATGTTTAATCGGTTATTGCACCAGATATTATATTGTATGTAAAATGTTTATTGTAATATCTTGTAGAGCCAACCTACTAAAATTGGTCTTAGGTTATGGTATAAATGTAAGATCTTATTTGTAAGATCAAGTGTGGAATGCAAAAAAGAATTGAGTGAAGGTATATGCAAGATTAAGCAGAGGTATACACGAAGACATCATTTGAAGGTGAAGCTAGGTTTTTGTATAAGCATATCAGCATTACACTGGTACTGAATCCAGCATATGAAGATGCCATTTTGTGCAGTACATTCTTATTGGATTTAACCATCCAACTATAGTCAGTGTGACTCCCATTTTGTGATTGAGTAGTGAGCTCTAGGCTGTTGGCTTTTCTGCATGTGCAGACCCCATTTATGTACACTTACTATCTGCAATAGTATCATCTGATTGTGGGTAAGGTTTCCCACCATGGTTTTTCCCCTTACAGGGTTTCCACATACAAATATTGGTGTTATGTGTTGTGGATGACTTTATGTTTATGTTTCATGCATTAATCTTTATCGGTATAGCAATTTACTATTAACACTGTCTACTGGCATATTTAACTGGTTTATTGGTATTAAGCATCAAGTTGGTTAGTTAGTTTTTGGTTTGAATTTATTTGACAACTGATTCACCCCCCCCTCTTAGTTATCTCTGGGACCTGCCAATAACTTCCAGTTCACTACAATTTACCTTGATATCCTTCAACATTTGCTTCATCCACAAGACTTGAGTGCAATTAGTTGTTGCTGCAACATACTCAACTTCTGTAGTAGATAAGGAAATGCATGACTCTTTTTTGCTGATCCATGAAACCAGTTTCTTTCCAAGAAAGAAAGCTCCACCATAAGTGCTCTTCTTGTCATCAGTATCTCCTGCCCAATCCAAGTCATTATATGCACATAAAGTGAAATCATCATTTATAGAATACCATAAGCCATATTGTGTTGTTCCTTGCAAATATTAGAATATCCTCTTTACTTCACATTCATGATTTTCTTTAGGATTACTTTGATATCTTGAAAAAATAGTTACTACATTCATAATATCTAGTCTAGTCCGAGTTAAATATAGCAAGCCACCAATCATAGACTTATACCTTGTCAGATTTACCAATGTAGAAGTATCCTTGATAGATAATTTCTCACTTGTTACCATAGGAGTACTTACCGGTTTGGAATTATCCATACCAAACTTTTTCAACAATTCCCTTAGATACTTAGTTTGACAGATAAAAATGCCTTTGTCAGTTTGAGTAATCTACAAACCTAAGAAAAATCTCATCTCACCAATCATGGATATTTCAAATTTATTTTTCATATTATTAGAAAATTCCATGCACAATTTATCTTCTCCTCCAAAAATGATATCATCAACAAATACTTCAATAATCAGAATATCATCATCAGTAATTTTGTAATACAAATTACTATCAACATTGCCTTTAGTAAAACCAAGCTTTAAAAGATATTTGTCCAACCTTGCATACCAAGCTCTAGGAGCTTGTTTCGATCCATATAAAGCTTTCTTTAATTTACAAACTATATCTTTGTCATCTGTAGTGAAAATCCATCAGGTTGCTCAATGTATACTTCTTCCTCAAGTTCACCACTCAAAATGCACATTTAACATCCATTTGATAAACTTTATAGTTCTTATAAGTTGCATAGGCAAGAAATAGTCTAACAACTTCAATTCTGGCTATAGGTGCAAATGTCTCACCATAATCAATTCCTTCCATTTGAGAATATCCTTTACAAACTAATCTAGTCTTGTTCCTTATAACTCTACCATCCTCATTTAGTTTATTCCTAAAAACCCATTTAGTTCCAATAACATTCTTATTTTTAGGCTAGGGAACTAAAGTCCAAGTCTCATTCTTCTCTATCTGATCTAATTCATCTTCCATAGCCTTTAACCAATGTTTATCTTTACAAGCTTCAATAATAGATATCAGTTCAATTTGAGAAATAAGACATACCTCTTCATTTGTCAGTCTTCTTCTTGTCATAACTCATTTGTTCCCATCTCCAATGATTTGATCTTCAGAATGATTTAACCTTACATACCTTGGTGTCTTCTGAATTTCAGGTTCACTGATTTGATCATCAGTAATAGTTGAATTTTCTTATTGTGCCGGTGTAACTATCTCAGTTTCCTGTACTAGTTGAGGAATTATCAGTTCAGTTATGATGATTTCCATTGTCGATTCCCTATCATATGATATAGATTGATTTCCGTATTGCTCATCCACTTTCACATTAGCACTCTCCACAATTTTCTGCAATCTTTTGTTATAACATCTATATGGTTTTGTTTGAATTGAATAACCAAGAAATATCCCTTCATCACATCTAGGATCAAACTTCCCAATTGAATCATCTCTTTTGATATAGCATTTACTTCAAAAAAAATTGAAATATTTAATAGTAGGTGTATGTGCAAACCATAATTCATAAGGGGTCTTACTGGTTTCACCTTTGATGTGAACTTTGTTGAGTGTGTAGACTGTTGTAGTCACTGCTTCTCTCTAGTAGATGTGAGGCATTTTGGCTTCCATCATCATAGATCTTGCTACATCCAAAATGGTTCTTTTCTTTCTTTCCACTACTCCATTTTGCTAAGGAGTCTGAGGTAGAGATAATTGTCTCCTAATTCCATTTATCTCACAATAACTATTAAATTCATGAGAAGTGAACTCACCGCCTTGATCTGATCTTAGACATTTGATTTTCAATCCAATTTCTATTTCAACTTTTTCTTTACAGGTTTTGAATTTATCAAAGGCTTCAGACTTCTCCCTAAGAAAGGTTACCCACATCATTCTAGAATAGTCATCAATAATCAACATGGAATACCTATCATCTTGAAAGCTTCTAGTCCTTGCAAGACCACATAAGTCGATGTGAATCAAATCAAGTACATCATTAGATTTATCATGTATGCTCTTAAAATAATTTCTAACTTGCTTTCCCAATTGACATTCCTTACATACCGGATTATGAGGCTTCATAATCTTAGGTATATCTCTAACTGCCTTAGTTGAACTGATCTTAACAATACAATCAAAATTAACATGACACAACCTCTTATTCCATAACCAACTCTCATCAATATGAGCAACCAAACATGTCTTATTACTAGTGTTCAAGTGAAAGATGTCACCTCCAATTTGAATACTGGTTGCAATCTCCAAGTCAGTCTTGTTAATGATTTTGCATTTTCTATCTTTAAATTGTAGTTTGAAACCCTTGTCCACCAATTGACCAACACTCAAAAGATTATGCTTTAAACCTTCTACATAATAGACATTATCAGTATTATGCTTGCCAACCAGAGAAATAATTCCTCTACCTTTGATCATACATGCTTTGTCATCTCCAAATCTGACTTGACCACCATTGTATTCTTGCAAGGACATAAATTTTCTTTTATCTCTAGTCATATGATGTGAGCATCCACTATCAACTACCCATTCATCCTTATCTTCAACTTTTTCTGCCAGGGCCTTTTCTTCATTCATGATAGCCAGTTCCAGTTCATCTTCCTTTAAAGCACACAATGCCCATTCCTTTCCATTTCCAGATCCACTAGTAGAGTCTTTTGGTGTCTCATACCCAGAGTCATCACTTACTCCTTCCTCATCCGCTATGTAGCATTATTTACTTTTCTTGAATCTATATATGTTCTGGTTAGGCTTAAATGATTTCTTATCTCTTTCCTCAAATCTTGCATTCCTTTCAGGACATCTAGATGCAAAATGACCAATCTTATTACATGCAAAACATTTAAAAGGTGCCTTTTCTTCATACTTACTTCTTGCTGGTCCTTTAGGTACTCTTTTAGCAAATAAGGCTTCAAGTTGCTCAAATTATTCATCTTCTTTCCTCATATCTTCCAATTAGTTTGCATATAAGGCTTTCCAATCACTTTTTCTGGTAGATGATGATGATGATACATGAAAAGCAGGTTCAGACTTTACAGCTTCAGAAGATCTTAACTCTTCAAGCTCAAAAGCAGATAATTTCCCAATCATAATGTCTCTATTAACTAAAGTGTTTGCCATTGTTCTCAGCTCATTAATTGTAGTTGCCTTCATCTTGTAAGCTGGTGGAAGGGATCTCAAGACTTTGGAAACTATTTCATCTTCACTTAGAGATCCTCCACAACATTGAATTCCTATAACAATCTCATTTACTCTTTCCATAAACACAACAATTCTTTCATTATCTTCCATCTTCAAGTTTTTCATATCTTACCCCGTAACCATCAAGTTTAGAAATTTTTACAATAGGATCACCTTCATTCAGAGTTGGAAATTTATCCCACATAGCCTTTGTCGATGATTTATCAGTTAATACCATGATTTATTGATCAGTAAGTGCACACAAGAGGGCTTCTCTAGCTCCGCAATCATTTTCAATATTTTTATCCAAGTTTGTAGGAGTAGGATTGTCGGATGCCAGATCATAAGGTGTGTATCCTTTGTCAGTGATCTCCCAAATATCCTTGCCAAGACATCTAAGATGAGTCTCCATTCGAATTTTCCATATCCCATAATTTGTTCCATCAAGATTAGGGATTTCTGTTTTGAAAATAGTTGATGGTGGATTTGAAATGTTAGTTGCCATAGGATCTACCTCAAGTGATTAAGCTTCTGCAAAAGAGGACCAAAGTTTTGTTACAATTTTTAGGATAAACGATGAACAACTGAGAGGGGGGGGTGAATCGGTTGTTAACAAATTATATCAATTAATCGACTTAATAATATTTAATCAAATTAAGTATCGGTAAAGAAGAAATAGATACTGGTAAGCAATAAAACTTAACAATGAAACAAATAATCAACACAATGAAACCATACCATATTACACCATGATTTTTATGTGCAAAACCCGGAAAGGGAAAAAAAAAGGTGGGAAGCCTACCCATAGTTAGATGATACTTCTGCAGAAATTATGTGATATAATGAGGGGCCTGCACATGCAGGAAGACACATTTCCTAGAGCGTAATGGTCATTACAAAAGAGTTTCACTGACTACAGCGAGGTTATAACCACCTCAAGATAAATGGACAACAATCTAGAATAATGAACTGCTAGAGATAGCATCTACCATGCCTGATTATAGTCCCGATTTAGCTCAATACCAGAGGCCTTTAACCTCTTCCTTAATCCCAATTCAATCACCTATGGTCGACCAAATCTCCTTCACATATGATATTGCATTTCAAGACCACGACAGTTATTCCCATGATCCACAATGAAATCTTACTATTGGAAATATAACAAGGATATTGAGAAGGTTGTTGATGATTATGGACATAACTGATTTAAGATGTTTTACTATCTTGATATTATTATTTTGTCATTGATGTCAAGAAATTGATTTTCTAATTCAGTATGATGTTGCCATATCTTAAGAAATATGATATGAAGATTATAAAGAAGTCGGTAAAGACACAGGAAAGAATATGATGAATAAAGGGATAAGTTATTCAATGGGCAACTCTACCGAGTTAAACAATGATGAGATCTTGATGTTTAAGATTGTTTTAACATCATACAAATGTTGTAAAATGTAAAGGTTAATACTACACTATGTTATCGAGCAAAGAACCTAGTCGGTAAACCCTAAGGAACCTAGTCGGTAAACCCTAAGGTTATCGCAGTCGGTTAATGAAGACAGAATGTCTACCAAGTAAAGTTTAGTATTCACCGAGTTGTAACCGAGCTATAACAGAATGCATTAAATGTTTACATATGATATTTAATGAAAGAAGCTGATGAGCTGGAGCAAATCAATGATTGGCAAGCCGTGGAAGAAGTTTGTTAACAAATCTAAGGCAATGGAAAGTCGGCAAGAAGATCTACAGCTGAGATTGAACCGCATTACCCTAAGACAAGTTCCAAGATGATTGTGCAAGTTCCGAGGCAGGGTAAAACATTTTTCAGATCATAAGATACAATGAACCTGGACAAGATTGAAGATCTAATGGCTATGATTGATCATGGGAAATGTGATCAAGGAGATTAAGCGGTTAGATGATTGTTTATAAATAAGGAACTGTTGATAAATAGTGGATGTGGGCAAGTGTATGCACAAGGATGCTACATAGTGATCACCGAGCACAGAAGCTTGAAGACTTGTTGGAATAACAGAGTATTTGCCCATCAGATAGACAAGAATAGTTCTATGTCTAGATTGTGTTGAACAAATAAGAATTTGCTTTAGCATTTTAGATGTAAAGTTGCAGATAGATTGTATTACTGTTAGATTTGGTAATGATGCACCATGTCCGGTAAGAGGTAAAGGATCCATAACACTTCTTGATAAAGCAAGATGCAATGATGTTTATTGGGTTGAAGGTTTGAAATATAATTTGTTGAGTGTAGCACAGCTAAACAACATAGGTTACCGAATAGAATTTCAGAAAGGAATTGTCAAAGTTCATGACAAAAATGGAAAATTAGCTGCTAGCGGGACACAAACAAAAGGTAATACATTTCACCTTGACTCTACTCACAACAAGTGCATGCATGCAAAGATTGATAACACCTGGTTATGGCATAAAAGGTTTTGTCATGTTAATTTTGATAATTTGATCAAGATAAGTAAGAAGCACAGAGTAAGAGGTCTACCGAGTCTTGAAAAACCTGAGAATGCTATGTGTCGAGGATGCCAAATGGGCAAGATGACAAGATCCAGCTTTACAAGTAAGTCCTACACTTCTAAGGGAATTTTAGATCTTGTACACACTGATCTTTATGGTCCTATGAAAGTTCAATGTTATTATGGTGATAAGTATTTCATATTATTTGTGGATGATTCTTCAAGGATGATGTCAGTAATGTTTATAAAAGAAAAATCAGAAGCTTTTCAAATGTTTAAGTGGTACAAGGCTAGAGTTGAAAATGAAATAGGAAGACAACTAAAATGTCTTAGATCAGATAGAGGAGGAGAGTTCACATCTGATGAGTTCAACCTATTTTGCAATGATCATGGTATTAAAAGACAAGTCTCTGCACCGAGGACTCCACAACAAAATGGAATAGCTGAAAGAATAAACAGATCTATTGTGGATTGTGCTAGAACACTGCTGATTGAGAAGAAGGTTCCACAAACATTTTGGAGAGAAGCAATAAGCACAACTGTTTACACCTTGAACTGAGTTCAATTGAAGAAAGGTACTTTGAAGACACCTTATGAAATCTAGTATGGCAAGAAACCTAACATAAGTTATTTTAATATCTTTGGAAGCAAATGCTATGTTCATAAAGATGATAGAAATGGCAAGTTTGATCAAAAAAGTGAAGAAGGAACATTTCTAGGATATTCTTCTAGAAGCAAGGAATTTAAATGTCTGATCAAATCATCTAACAAAATAGTAGAAAGTGCAAATGTGAAAATTGATGAATTTGCAGAAAGAACTGATGACAGGAATTCCAAAGAACTAGAAGACTATGATGAATTTGTCTATGTGCAACCGAAGAGTCCTACCGAGATAACTGTTGAAGGAAATGCGGAAGATATCCAGTTACCGAGTGATGAAGAGGATCATACAGAGCCTACCGAGCCTGTATTAGCCAAATATGTCAGAAGACATCATGCACCAAGTCAGATTATAGGAGATAAGGATGATCCAGTGATGACAAGGAACAAACTAAGACAAAACACATGTTTGATATCTGAATTTGAACCAAGAATAGTAAAAGAGGCATTCAATAGTGAAGATTGGATAAATGCTATGACTGAAGAGATTGATCAAATCAAGAAGAATGACACATGGACACTAGTCCCAAGACCTAAGGACAAAAAAGTAATCGGTACAAAGTGGATCTTCAGAAACAAGCTAAATGAGAAAGGAGAGGTCATTCGGAACAAAGAAAGATTGGTTTGCAAAGGATATGCCCAAGAAGAAGGAATTGATTATGGTGAGACTTTTGCACCTGTTGCCAGACTTGAAGGAGTTAGAACATTGCTGGCATATGCTACTTTCAAAAACTTCAAGGTATATCAAATGGATGTCAAATCTGCATTTCTGAATGGAATATTAGAAGAAGAAGTTTTCATTGAACAACCTGAAGGATTTGTTGAAGACAATAATAAAGATCAGGTATGTAAATTGAACAAAGCTTTATATAGTCTGAAACAAGCACCTAGAGCATGGTATGAAAGACTGCACTCTTATTTGATTAAGATTGGTTTTATAAGGACAAGTGAGAATAACAACATGTACATGAAGAATGATGAAAATGGAATACTAATCTCAGCCATATTTGTTGATGATATTATATTTTGTGGAAATGACTCTTTATGGAAGAACTTTGGTAATGAAATGAGCAAAGAATTTGAGATGTCATTAATCAGTGAGATAAAGTATTTTATAGGCTTACAGATACTGCAAATGAAAAATGAAATTTTCATTACTCAATCCAAATACATAAAGGAAATCTTGAAGAAATTTGGAATGGAGGATTCAAAGCCAGTAAGTACTCCTATGACTACAAAGTGCAAACTATCAAAGAATGATGAATCTGCATTTGTTGATGAGACACTCTACCAATCCATGATTGGAAAACTACAATATGTTGTTCATAGCAGGCCTGATATAGCACATGTAGTAGGTATTGTTGCAAGATTCTCTGCAGATCCTAAGGAAATACACATGACATCAATCAAAAGAATTTTCAGATACTTGAAAGGCACTGAAGATTATGGCTTAGTATATCAGAAAGGAAATGATTTTGATTTGAAAGTCTATACTGATGCTGATTGGGCAGGCAACATTGATGATAGGAAAAGCACAAATGGAGGAGCTTTCTTCTTAGGAGAAAGACTAGTGAGTTGGCTTAGCAAGAAACAAGGATGTGTTTCTCAGTCAACAGCCGAAGCTGAATATGTTGCTGCAACACTGAATTGTACCAACATTGCATGGATCAAACAATTGTTGGAAGGTATAAATGAGAAAGTTACCAAGCCAGTAACTATATTCTGTGACAATACTAGTGCCATTAATATTTCAAAGAACCCTGTTATGCACTCTAAGACAAAGCACATATCTATCAAATATCATTATCTTAGAGAAGAAGCTCATGAAAAGAAAGTGGTGTTGGAATATGTTAACACAAAGGAACAAATAGCTGATATCTTCACCAAGCCACTACCAAAGGACACTTTTGAATATCTTAGAAGTAAGTTAGGGGTCCTACCCCTATCTCTTACTGACTGACCAAGTTCGGTGAAAGCATCACTTTGATGAATCTATTGAATATCTTTTAGGGAGCTGATGCTGGAGTGATAGACTTTAAGAATGCTTTTCTGAAAGTGTACTGGAACAATATTGGGATAATATAGAAAATGATAGAGGGAACAGTAATTGTAAACAAATGCTCTAACCAAGACTCAGTTGATACACATCACTAGGAAATAACTTCTTACAGAAACAACTTATGTTTTAGTTCTTTTCTGTTTGGCATTGTTGTCAAAGGGGGAGAAGACTAACAGGGGGAGAAGACCTACCCAAGGAGGAGAAGACTACCAAGAGGAGAAGACCTGAGAAGATTGAGAGAAAACTAGAAGAGAAGTCTGATGTATGGGGGAGAGTATTTCAACATTTCAGAATCACAGCAATCCGAATTCTTAACGGTCAAATCAATTGGTTTTGCCATCAATGCCAAAGGGGGAGATTGTTGGCAATATAACAGGGATATTGAGAAGGTTGTTGATGATTATGGACATAACTGATTTAAGTTGTTTTACTATCTTGATATTATTATTTTGTCATTGATGTCAAGAAATTGATTTTCTAATTCAGTATGATGTTGCCATATCTTAAGAAATATGATATGAAGATTATAAAGAAGTCGGTAAAGACACAGGAAAGAATATGATGAATAAAGGGATAAGTTATTCAATGGGCAACTCTACCGAGTCAGACAATGATGAGATCTTGATGTTTTAGATTGTTTTAACATCATACATATGTTGTAAAATGTAAAGGTTAATACTACACTACGTTATCAGGCAAAGAACCTAGTCGGTAAACCCTAAGGTTATCACAGTCGGTTAATAAAGACAAAATGTCTACCAAGTAAAGTTTAGTATTCACCGAGTTGTAACCGAGCTATAACAAAATGCATTAAATGTTTACATGTGATATTTAATGAAAGAAGCTGATGAGCTGGAGCGGATCAATGATTGGCAAGCCATGGAAGAAGTTTGTTAACAAATCTAAGGCAATGGAAAGTCGACAAGAAGATCTACAGCTCAGATTGAACCACATTACCCTAACACAAGTTCCAATATGATTGTGCAAGTTCTGAGGTAGGGTAAAACATTTTTCAGATCGTAAGATACAATGAACCTAGACAAGATTGAATATCTGATGGCTATGATTGATCATGGGAAATGTGATCAAGGAGATTAAGCAGTTAGATGATTGTTTATAAATAAGGAACTCTTGATAAATAATGGATGCTGGCAAGTGTATGCACAGGGATGCTACATAGTGATCACCGAGCACAGAAGCTTGAAGACCTATTGGAATAACAGAGTATTGATGCCCAACAGATAGGAAAGAATAGTTCTATGTCTAGATTGTGTTGAACAAATAAGAATCTGCTTTAGCATTTTAGATGTAAAGTTACAGATAGATTGTATTACTGTTAGCTTGTGAAAGTAATAGGAAATCTCTTAACCGAGTGGACTTAATAGTCTTATAAGTAAATCCTCTAACAAGGTGACATTCAAAATGAGTGTTTGAAATCCTTTGACAAGGTCACTTCTAACAAAGTGAAGATCCTAACAGATCTGAGGGAAATCCCTTAACCGGGTCACATCTAGCAATGTGTTTTGTAATCTTTAATAGGATTGGCTTTTAACTGAGCATACTCTAGAAGAGTATATTTCATAGTGGGTCCAAAATCTGACAATGGTTTTTCCCTATTTGGGTTTCCACGTTAAATCTGGTGTTATGAGGTTTATATTGTTCATATGCTTTTGAGTTTGCATGTTTGACAATTTTTATTCTATAATTGATATATGTTACCGAGGTTGAATCTGATGTTTTCATTGGTGATTAAGTTTGTATGATTCACCCCCCCTCTCATCTTGTTGGCTATCAGATCTGTACTTATATTAAGTATCAGAACTATCACTTACATCATTTTATACCAACCCTAAGGCCTAAACCAATTAGGTCGACCACCTAAAAGATATTACAATAAGATCATTACATAAATCCATATTACAATGATATTCCATGTCGTCTTAAGACCAAAACAACAATAACCAATCCATAGAACATCACGAAACATCTCGGTAACATGTAGAGTACACGTTAACTGTTAGTTCTAATACTTAATGTAAAGAACAGATGCCAATAGCTAACAAGATGAGAGGGTGGGGGTGAATCATACAAACTTAAACTTCCATTAAATCAACAGATTCAACCTCGGTAACTTATACTTTAGCAACTTAACCAAAAATTGTTAAACATGCAAACTTATGAACACAAAATCATAATAACACTCATAACACTAGATTTAACGTGCAAACCCAAATAGGGAAAAACCACTATGGGATTTTGGACCCACTAAGAAATATACTCTTCTAGAGTATGCTCAGTTAAAAGCAAATCCTGTTAAAGATTACAAACACATTGTTAGATGTGACCCGGTTAAGGGATTTCCCTCAGATCTGTTACGATCTTCACTTTGTTAGAAGTGACCTTGTTAAAGGATTTCAAACACTCACTTAGAATTTTACCTTGCTAGAGGGTTTACATATAAGACTGTTAAGTCCACTCGGTTAAGAGATTTTCTGTCACTTACAAAATAACAGTAATAAAATCTATCTACAACTTCACATCTAAAATGCTAAAGCAGATTCTTATTTGCTCAAAACAATCTAGTCATGGGACTTATCTTGTCCCTCTGCTGGGCTCTCTACTCTGTTATTCAAATAGGTCTTCAAGCTTCTGTGCTCGGTAATCACTATGTAGCATCACTGTGCATACACTTGCCCGCATACCTTGTTTATTAACAATTCCTTATTTATAAACAATTGCTAACCACTAAATCACCTTGATCACATTTCCCATGATCAATCTTAGCCATCAGATCTTCAAACTTGACTAGGTTCAATGTATCCTTCCAATCTGAAAACATTTTACCTTACCTCGGGACTTGCATTCCTATCTTGGAACTTGCATAAGGTTATTGCGGTTCAATCTGTGCTGTAGATCTTCCTGCCGATTTTCCTTTGCCATAGATCCTTAAAAAACTTCATACATGACATACCAATCATTTATACATCTCTAGCTAATCATTTTCCTTCATTAAATAATTCTTTTATCCATCCCATGCACACTGTCATAACTCGGTTGCAACTCGGTAAATACTAAACTTTACTCAGTATACATTTCGCCTTCATTAATCGATATCAATAACCTTAGGGTTTACCAACTAGGTTCCTTAGGGTCTACCAACTAGGTTCATTGTTGGGTTCCATAGTATAGTATTAACGTTGCAATCAAAAACATATGTAGGATAAAAAAACAATCTAAACATCATGATCTTGATAACTCAATGATGAACGAATAGTACCAAACCGGTACTGAGAGGGGGGTGAATCAGTACAAACAAAAATACAGTCCAAATCGGGTTTGATAGCAAATACTCCAAATGACTGGCAAACAGTACTGGTTGAAACAAAGTGCAACTGGTAAGACCCAGAATAACTAAAACAATCATAAACTGGTCACTTACTAAGCTTTCCTCTTAGCTCAATACTATAGTACCATTACACCCTCATGCATGAACAGGTAAACTATCATCTGATCTTCACAATAGTTAGTTCAATATGTTTTATAGATAGGCATAAAACACAGAACCATCATATGATCAATAGGTAATAACAAAGCATCACAAGATAAAAGCATCACACATGACACACAAATTTTTCACGTGGAAACCCAACTAGGAAAAACCACGGTGGGGATGAATACCCACAATCTACTTTTGAACTCTTTAGAAGTCCTCTCTATTAGGAGCCTTATTTGGTTAAAGACATTGTAATAGGTTAAGGGATGGCTACAATACCCGGTTAAGGGTTAAACTTTGTTAGGGTTACCTTGTTAGAGGATTTCAAGAACTTGATAGCTAAAGGATCTCCAGAGCTCTATAGCTTCCCAGAACTCATTAACTTTGAGTTACCCTGTTAAGGGATTTGAATCAAGCCGGTTAAAGCTACCCTGTTAAGGGATTTGTATCAAGCCGGTTAAGGCTACCCTGTTAAGGGATTTAACAAGTGTTGAAGTGGTTAAAAATCAACAGGAATTACAATGATTTGGTAACATCACTCAATGGTAATGTAAATCCATTTTGGCTCCTCTTCACCTTCTGCACATTCACTTTGCAGGTATGTCTCCTCTCCTTTGGTCTGGCAAGAATCACGTATCACTTCCCTTGGATACACACACACAAATTTTGCCAACAAAATTAGAAAGAAACACAACATCGACCTTATAGGAAACAGACAGGTTGGTAGCAAAAACCCTAAACCCTAAAACCTATTAGGTTAAGCAATTCAAGCGGTTCAATCCTGACCGTTGAATCATACTGCATTAAATGCAATAGTCTTGAATCGATCTCAAGACATTATCCATTGTCCATTATCCACCGATTTCATGGCGGCTGATAACCCATCACGCGTTATCACTGTTTGACAAACTTCGCACATTCCTAAGGTAGATAGGAATAGTCTTCTTCATGCAAGATCCTTCACGCGCACAGGGCTTATGTGGCAACATGATCTATTCTTCATTATACTGCTAACTGATCACACAAAAACCACTAATTGAGTCACATAGGCTTGAGGTACTCCAAACGGAAATCCTGAAGTGGAAACTACCTACCAACTGGTAGTCACACAGTGCTTCCATGTGCTGGTTCCCATAACTATATGTTGGTTCATCTTGAACAAATATACCGCTTCACTTTGGCATATATACCGGTTCACACATATGCCGGTTCTCTCTTCTCACATATCACATATGCTGGTTCACTTCATATCACATATTGACATCAATGACAACATACAATATCATTATGTCCTTATACCGGTTCACATAATGCCAACAATCTCCCCCTTTGGCATTGATGGCAATATACAAAGATATCTCTTTGCTTCACAGCTTCTCCCCCATTTTCTGCAGATATATTTTCTGCTTCACTCCTTCTACCCCTTTGACAACAATGCCAAAGTGGAGGCACAAGCATCCTTGTTCCATTATGCTGCTCCCCCTGAGGAGTAGCATCCTTCAACACATCAATCAACAAAAATTTGACTATGCAATACCTGACTGATGTGGAACAAATACTTTTAGTTCACCTCCTGAAGGGGCAGTACCCCCAATTCACATCTTAAGTGCAAAAATGTAGTCTTTAGGAGAGGCTTGGTGAATATGTCTGCTAACTGCTCCTTACTGGAAACATTTTCCAGTGCAATATCTTTATTTTGAACCTTTTCCCTCAAGAAATGATACTTAAGCTCAAAATGCTTGGTTGTAGAATGTAAAACCGGGTTCTTTGAGATATTGATAGCACTTGTGTTATCATAGAATATACTTACCAGTTCAGATACAGGGATTTTGAAGCCTTCCAGTACATGCTTCATCCAAATTGTTTGAGTGCAGTTCATGAAAGCTGCAACATACTCCACTTCCGCTATAGACTGAGAGATAAAACTCTGCTTTTTACTCATCCATGAGACCAGTCTACCACCGAGAAAGAATGCACCACCAGTTGTGCTTTTTTGGTCATCCACATTACCTGCCCAATCAGCATCTGTGAACACTTTCAGATTGAAATCATTGTTGTATGGGTACCACAATCCATAGTCAACTGTTCCCTTCAGATACCTAAGAATCCGCTTTACTGCAATCAAGTGGGATTCTCTTGGACTTTTCTAGAACCTTGCAGTAATGCCAACTGCATGTGCAATATCCGGTCTGCTGTGCACTATATAATGCAACTTACCAATCATTGATTGGTATTCCTTCTCATCAACTAGTGCGGAATCATCCTCTTTTGTCAATTTGCAACCGATCACCATCGGTGTACCAACCGGTTTGCTATCTTCCATGCCAAAGGTCTTCAACACCTCTTTGACATATTTGGACTAAGTGATAAAGATTCCATCTTTCATCTGCTAGATCTGCAGTCCAATGAAGAACTTCATCTCCCCTATAAGTGACATCTCAAACTCTTTCTTCATCTCATCAGCAAACTCATGACTCATCTTGTCATCTCCACCAAAGATAATGTCATCAATAAAAACCTCATAGATCAGGATCTGATCTCCTTCAGATTTCAAGTAGATATTGCTATCTTTACTTGTTCTCTCAAATCCAATCTTCACAAGATGGGAATGTAGGCACTCATACCATGCCCTAGGTGCTTGCTTTAGACCATATAAGGCTTTATGTAGCCTGCACACCATATCACTATCTTTAGATAGGGAAAACCCATCTGGTTGCTCTATATAAACCTCTTCTTCAAGTACACCATTTAGGAATGCAGATTTTACATCCATTTGATATACTTTGAACCCTTTAAAAGCTGCATATGCAAGAAGCATACAGACTCCTTCCAATCTGGCTACAGGAGCAAAGGTTTCTCCATAGTCTTCTCCTTCTTCTTGAGCATATCCTTTGCACACCAATCTCGCTTTATTCCTAATCATTGTACTATCCTCATTCAGCTTGTTTTTGAACACCCATTTGGTGCCAATGACATTTTTATGCTCTGGTCTGGGCACCAAGGACCATGTACCATTTTTCTCTATTTGGTCAAGTTCCTCCTCCATTGCCTTGATCCAGTCTTCATCTTTATGAGCCTCTTTGAATGATTTAGGCTAAAATTTAGAGATCATACATGAGTTTTCTTTGATCTTTCTTCTTGTAAGGATTCCTGCATCCTTATCTCCTATGATCTGCTTGGGATCATGATTCAGCTTGATATATCGAGGAATGGTCTTGATTGGTTCTTCTTGCTTTTCCTCTTCATCCTCATCTTCATCAGTATCAACATTCACCGGTTCAGGAACATTGTTACTGGTACTTGGTTGACTGACAACCAGTTCCCAGAAGGTTGCAACCTCTTCATTTACAACTTGCTCACTACCGGTTTCCTCAGTTTTCTCAGAGGATTCATCAACTCTTACATTGACACTTTCCATAATTCTCTGAGTCCTATTGTTGTAGCACTTGAGAGCTTTACTCTTGGTGGAATATCCTAGAAATATTCCCTCATCACATTTAGCTTCAAATTTTCCCTAATGTTCACTCCTCTTGATGTAACATTTGCTACCAAATACCCTAAAGTAGTTGACCACAGGCGTCTTACCGGTCCAATACTCATAAGGAGTTTTGTCCTTACCTTTCTTGATGAGTACCTGGTTCATAGTGCAGACTGCAGTGCTCACCGCTTCTCTCCAAAAGGTGTGAGCTACCTTTCCTTGAATCAACATGGTTCTAGCTGCTTCAACTACAGCCCAGTTATTCCTCTCTGTAAGGCCATTCTGTTGTGGAGTCCGGGGGGAAGACAGTTGCCTCTTGATGCCAAATTCTTCACAATACTTGTTGAATTCACCGGAAGTGAATTCCCCTCCTTGATCAGTTCTGAGACACTTGATCCTTTTATCGCTTTCCTTCTCCACTAATGCTCTGAAAGCTTTGAATTTCACAAAAGCTTTAGACTTGTCTTTCAAGAATGTGACCCACATCATTCTTGAGCAGTCATTAGTGAGAATCATGAAGTACCTATTGTAAATCAGGAATTCGATTAACATCAAAGAAAATAGAAATTAAGCTAACCACAAAGCCAATTTGCAATGAAATAAATCCTAATTACACTTAATAGAAGAACTAAAAACAAGACATTCAAAATACATAAAAATCCATTACCAATGTCTCTTCCAATTGACCTCCATTGTCCTTCTTTCTCCTCCAAATAACGGATTTTTGTGGATCTCACCTACAAGTGCAAAAGCATGAAGCAAGATTGATGTTTGATAGCACGAGGATACTAGAAGCATGGTTGATTGATTCAATCCTTTGATTGAAGAAACTCATCCAATTTATAGACAAATTGGAGAGAGGACAAGATTAGCATGAAATTGATATTTTAGGCAATTGATTTCAAAAATGGCAAAATTGAGTTGAAGGAAGAAGGTTATGACACCTTCTATGTCATGAATTATGACATATTGCCAATGCAAAGGTTAGAGGACTAAAAGCTTTATGACATCTTTCTATGCCAACAGTATGACGCATGAGAAATTCATGCTTCCACTGAAGCACAAAAATAGGGAGAGACTAGAGAGGAATTGATTAGGTGGAAATTGAATTTAGCAAATTAGAAAATGAGGTGGAAATTAGGAATTAGGAAAATTAGAAATGAGGTGGAAATTAGGAATTAGGAAAACTAGAAATAAGGTTAGAAATGATGAATTGGAAATTAGGAAATTAGAAATTGATGAAATTAGAAAATTAGGTGAGTTAATTAATAATTTTTCATTCATTAATTAATTCACAAAAAGAGGGGGAATTAATTAGCCAATTAAATAAATATTTAATTATGATAAGAAGACTTAGGATAAATAAATAAATTATTTAACCTAGAGGGAAAATGACAAACAAGATTAAATGAATAAATCATAAAACCCTAGAAGATGAATTAGAAATGCAAGGACGACAATTAGGTCTTGACAAAAGATAATTGATGTAGGGTCGATTTGATCATGATTTTGATTGAGAAAGGACCAATGTTGATAAATGATTGAGATTGGTTGACAAATTGACCAAGATTGACAAAGAGACCAAATTGATAGGGGCCAATTGACAAGGAACAATGACTAATTGATCCAAATTGACACGATTGAAAAGAACAATGATCAATGACAAATCGATCACAAAATTGACGAGATTGACAAGAGGACAAGGATCGATGATGAATCGATCGCAAAATGACAAGATTGACAAGGATGAGGATCGATGACAAATCGATCGCAAAATGACAAGATTGACAAGGACAAGGATCGATGACGAATCGATCGCAAATGACAAGATTGACAAGGACAAGGATCGACCAAAATCATGACTGGAGATTGTTATCGACAAGACCAAATTCGAAAGTGAGAAAAATGAGGAATGAAAAAGAAGGAATCGATGCTCGCAAATGATAAAAACCAAGTGTGCAACATAGAAGAAATGTTAATGCAATGCAAGAACCCTAAAAATAAGGCAATGCGCAAATGTTAAAGTATGACTCCGCAAGCGTTGACCATTTTTAGATGTCTACACCTATCACCCTGCACACTTCTAGTTTTCATAGAACCACACAAATCAGTATGCACAAGATCAAGCAAGTTGTTAGCAGTGAAAGATTTACCTTTAAAGGTTGAGGAAGACATTTTCCCCAATTGACACTCTCTGCACAAGGTATTATCCAATTTGCTTAGCACCGGTAACCCTCTAACTGCCTTGATCTTACTAGCCTTCATAATGTTATCAAAGTTTACATGGAAGAGTCTCCTATGCCATATCCAGCTATCATCAAGCTTAGCCATAAGACATGTACTTATATTTGCATTCAGATGAAATAGGTTACCTTTGGTCTGCATGCCAGTGGCCACCAATTCACCATCTTTTCCTCTAATTCTGCAAACTCCATTCTTGAATTCCAGAGTGAGGCCACTATCATTTAGCTGGGAAACACTCAAAAGGTTGTGTCTGAGACCATCAACCTAGTACACATTATCAGCACTGCTCTTTCCATTCAGAGAGATGGCCCTCTACCTTTGACCATGCGTGGTGCATCATTGCCAAAGCAAACCACACCACCATCATACTCCTCCAAGGATAGAAACTTGCTCCAGTCACCTGTCATATGGTGAGAATAGCTACTGTCAATGACCCACTCATTGGAATTATCAAACCGGGAGACAAGAGCCTTCTTGTCTGCCACATCTTCCTTTACAACAACAAACACAATGTCTTCATTCTCTTCATCTTTTGATTCCTCATCTGTGACACCTTCATCAATTGCCACAAAATATTTTCTCCGGTTTCCTCCTTTGAATTTCCTAAACCTTTCTGGTTTGTCCTTGTTATCACCATTAGGATAGTTTATAGCAATATGTCCTATCCGATTACAAGAAAAGTATTTCAAAGGTAGCTTACCTTTGTATTTACCGGTTCCTTTAGGAAGCTTCCTGGCAAGGAGAGCTTCAAATGCCTTCAGAATCTCCTCATCATTCATTTCTCTACTCTGACTAGGTTCACCACTAGTGCTAGCTTCTTTTCCTTTTCTGGATGGTAAAGCAGAGGCTTTAAATGTTGATTCAGTCTTTTGAACACTACCATCAAAACTATTTAGCTCATAGGCTATCAGCTTGGCTATGATGGAGTCCAAGGATACCTTAGTCTTGTCTATTGATCTCAGCTTCTGAATAGCAGCAACCCTTATTGCATAGACTGGCAACAGGGATCTCAGGACTTTTCTTACCACAGTGGAATCTTCTATTTTACCACCTGCACTCTTGATTTCTCCAACAACCATTTTGATTCTTATTCCATACTGCTGAATGGTCTTACCTTCAACCATCTGCATATCTTCAAACTTCCCTCTCAGGATTTCTTCCTTAGCTTGTTTTACATGTTCATCACCACCATAGATATTTTCAAGAGCATCCCATACCTCTTTGGGATTTACCTTGTCCTGAACATTAATAAACTGAATGTCAGATAGACTACTAATGAGGGCTTCCATGACTTGCCCATTTTCTTATATCTCTCTCTTTTGGTCATCGGTGAGACTACTGGTAGGGACAACATAGACATTCTCAACATAACTCCAGTGTTGAGCACCCATGCTTTTGATGAATATCTTCATCCTATCTTTCCATATACCGAAATTTTCCCTATTAAACTTTGGACCTTCCCTCTTCATCATTTGACTAGGATCTTTACCTCAAGCGGTTAAGCTTACAACATAGAGGACCTAGAGTGCTCTGATACCAATTGATAACTCAATGATGAATGAATAGTACCAAACCAATACTAAGAGGGGGGTGAATCAGTACAAACAAAAATATAGTCCAAATCTGGTTTGACAGCAAATACTCCAAATGACTGGCAAACAGTACTAGTTGAAACTGAGTGCAACCGGTAAGACCCAGAATAACTAAAACAATCATAAACCAGTCACTTACTAAGCTTTACTCTTAGCTCAATACTATAGTACCATTAAACCCTCATGCATGAACAGGTAAACTATCATCTAATCTTCATAATAGTTAGTTCAATATGTTTTATAGACAGGCATAAAACACAGAACCATCATATGCTCAATAGGTAATAACAAAGCATCACAAGATAAAAGCATCACACATGACACACACATTTTTTATGTGGAAACCCAACTAGGAAAAACCACAGTGGGGATGAATGCCCACAATCTACTTTTGAACTCTTTAGAAGTCCGCTCTATTAGGAGCCTTGTCCATTTAAAGATATTGCAATAGGTTCTACTAGGAACCAATCTTGTTAGGGATCACCCGGTTAAGGGATGGCTACAATACCCGGTTAAGGGTTAAACTCAGTTAGGGTTACCCTGTTAGAGGATTTCAAGAACTCAATAGCTAAAGGATCTCCAGATTTCTATAGCTTCCCAGAACTCATTAACTTTGAGTTACCCTGTTAAGGGATTTGAATCAAGTCAGTTAAAGCTACCCTGTTAAGGGATTTGTATCAAGTCGGTTAAGGCTACCCTGTTAAGGGATTTGACAACTGTTGAAGTGGTTAAAGATCAACAGGAATTACAATGATCTGGTAACAACACTCAATGCTAATGCAGATCCGTTTTCGCTCCTCTTCACCTTTTGCACATTCACTTTGCAGGTATGTCTCCTCTCTTTTGGTCTGGCAATCACGTATCACTTCCCTTGGATACACACACACAACTTCTTCCAACAACATTAGAAAGAAACACAACATCGACCTTATAGGAAATAGATAGGTTGGTAGCAAAAACCCTAAACCCTAAAACCTGTTAGGTTAAGTAATTCAAGCTGTTCAATCTTGACCGTTGAATCATATTGCATTAAATGCAACAATCTTGAATCGATCTCAAGACATTCTCCATCATCCATTATCCACCGATTTCATGGCGGCTAATAACCCATCACGCGTTATCACCGTTTGACAAAACTTCGCACATTCTCGAGGTAGATAGGAATAGTCTTCTACATGCAAGATCCTTCACACACACAAGGTTTACATGGCAACATGATCTATTCTTTATTAGACTACTAACTCAACACACAAAGACCACCAATTGAGTCACATAGGCTTGAGGTACTCCAACTGGAAATCTTGAAGTGGAAACTACCTACCAACCGGTAGTCACACAGTGCTTCCATGTGCCGGTTCCCATAACTATATGCCGGTTCATCTTGAACAAATATATCACTTCACTTTGGCATATATACCGGTTCACACATATGCCGGTTCTCTCTTCTCACATATCACATATGCTGGTTCACTTCATATCACATATTGACATCAATGACAACATACAATATCATTATATCCTTATACCAATTCACATAATGCCAAGAGATCTCATCATTGTCTAACTCGATAATAGTTTCCAATTGAATAACTTATTCCTCCCTTTATTCATCACATTATTTCTATGTCTTTTAACGACATCTTAATTCTCTTTTAATCAATCTTCTCAAGATATGACAACATCATACTGAATCAGATAATCAATTTCTTGACATCAATGACAAAATAATATTATAAAGATAGTTATCATCCTTCTTCAGTTATATCAATAATCTTCAACAACCTTCTCAATATCCTTATTGAATATCAACAATCTTTCTTACTGTAATGCCAACAATCTCCCCCTTTGGCATTGATGGCAAAACCAACAATTAAATGGTAATACCAACAAGATACTCAAATTGATTCAGATTCAGATTGCTGTTAGACTTCTCCTGTTATCCTTGATCTGTTGTCTTTTGAAGTCTTCTCCATTTTGCAATCTACTCCCCCTATCATTAGACTTCTGCTATTTCCATCATTCAGGGCTTTATCATGTAGTCAACCATTTAGTCTTTCAACCATTTAGTCTTCTCCCCCTTTGACAACAATGCCAAAAAGTAAAAGAACTAAATCATGATTTCTTCCTTTGTGAAGTAATTTGCCTTGCTGTGTAACATCTTAGTCTCGGTCAGATCAACTTGTCTCTATTCATTTTTTTTGCACACCTTTAGGTGACCTCCTAAAGTGTGTAAATCAGCATCAATCCACACATAATATTCTGTAGATTCATCGAATTGATGCTTTCATCGAGCTCGGTTAGTGAGTAGAAGATAGGGGTAGGACCCCTAACTTGCTTCTGAGATACTCAAAAGTGTCCCTTGGCAGTGGCTTTGTGAAGATGTCTGCTAATTGATCCTTTGAACTAATATATTCCAGCACAACTTTCTTCTCTTGAACTTCTTCTCTGAGATAATGACACTTTATAGATATATGCTTTGTCTTAGAGTGCATCACTGGATTCTTTGAAATGTTAATGGCACTAGTATTATCACAGAATATAGTTACTGGCTCAGTAACTTTCTCATTTATACCTTCCAATAGTTGTTTGATCCATGCTATATTGGTACAATTCAATGTTGCAGCAACATATTCAGCTTTAGCTGTAGATTGAGAAATACATCCTTGTTTCTTGCTAAGCCAACTTACTAGTCTTTCTCCCAAAAAGAAAGCTCCACCACTTGTGCTTTTCCTGTCATCTATGTTGTCTGCCCAATCAGCATCAGTATAAACTTTTAAATCAAAATTATTTATGTTTTCATATGCTAAGCCATGATCTTCAGTGCCTCTCACGTATTTGAAAATTCTCTTGATTGCTGTCATATGAGTTTCCTTGGGATCTATAGAGAATCTTGCTACAATACCTACTACATGTGCTATATCCGGTCTACTATGCACAACATATTGCAATTTTTCAATTATAGATCGGTAAAGTGTCTCATCAACAAATGCAGATTCATCATTCTTTGATAATTTACAGTTAGTAGTCATAGGAGTACTTACTGGTTTAGAATCCTCCATTCCAAATTTCTTCAAGATTTCCTTTATGTACTTGGATTGAGTAATGAAAATCTCATCTTTCATTTGCAATATCTGTAAACCTATAAAATACTTTATCTCATCGATTAGTGACATCTCAAATTCTTTGCACATTTCATTTCCAAAGTTTTTGCATAAGGAGTCATTTTCATAAAATATAATGTCATCAACAAATATGGCTGAGATCAGTATTCCATTGTCCTCATCTTTCTTCATATATATATTGCTGTTTTCACTTGTCCTTATAAAACCAATCTTGATTAAATAAGAGTGCAATCTTTCATACCATGCTCTAGGTACTTGTTTTAGACCATATAAGGCTTTGTTCAGTTTGCATACCTGATCTTTACTCTTTTCTTCAACAAATCCTTCAGGTTGTTCAATGAAAACTTCTTCTTCTAGTATACCATTCAAAAATCCAGATTTAACATCCATTTGATATACCTTGAAATTTTTGAAAGCAGCATATGTCAACAATGTTCTTACTCCCTCAAGTCTAGCCACAGGTGCAAAAGTCTCACCATAATCTATTCCTTCTTCTTGAGCATAACCTTTGCAAACTAGTCTTGCTTTGTTGTGAATGACCTAACCTTTTTCATTTAGCTTGTTTCTGAAAATCCACTTAGTACTGATTACATTTTTGTCCTTTGGTCTTGGGATTAGTGTCCATGTGTCATTCTTCTTGATTTGATCAATTTCTTCTGTCATAGCATTTACCCAATCTTCACTGTTAAATGCCTCTTTCACTATTCTTGGTTCAAATTTAGAAATCAGACATGTGTTCTGTCTCAGTTTGTTTCTTGTCATCACTGGATCATCTTTATCTCCTATAATCTGATTTGATGCATGATGTCTTCTGCCATATTTGGCTAATATAGGCTCGGTAGGTTCTGTATGATCTTCTTCATCACTCGGTAACTGGACATTATCTTCATTTTCTTCAGCAGCTTTCTCGGTAGGACTTCTCGGTTGAACATAAACAAATTCTTCATAATCTTCTGGTTCTTTGGAATTTCCTTCATCATTTCTTTCTGCAAATTTATCAATTTTCACATTTGCACTTTCCACTATTTTGTTAGATGATTTGATCAGACATTTAAATGCTTTACTTCTACAAGAATAACCAAGAAATGTTCCTTCTTCACTTTTCTGATCAAACCTTCCATTTCTGTCATCTTTGTGAACATAGCATCTACTTCCAAAGATTTTAAAGCTACTTACATTAGGTTTCTTGTCATACCAGATCTCATATGGTGTCTTCATAGTTCCTTTCTTCAGTTGAACTCGGTTCAAGGTGTAAACTGCAGTGCTGATTGCTTCTCTCCAAAATGTTTGAGGTGCCCTCTTTTCTATCATCAGGGTTCTTGCACAATCCACAATTGATTTGTTCCTTCTCTTGGCTATCCCATTTTGCTGAGGTGTTCTCGGTGAACATACTTGCCTCTTTATACCATGATCATTGTAGTATAAGTTAAATTCATCAAAAGTGAATTCTCCTCCTCTATCAGATCTAAGACATTTCAGTTGTCTCCCTGTTTCATTTTCAACTCTTGCCTTGTAACATTTGAACATTTGAAAAGATTCTAATTTTTCTTTTAAAAACATAACTGACATCATCCTTGAGTAATCATCCACAAATAATATGAAATATTTATCACCATAATAACTTTGAACTTTCATAGGACCACAAAGATAAGTGTGTACTAGATCTAAAATTCCTTTAGAAGTGTAGGACTTACTTGTAAAGCTTGATCTTGTCATCTTACCCATCTGGCATCCTCGACACATAGCATTCTCAGGTTTTTCAAGACTCGGTAGACCTCTTAATCGGTGCTTCTTACTTATTTTGATAAGATTATCAAAATTTACATGACAAAACCTTTTATGTCATAACCAGGTATCATCTATCTTTGCATAAAGACACTTGTTCCGAGTTGAGTCAAGATGAAATGTATTACCTTTTGTTTGTGTCCCAGTAGCAGCTAACTTTCCATGTTTGTCATGAACTTTGATAATCTTTTCTGAAATTCTTTTCAGTATCCTGTATTGTTTAGCTGTGCTACACTCAACAAATTGTATTTCGAACCTTCAACCCTGTATACATCATCACATTTAGCATTGTCGTGAAGTGTTATAGATCCTTTACCTTTTACTAGACATGGTGCATCATTACCAAATCTTACATAGCCTCCATTACAGTCTTTTAATTTAACAAACATGTGTTTATCACCTATCATATGATGTGAGCATCCACTGTCTATGATCCAAAAATCATTATTATATATGTGAGATATTAAGGCTTTTTCATCATACCTTTCCTCATCAGATCCATCTTTAATAGCCACAACAATAGCTTCCTTAGTATCAGTTTCATCAGATTCGTCATCGTTGGATTCCTCATCTGCTACTAGACATGTCTTTCTATCTCTCCTTTTGAAGTCTCGGTGTCCTCTGTATTGGTTATCTTTCTGCCTGTTATCTCGGTATTCTCTCTTTTCACTAGATTCTTTGTCAGGGTAGTTAGAAGCCATATGTCCTATTTTATCACAATTGAAACATTTTAAAGGTAGTTTTCCTTTATACTTACCTTTTCCTCTCGGTAACCTTCTAGCTAATAATGCTTCAAATTCTTCTTTCTTCTTGATTTCCTCATACAGTTTGTGCACTTTTTCCATGTTCTTGCGAAATCTTTCACTTGCTCCACTATGATCCCCTTCAGAGTACTTACTCATTCTATCATTGTAATCATTAGATTTACCAATATGAAAAGAACTGAATGCAGATTCTACTTTATCTACCGAAGACCCACTGTTATCAAAATTACTTAACTCAAATGCATGTAGCTTACCAATAGTAGCATCCAAAGAAACTAGCATGTTAGGTACAAATCTCAATTCATTGATTGTAGAGACTCGAATAGCATAAGTTGGTAGAAGGGTTCTCAACAGCTTACTTGTTATATCCTTTTCCTCAATAGTTCCACCTGCTCCTTTAATTTGATTGACAATCTCCTTTAGTCTTGTACTGTATTGGGTTATGTTCTCACCTTCATTCATCCTCATGGATTCAAGTTGTCCTCTTAGACTATCTACTTTTTCTCTTTGAACATGTTCATCAACTCCATATACAGATGTGAGCTTAGTCCACATTGCTTTTGCATCATTGCATCATTAAATTCTGAGTCGGTCAATGCTGATGTTCTTGCTTTGCTTTAATCTCTTCCAAGGTCATAGGGTTGGTGCTCAGTGCAATGTAATCATTCTTCAGATAATATGTTGCATATTCTCCAATTCCTGATAAATGTAGCTTCATCCTTTTCTGCCATGTGGAGAAACTTGACTTGTTCAGCTTTGGTGCATCCCTTTTATACATCTTCGGATCTTTGCCTGAAGTACCTTTAAACTTTTTCTTCTGGAGTCCTTAGCTCTGATACCAATTGTTAGTTCTGATACTTAATGTAAAGTACATATGCCAATAGCTAACAAGATGAGAGGGGGGGGAGTGAATCATACAAACTTAAACTTCCATAAAATCAACAGATTCAACCTCGGTAACTTATACTTCAGCAACTTAACCAAAAACTGTTAAACATGCAAACTTATGAACACAAAATCATAATAACACTCATAACACCAGATTTAACATGGAAACCCAAATAGGGAAAAACCACTGTGGGATTTCAGACCCACTAAGAAATATACTCTTCTAGAGTATGTTCGGTTAAAAGCAAATCCTATTAAAGATGACAAACACATTTCTAGATGTGACCTGGTTAAGGGATTTCCCTTAGATATGTTAGGATCTTCACTTTGTTAGAAGTGACCTTGTTAAAGGATTTCAAACACTGACTTAGAATGTTACCTTGCTAGAGGGTTTACATATAAGACTGTTAAGTCCACTCGGTTAAGAGATTTTCTGTCATTTACAAAATAACAGTAATAAAATCTATTTGCAACTTCACATCTAAAATGCTAAAGTAGATTCTTATTTGCTCAAAACAATCTAGTCTTAGGACTTATCTTGTCCCTCTGCTGGGCTCTCTACTATGTTATTCAAACAGGTCTTCAAGCTTCTATGTTTGGTAATCACCATGTAGCATCCCTCTGCATACACTTGCCCGCATACCTTGTTTATTAACAATTCCTTATTTATAAACAATTGCTAACCGCTAAATCTCCTTGATCACATTTCCCATGATCAATCTTAGCCATCAGATCTTCAAACTTGACTAGGTTCAATGTATCCTTCCGATTTGAAAATGTTTTACCTTACCTCGAGACTTGCATTCCTATCTTGGAACTTGCATAAGGTTATTGCGGTTCAATCTTCGCTGTAGATCTTCCTGCTGATTTTCCTTTGCCATAGATCCTTAACATACTTCATACACGACACACCAATCATTTATACATCTCTAGCTAATCATTGTCCTTCATTAAATAATGCTTTTATCCATCCCATGTGCACTTCCATAACTCGGTTGCAACTTAGTAAATACTAAACTTTACTCGGTAGATATTTCGCCTTTATTAACCGATATCGATAACCTTAGGGTTTGCCGACTAGGTTCCTTAGGGTTTACCGACTAGGTTCATTGCTCGGTTGCATAGTATAGTATTAACCTTACAATCAACAACACATGTAGGATATCGAAACAATATAAACATTATGATCTCATCATTGTCTAACTCGGTAATAGTTTCCCATTGAATAACTTATTCCTCCCTTTATTCATCACATTCTTTCTGTTTCTTTTATCGACATCTTAATTCTCTTCTAATCAATCTTCTCAAGATATGGCAACATCATACTGAATCAGATAATCAATTTCTTGACATAAATGACAAAATAATGTTATAAAGATAGTTATCATCCTTCTTCAGTTATATCAATAATCTTCAACAACCTTCTCAATATCCTTATTGAATATCAACAATCTTTCTTACTGTAATGCCAACAGTTAACATGATACCGGTCAATAACCTAGATAGGTATCGGACCTATTCTGGGTTCACCATGCCAAAGCAATGTCTCCACCTAGTTGAAGAACGATCAAAGAACAAATTCAGCATCATGAAGTCCATGTAGAAGCCGCACCAACACCA
Organism: Cryptomeria japonica; assembly: GCF_030272615.1. Lineage (NCBI taxonomy): Eukaryota > Viridiplantae > Streptophyta > Pinopsida > Cupressales > Cupressaceae > Cryptomeria > Cryptomeria japonica. The sequence continues at coordinate 407,972,963 of NC_081415.1, forward strand.
CTTATTTATCCTATCAAGATTCCTCAGAGAAAGCTTTGTTGGTTAAACCTTAAACAAATGCTAGTAAGGGTTTACAAGAGTGTATGATAGCACCCAATTACCAAGTCAATACCAACTGACCAATATATGCTCTAGAAACATGTAACACATAAAATCAAACATACTCCATTGATCCAAACTTGCCGGAAGTGTCCAACAGGTAGTCTGTTCTACCGGTAACACTAGATCTTCTATCGGTAACCAAAACCTGTCTATCGGTAACCAACCATAATAGCTAGTGTTGACATCAATGACAAAACATCAATGCAACACATAATCAATTCATCCATAATTCCAACATTGATTCCATTAACTCAAAAGAAAATAAAGTCACACACAGGAGAGTAAGGACTTGAAATTATATTTGTATTAATTTCAAAAGCTATCTTCTATCAGATAACAGTGTACATTTCATTTATAGAATAACCCACTTAAAATCTGAAACTGGTAACTATCTTGTATTTTGCTCTACAAAATGACATTACAATTTTTGCTATTTACTCATGACTTCCCAAAATTGGAACCTAATTCTACAGACCAAACCTACATAAAGAGACCCTATTCAGAGATTTTGGAACCCCTTCTAACGACCTTAATTTCCCTTTTATAGAAAACAAGGGAGATAACAAGATTTAGGCTAGAGGAGACACCTGTCATATAAAATCAAGCCAAGGAGGCCATACACAATTCTGTTACAAAATATTCCTTATCCATATGCTGATACCCATGATGAAGTGGAATCATAATCTTCAATTGATCAATGGTAGAAACAAAACTACTTGAGCCATGTTGTTATCACCCTGATGTCTTTGGATGGACCTTGAGATGGCAATTTTGTTCTACACAGCATTTCCCTTCTCAGAAAGGAAACTAGATCCTGGCAAGAAGTAAAATCGCCCCCAAACTAGAGGAGGATCTCCAACCTTTATGCCCAAGATCAGAGGAAGTGGAAAGAGGAGCTTAAGGGAAAACATAATATGTTGAGAAGGCATCATAGCTTCCATGACGTCATAGAGATGACTGGATACCACTCCTCATTCGAATAAATATATCTTTCAGTTCCCTATAGGCTCCTTCCTCAAACACCCTGCTAGCTGTTGGTAGAGTAGGAGCATAGAATGTGTCATGGGTGGCTTTTTCTGATAAGAAAAGGCTTTCACACCCCCTCTGACAATCCTCCAAACTTTCACAATCCCTCTGACAATGAGAAACCTCATACTAGAGAAAGAACATCCATTCAGTGTCAAAAAATATGCAGAAACTTTGTGCATGATCCTATTCAAACACCATCTTCTTCGCTGATGAAAAACCACTCTCAGAAAATGAAGAAGTTTGTATTCTTTTCTACCCATTGAATCACCACCCCACTAAATTTATAATCAAAGTTCAATTTAAAATTAGCGGTGCTCACTCATGTGAAAATCATCATTTCGATATTTTCTACTCATCCTGCCAGCTATGGATTCTAGAAATCATACCTATCAAACCCAGGTCACTATCACATCTAAGGCATCAATCCACTACCTCCTGCTTAGGCTCATCTTACTTGAACAATTTTGTTTTGATCTTATTCCTCCTTGAGTGTACAATTTTTGCTTCAGAATCCCTGTCAACAAGCAATCTCTGATTTCATTGGGGAGCCTGTGATCATTCATCTCCAACTCAAAAATTATCCCAATCCCCTTATGCCTCTGAGAAAATTGTCCCTTCTTGTCAAATCAACCTTGAGCCAATAGAACCCTTCCAAAAGGTCCCTTAGGGATGATTCAACATTCATAAGTCCCAACTTGTTACTATCTATTCCAAGTCGACAAGCCTGCATTTTGTCCATTCTATTTTTCCACGTGGGTGACAAATAATACCCTGAATGACCCTTTTTGAATTTGGTTTTAAATTCCATCATAGATCTTGACCAGCCTGACGAATCAAATGATCACCAATGGTCAATCTGACATTGACCCTCCATCGTGGCATGTGGACCCATTTAATCATGTGATGTAGCAACACCAACTCACCTTCTAATCCAATGTTGTCATCAACCACACAATTGGTCTTCTCGGTCAGCCCGGGACACATGGCATCATCCCGTGATTCCGCGGTCCATAAAATTCTTTCATTTTTCTTCACAACGTCATGAGGAACGTTGGATCTATTTTGTCTTCTCAAGACACATGGCATCATCTCGCGATGCCATGGTCCTTATCTTCCTTACACTTTCAATCGCGGGGAAGCACAATATGTCAGACCTATCCTGCCTTTAGCCATCAATCGAAACATTATAACTTTTAGACATATGAAAATTAATAGGAGAAGGTAAAAATATTAAAGAGGGGCCAACTATAAGGAAAACTTTCGTGCATAGGAAATACAATGGCCCCGCCAATGGTAGCTGACCCTTGGCTTAAGTGGAAAAAAGGTAACACAAAATTATAACAAGCTTAGGGTCTTTTAGAAGACTTAATAAAAAATTCATAAATCTTAAACCCTAAACCTTGAACCTTGACAGAGGGTAAAATAAATCCAGAATGACCAATATTTTGACTCAAGCATGAAAAGTTTTGTACAGTCATTCTTAGGACTATCACGATGACCAGTGGTGATAATAAGAGTAAGATTGATTGGTTGTCTTCTTCTTGTAAATGCAGATGTATAGTAGTTTGCATATGCAAGTATATGTATGAACAGGTATGTTGATATGTTTATCAATGATTAGTGTAGAAGAGAGGAAAAGTGATAACAATGAATTTGCAGTGTTGAGAGCAGAGGTTGGTGTCATCTTGTTTATCACTTTTGATAAGAAATATTATTGAGTGATTTGTATAGCAACTGAGTAAACCTCTGACACAATATTATTCTTAGGTTTCTGTACAGGGGTTGGTGCTCCTAAATCTTGTATGGGGTTGGTGCTCTGAATGTAGCCAGTGATGAATTTTTACGAGTGGTTTTTCTACCCCATGAGGCTTTTCCACTCAAGAAAACCTGTGTTATGATTTCTCCTTATATGTGATTTTGTTGATCTATGATTTTTGACATTCAGTTGTTTACACCTCTCAACATTTGAGTTTGTATAATTCTTTTAAGTTCAATGATCATTCAAATTCTTCGTGACCAACTAAGTTTTATTGATTTACATGTATGATGCATTATACAATAGTAGAATTGTTCTAAGAACGCTGTATTATTATTTGTGTGTTAAGCTTTGTTGATCTTTCTAAGTTGATTTATCTGTATCAACTCAATTGGTGATTCATGTTCTACTATTCATGGTTCATTATATTATGATAGTTTCATTAATATAAAAGGAATTTTGAATTGAATTCTGAAACATTGACTCACCCCCCCCTCCTCCCCACAAGTTTTTATCGTACTCCAACACTAGTAATTATGACTTTTCTATTTTAATATTTTCCATAGGAATAGATACAACATAATGATACAATAGGCTTGGGCACATGGGTGAGAAGGGAATCAATATTCTCCATTCAAGGAATTGATTGCTAGGTTTGAAGGAAGTTGATTTGGATTTATGTGAAAATTGTGATTATGGAAAAAAAAGAGATTCAAATTTCTTAGAGTTGGGAAGGAAGAGAAGAGTGAAATGTTAGATCTTATGCATACAAAATGTTTGGGGACCAACTCATATATCATCTCTTGGTGACTCTCATTATTATTGTATACACCTAAAATTGGCTTGAGCTAAATTAATTAAATATTAATTATTTAATTAATATCTATTCCTCTATAAATAAATAAATTATGTTATTTATTTATGTGATTCATTCTTAGCCTCCTCTTTTTGGGGTTAAATAAATATTAATTTATTTAACTAAGTCTTATGTCTTTTTTTTTTTTTAAATTTAATGCTTGGTAAAAAAATTAACGTGACTGACAATGCTGACATGACACATCCTTCGACTCCACATGAAATGCTTTTGACTTGGACCTATGAATCAGTGAGGCCACAAATGGGGGACCTCATCCCCATACTTCACGTTCAAACCTGCGAGCATAACGACTCAATAAAGACACAAGGCTTGTGAGAACAATGGTCTAGTAGGGGTTTGAACCTTTGTGGCTACTTCACCAACAAAGTGTTTTAACCGCAACACTACACATTCAAAGACAACCTCCTAAGTCTTCTTAAGTATTCATTAATTAAATAATTTTAAATAATTTAATTCATCTCTAGAGACAAATTCAATTCTTCCCTCATGTGGCTAACAAAATTAAATAATTTTAATATTTAATTTTCTATTTATCTTCAACATCCTTCCTAGTCAAAAGGGAGTGGGAGACTTATGTGTCACCTTATCTCCTATTCATTCTACACCTTCTCTATTCTCACTTTGGTCTTTCCACCTCACCATGGTCAAAGGTAACTCATGAGAAAAATTTCTGATGAGAACTTGAAACATTTCTTCCTTCTCTTTCTTAGGTCGTGGAGAGCATCATGACATGTGGCTTCTCTTCCCACTTTTTCTTCCACCTTGTCAACGTAGGAGGAACATCCTACTTGTTCTCTCACAATATAACCAATTAAATCTTAGCCATCCATTGTCTTAAGACCAATTCCTATCCATTGATCTTTTCCACCTCGGATCAGAGCCTTGGATTTCCTATAAAAAGAGACCTTATACCCTCATTTTGGCTAATAGTCAAGAGTTTAGTGTGCCTATTATATTTTCATGCTTTCAAGAGATCATATCAAAAGTGTGTCATTGGCTTAGATAGCATTGTCATTATAGCATTAGTCTATCATCATATTGTCATTATAGTTTCATCATAGTAATAGCTTGCATATCCATAATAGCTTCATATTCATATTAGCTCCATATCATTTCATTATCATCATCTTAGCTTTGCATTATAGGAATACTCCACTAGTTGTATTTCAATCAACCACATAGTTAATTATCTTTCAAGTCATATTCGAATAAGGATAGTGCACGATTTTGAGAGAAAAACCAATACCAAGATCTTAGGAGATAGAACACAATGAGAAGATAAATAATAATCAGTTGTTTCAAGGTATAATCTTTGTTTTTGTTGATTTCTTGATAGTTTCATTGGTAATACTTAGTTTAGTAGATTTTTTAGATAATTTATGGTTTATCATTGTGTTATATTTAGTTTCCATTTTCCAAGCTCACAATTTTGGTACTTTTATTGATGATGCAACTAGAAAAACTTGGGTTTATTTCATTTCCAGAAAAATATGATGTATTTGATACTTTTAAGAAATAGAAAGTGCAAACACCTAAAATATCTCATTAATCATGCACTAATTATTAATCTTAGTAGTTAAATATTTTTTTAATTATTTAATTAATCTAATTATTTATTCTTCTAAAATATATTTTATCATCACCTACCATCTTATTAATTATTCTATTTCTATTTTAATCAATTAATCATTAACCATTTTCTAATATAATTAATTATGATTTAATACCTTTAATTAAATAATCTTTATTATTTAAATTAAATTAAATTTTTAAGATGATTAAATAATTTCTTTAAATTATTTAATTAACTAATTAATTCTTCAAATCATAATTTAAATTCAAAATCCCCAAGTTCTAATTTTGTCTAATTCTAAATATTCTTCTAATCCAAATTCAAATTCAAATTCTAATTTTTCCAATTTCAACCGATTTCATCTAATTTCAAATACATGTGCATTTCAATTCCGCTTTTCAAAAATCAAAATTTAAATAAAAAAGCAAATCAAGTTGAATGTCTATATCAAGTTCAATTTACATGCAAAGGAAATTGAATTTCAATTAAAAAATCCTACAACACATGCTAAATTTATAACTGATTAATCAATTTAGTTATCTAATTAGTTATCCCAATTAACTCTTCAATCTCTATTTCTATCTTCCAAATAGCTTTCGATAAAAAGCATTCAATCAATGATCTTCTCAGTTAATTCAATTAACTATGCAATCTATTTAATTAATAATTCAATCAATTGAGTTCTACCTCTCAATCAATAGTTTAACTATCAATCAACATGTGAGCTCTTTTGAGTTCCACCTCTCAATCAATCCTCTCCAAAAATCTATAAATTCAACATCAATTCTCCATTTTCAACAATCACAAATTTCGAATCTTTGTGCCATTTTACAGGTTAGCAGTGCAATATCCGAGAAACACCATCACTCAAAGAAGAGAAGAACAATGGAAGCGATTTGCATTTGTGCTACAGGGGATTTCTATTGATTTATTTTATAATCTTGTTGTTTTGAATGCTTACTTTCATTGACATTTATTAGAATTTGTTAACTAGATATGATTCATGATTTCCTATTAATTTTAGTTAGCCATGGTAAATTTTACAGATAAACATTGTTAGGATACCCAAAGATACTGAGAGGGTGGGGGGGGGGAGTGAATCAGTATCTAACTGGTAAATGGATTTTCTGAACTTATTAAGTAAATTGCATTCCAAAACAGTGTACCGGTAAACTAGAATTAATGCAGTAAATAAGAACAATAAGCACAACATAGAAAGCACACCATAACACAATATTTTTAATGAGGAAACCCGATGTGGGAAAAACCTTGGTGGGATTTGTAACCCATAATACTCACTCATTGGCCAATAAATGAATTACTTACAATAGGGGCCTGCACATGCAGGAAGGCCAACTGCCTAAAGCTCATTGCTTAATTAGAAAAGGAAGTCTCACCGACTTACAAAATGGATTATGCAAATCCAATATAATGTACTGCTTCAGTTTAGCATCTGCTATGCCAGGTTTAGTACTGGTTTAAGCTCATACAATAACCATAAACCTTACTCCAAAATATACCTTAATATTTGCATCTTCGCATTTGCCTTTTCTTACTTACACAAATGATCTATAAGATCTCATACTTATATATGAGTCCTATTACAATTCGCCTTGTTAGCTTACAAAAAGTTATTCCAATTAAATACAAAATTTAATAAATAAAATCATGTTGACTGGGGTGCCATTAATCATCTTTGCTGCTGCCGGTAAACTATCTGCCGGTGTCGGTGTCATAGGATTGCAAGGTTGTCATCAATGACAATACCTTCAATCACCTACAATTTCTCATTGGAGTGTGCATTTGCCAACAATCTCCCCCTTTAGCATTGATGACAACACTCATGAGAAAAAATAAAAAATGTATCCAAAATTCAAGTCCAAAAATTGTACCAAAAACTGTGTGCTCCCCCTGACCAGATGATCTCTTCTTTCCATTATTTTTCTCATTCCCACTACTCCCCCTTTGACATCAATGACAAAGGTTGTCAAAAATGTCAATTGAGTGTAGTTATCAGCTGGATCCCTATAACCGGTGGGTTACAATCTGAAAAAGATCTGCCAGTACAAAATTTAAGTTGTTAGTGAACCTTTCATTGTCTTTTAATGCTGCTTCTATCCTTTGTATTGTACTGGTTAGTATGTGCATTTTCTCTTCCAGTGTCTTAAGTCCTGGAACAAGTGCCTCTGAAATCTCTTTTCTCAAAGAGATGAGGATATCAAGTTTCGGACCAAGTCTAGATTTCAGTTCCTTAGCCTTGTATTGTATTTTTTCCTTTTTCTTTTCTAATTTTTCAAGTTTTTCCTTGAAACCTACAATTTCCTGCTCTATTACCGATATGGGTTTTGATGAACCTATGAGATTAATAGCTATATCATTTATTTCTGTATGTACTATGTTGATCTCCTTGTCTATATCTGCTGTCAAAATATTTGTCTTACATGTGTCTATGTACAACTCCTTAAATTCCATTAATATTTTGTTTAGTGCCGGTAGGAGGGAGTCAATGTGTTTCGTGCACTTCTTTATTGTCTCATCAAAGAATTTTTCTTTCTCTTTAATCATTTTCTCACTGAAAGTTTCCTCATTAATTTGATCAACTGTCAAAAGATTACCAGTGATATATTTAGACTTTGTGTCTATTTGACTCAAAGAATCTTTATTTTCCATATTGCACTTGGGTGAAATCAATTTCAAAATAGGGATGGTATCATCAATTGCCTTGTATGCAAGTGCATTGCAATCTGTTGTTTTCTTCATGGAGTCCAATAATACCTCTGTTACATTTGTCGGTCTAAATTCTGTCAAGGAGGAACCAGAAGATTGTCCAAATACTTTAACAATCTGCATTTCACCGGTGTGAGTAACCTCTTTGCTTACGTTGACCTCTAGTAGGTCAGTTTGAGTCTACATCTCAACTAGCAAAGGTTTGGGTTTCTCAGCTATTTTTGGCAGCACTGTCTCTATCTCAACCTTTTTCTCTTCATGTTTCTCAGAATGTACCTCTGTCGGTTTCTCTGTGCATTCCACTACCAGTTTCTCTGATTGTGTCTTAGTGTTATTTACCGGTTTCTTTGTATGTACCTCTGAACTATCTACTGCCGGTATCTCAATAAATTTCTCTGTGTTATCAGTAGCCGATTGCTCTAACTCAGTAGGTTTTCTAGTGTGTACATCAGTGGTCTTTCCAGTATCCAGGGGATTAATTGATTGATCAGTGTGTGTTTCAATCCCAATCTCAACATTCCCAATTGTATCCTCAATATGTGTTTCTACAACAATATCCTCAGCCAGTGGCTCAGTTGCCACATCTTTCTTCTCAGCGGTTTCCTTATCAACCACAATGTTAATCTCTTGTGTATCAATGTTCATAGTATATAACACTTTTGAATCAGGATTCATGTTTTCATGTGTTGTCTCCATGCTCTCAACATTATCTGTTATCGGTGGTGTATCAACAGTCTCAACTGGTGGAGTATCAAAAGGAGGTAGGGGTAAGTTATCTGTTACTTTTATGCTTGGAGGACCACCTACCTTGCCTTTACCTTTATCCTTATCCTTTTGATAGACTCTGAAAGCTTTGGGCCTTTTAAGTTCTTGCTTTTTTTTTTTTTCCACAAAGAAGATATCCCATTTGTCCGCTATCTCTTTAGTGATTTCATTCACTCTACCAGCCATTAAAGCTACATGTCAATGACCAGTGCAAAATACAGTCCTGTTTGCCTCACTTATTAGTTCATCAATTTCTTTTGCTGATTTCACTGGGTGAACTGCAAGTAACTTTTCTACCTTTATCTTCTTATTTAATTCCACAATTGCTAATCTCTTTGCATCTAGTCTTCTATACAAGTCACTTGGTAAATCATCTACAACTTCTATCAAAAATTTCTTATAAATGTCTAAGTGTAGAATGACACTGTTTTCTATGCTTTCCTTTTCCTCATTAGTGAAAGTATTATACACCTTGCTACCATTTGACAAGTTACCATCTTCAGTAATTTCATTTAGAAGATTATTAAGTCGAGGGATAACTTGTTTTTTCTTCTTCTTCCTTGGTGTTATTTTCTTTGCCGAGGACCTTACTGCCCGTTGTTTCCTTCTTGTTCTCTTTGGTGTAGGAGCAGGTACCAGTGAAGGTTTCCTTTTTCTTTCTACTCTCTAAAACTCTACCGATATTTCATTGACAGAGGAGGTACCAACTGCTAAAAGATGTGCTTTTCTGATTGTTTTCTCTCTTCTCTTCCTTTATTTCATGGTTTGTACTTTGCTTTCAATGGTTTCAGCATTTCCAAATACTTCTTCTTCAGTTTCTCTAGGTGCTTCAAGGAGGGCTTTAGCATATGTTTCTATTATGTTTTCATCTGCCTCATAACCCATTTCAGTTACCCAAACTGTTCTAGGAACCATTGCTTCCATCCAGATTTCATCCTTCTTTATAACAAAGGATATCTCCTTTTGGTATTTGTTAACTATGGTTTGAGATAGTCTTTCCCTAGTCTTCATTCTAGCCTTAAATGTTTGAAAGTATTCAATTATGTTCTTTTCCCTATCATCTTTTGTTGTTGTTAAAGATATCCAAAAGTTGTTTTCCTACCGCTATGTCAAAACCAAATTCTTTTCTACCTATATCGGGAACTTCCTTGGTGATGTATAGCAATAGACATACAAGTAAGTTACCAGATCTGAAAGTACCTTTCTTTTCTCCTTTGATTTTCTTCAGATTATCAATTAGTTCATCTTTTAACCATTCACATATGTCAATTTTTGCATTACTGTTCACCATGTCATAAGCACTCTTGATACATAAACTAGAAACATAGTTTAATCTATTAGCATTTGTAGTCTTGTATCCTAGAATCATGCTAATCAATATGACATTAATATCCTTTACATCATTTACTCTCAAGGATCTGCTATTGTGTGTTGCACCAGTTAGGGTCATCATAGTGTCGTTAGAGACCTTCTTTCCTTTTTATGGTCTGCTACCGGTGGAAGGTAAGCCAGTCATTGCCCTAACTGCTTCTTTTGTATTCTTATGGATGGAATCTAGCCAAAAGAACTCCCCATGAACTCTGCTTAATACAATTCTTATAAATTCCTTGGGAAAATCAGGAATGCTAAGTATTTCCACAAAACCTAGGGTTTCAATTATCTTGTATTCTGGTTTTACATTACCATTTTCATCACAAATTACAGTCTTATACATGTTCATTATCTCATCAGCACCAAGTTCTTCAATATGACAATGTATGTATATCCCAGGGTCTTCAACATAAGCAACTCCTTTGGGAATTTTAGAAAATGCTCCTAGGGTATCATCCTGCTTCACAACTTCAGGTATTATCTTAAATACGAGCCTAGGGTATTTAACCACTTCAATTACAGTAGGGTTTGCAATGAATTCAGGTGCAGAGGAGGAAGCCATTATATAAATACCTTAATCTGCCTTTAGGTTTGAATTCTTGAATGATTTTTCTTCACTTCTCATTGTGGATGCCTTCGCTCGGTTTTTTCGCGCTCTAAGGAAGTTTGAATGCTCGGTGAATGAAAAAGAGTTAAAAACACTTTTTTTATAATGTCATTTCCTTCAACTACCATAATAAATGCCTGTCGGTTAAGTGAAAATTTAACTCATCTACCGGTAAAGAAGCATTTCATCTTCTTACCATCAACCGAGGGTAAACTGGCATGTTTTCAATTATTTGCCATACCACCAAGGGATTTCTTTTCAGTTAGATGAAGAATCTCCTATCGGTGGAGTGATACTTTGTGCTACCAGTGAAGGAATAGCTTCATTAACATTCAGATCTGTCTTTCTAATCTATTGTTTTGAAAATTCTTGTTTTACCTCTTCAACCTTCTCTTTACCTTTCAAGTTGGGTCCTTTGTTATTTGTCAGTGATGCCTTCTACAAAATTTTGCAATATGTCCAATCTTGTTACAAGCATAACAAGTCACATTATTTTTCTGAATAGCTTTTCCATATCCTATTCTGGTATGTGTTCTGCATTGATTAGATAAGTGTCCAAATCTTCCACAAACATAGCATCTTACATTTATTCTGCAATTTTCTGAATTGTGACCAATTTTGTTGCATTTAGAACATTGACCGGTGGGTGCATTAGTGTTCTAATAGTTTCTAGATCTACACTGATTTTCTCTATGACCATACTTGTTACAATTAAAGAATTTCCCATTAAATTTGTATGCATTAGGTTGTCTTACCGGTTTGCTGTGATCATGATTGTTTGCAGTACCGGAGCTTTCACCAACTTCAAAGACAAGTCCATTAGTATCTCCATTAGGTTTCTAAATTTTTAGCATATCATCAAGTTCTTTTGAACTTTTCTTGAATTTCTCCTTATGTTGATTTGTAGTAGCCAACTCATTTTCCAAAAAATCTTTCTATCTCATGAGTTCAGTTTTATCAGGTTCCAAGTGAATCAGATCTATCTTCAACATATTATTTTCTTGATTGAGTCTTAGATTTTCATTTGCAACATCATTGATTCTCCTAGCTAAGTCATCTTCATTCTTCTTTCTACCTTCAATGTCTTTACAAAATTTCATAGTCATATCTTGCATCTCATTCCTCAAGGTCATGTTTTCTTGTTTCATCTTGCTTACAAGATCATTAAGAGTTTCTTTTTCATCATCATCTTTCTGCATCTTCTCATGAAGTTCTCTTCTTTTATTCCGAGCAATAGTATAATTCTCCCGAAGTCCTTGAATGATTTCCTATGCAGCGTTGAGATCATCTTCAAGTTTGATATTCTTCAACTTTTCTGCATCATAATCTGCGAGAGCTGTATCCAATTGCTTTCTCAAATTATCCATCTGTACTGGTGTCAGAATCTCCCTCAAGCTGTTAGGATTTTAAAAAAAGAGGACCAGACTTTGATACCAATTGTTAGGATTTCCAAAGATACTAAGAGGGGGGGGTGAATCAGTATCTAACCAGTAAATGGATTTTCTGAACTTATTAAGTAAATTGCATTCCAAAATAGTGTACTGGTAAACCAGAATTAATGCAGTAAATAAGAACAATAAGAACAACATAGAAAGCACACTATAACATAATATTTTTAACGAGGAAACCCGGTGTGGGAAAAACCTCGATGGGATTTGTGACCCACAATATTTACTCATTGGCCAATAAATGAATATTACTTACAATAGGGGCCTACACATGCAGGAAGGCCAACTGCCTAAAGCTCACTGCTTAATTACAAAAGGAAGTCTCACTGACTTACAAAATGGATTATGCAAATCCAATATAATGTACTGCTTCAGTTCAGCATCTGCTATGCTAGGTTCAGTACCAGTTTAAGCTCATACAATAACCATAAACCTTACTCCAAAATCTGCCTTGATATTCACATCTTCGCATCTGCCTTTTCTTACTTACACAAATGATCTATAAGATCTCATACTTATATATGAGTCCCATTATAACTCACCTTATCAGCTTACAAAAAGATATTAAAATTAAATACAAAATGTAATAAACAAAATCCTGTCGGCTGGGGTGTCGGTAATCATTTTTGCCGTTGCCGGTAAACTATCTGCCAGTGTAGAGTCTACCAATGCCGGTGCCAGTGCCATAGGATTTCAAGGTTTCCATCAATGACAATACCTTCAATCACCTACAATTTCTCATTAGAGTGTGCATTTTCCAACAAACATTTGGTGAACCTGACGTGAACCAGCAACTATTGATTTGTCATGTGTTTTCTATGTTTTTGCAGCTTTTGGTATGGATTTTTGTGGGCACTTTTTATAATTTCGCATTCATCTGTACACCTTTTCACATTCATTCATATAGAATTTTTCATTTGCTCAGACCCAATTTCGCATTTGTTTATACATAAATTTGTATTCATCCTTTCGTCATGTCTATTTCGTCTATAATCTATTTCATCTAGCTTAGATTTTGAGTTAGTTAGTTTTGTCATCTATTTTTGTGTTGTTGTTTTTTGTCTAATTCTGTATTTAGTGTTACAATTCTAGATTTTTTGAAAATTACTTTCATATGCTGCTTAACTTGCATTTAATCTTATTGCATCTAAAGTGATATTTAAAATTTTAGGATCTAGAAGGAAGGCAAAAAAGAGAAAACAATAGAATAATTTCTAGAGAGCCTTGAAAGAAGAGTTGACAAAAAGAGAACAGGATTACCAAATTTCTTTTTATTACACTCAAAAAATTGTCCTAGGCTACATTCGAAGATACAAGACAATATAGGGGGCGAATTTGAGATTCTAGCTCTCTATTTTCTAATAATTCTGGTCTTTTTCTTGCTTTTTGTAAGTTTTATTAGTTTTTGTTTGTTCTATTTTTTGTTTCGCATTAGTCTTCATATTTTTGCATTTGTTATGATACTATTTCACATTTGTTCTGTTAGAATTTTGCATTAGTGTAATCATCATTTCACATTTGTGTAGATAGGATTTCACATTCCTTTGGTAAATAGGGAGTTTTTTGTTTCTAGGTTTTACTTTCTATTGTGTCTTTTTGGTGTTATTGACATTCTATCTGCAGCCTATGGATAGTAAAACTGGGAAGGCTTGATTGGTCCAAGAGTTTGTGAAACTACTAACATGTGTAATTGCAAGATCTTTTAGATTTTTAGTTTACAATTGGTTTAGTGCTTAAAATGGACATGCATGCAATTCTTATTTTGTTTGGTGCTTAAAATGGACATGCATGAAATTCACACTTTATTTTAGTGCTATAAAATTGACATGGGATACTACAATTACAATGGACATGCACATGTGAATCTCACACTTCAATCTTGGGCTTAAAATAGACGTGTATTTCTCTTATGATTAGATTATCTCACGCATTGCAATATCTTAAGGGAAAGAAATTTTGAGTGCTTTCTCTCTATCTGGAGTGGTCCTACTATTAACACATACTATCCTCTCCCCTGGATTTCATGGACCTATGTGCAAGAGATAAGTGTTAATGACACTCAAAATTTTATATTTTTGAAATAGAACATACCTTTTGAGACCCCACTAGTTTTGGAAGGGAATGACCTAAGTTGTACTTGTTGGCATATGCACACTCCAATGAGACATTGTAGGTGATTGAAGGTTTTGTCATTGATAGCAACCTTACAATCCTATGGCATCAGCAAGGCATTCCACCAGTACTAGCAAGATCAGACTCTACACCGACACTCAGATCACTGACACCAATAGTGAAATAAAGCATACCGACATAGAGGCCGATAGGATTTTTGTTGTAATATATTTTGTTTATTGTTTGTAAAATCATTGTAAGCCGACTTGGAAAGTTGTAAAATGACTCTTATATAAGAGAGATCATTGTAGAACATTTTGTGTAAGGAAGAGGAATGTAATTAGGTGAAATAAGGCATACCTATTATGCGAATTATAGGTTAAGGGTTTATGTAAGAAGCAGAGTAGAAACTGGTACTGGATTTGGCATTACAGATGCTATTCTGAAGCAGTTCAAGACACTGGATTTATGTAATCCATTTTGTAAGTTAGTGTGAGGCCCTACCCCGACTCAGCTTGACATTTTCAGTTATTTGCATATTGAGATTATTTTGGATGCTTTATTTTATGCTTTATGGATTTAGAAACTATATGATTCCATGATTTGGATCACATTGACATATGATGATGCTCTATTTTATGCTTGATGATTATGAAACTTTATATGTGGCTAGAATAGAATTCTTTTGAAATGGTGAATGTCATTATTGGAATTGTAGGACTTCATTTTGATGATAGAAAAATGATGCTTATTTTATGAATGGTTCAATTTTGAGAATTATGTTAATTGCTTATGTGAAATCGAATTTAATTGAATGAGATATTGAATTATTGTTGCCAATGTATGAGTGTTTGATGTGCAATGAAATCCATGTATTTAATTATGTATAATTGTGATTATTTGGAATTACTAATGTGTTAATTGAGATGCATAGGAAAATTATCCATGTGACCATGGAATTTATATGGAGAACCAAACCTAGACCAATGTATGTTTGTTAAGCCAGGGGTTGTCTATTTGGGGAGACAACACCCCGTTTGTAATGTATTTTATTTGTGAAGTAAATTATGCATGTGTGTTAATTTGATTTTATTTAATTGTGTAAACCTACAAGAGACAAATTCCATGTGTGATTTTTATATTGTGTTTTATTGTGTCACTTGACACATGTGATGATTAGTGTCATTGATTTTGACTTGTCTCTTGGAGGGAGTTTTGTTTCTACCAAAGCCATTCAAACACATGAGTGTGGTCCCAAATTTGCCTTGGGTAGGGAGTCTTGGGAGTGGTCAACTCAAGTTTGACCCGTAGGTAAACTTCAGTTGGGTTTCTAAGGGTTTAAAAGGACTCCTAGGGTCAGTTTTAGGGCTTTTCCAAAGGTCCAAAGGGTATACCTATGGGTTAGGGGTATTTTGAAACATGTGACTACTCCCATGTGACTATTTAGTCACCTCAAAAAGTGGTTTTTCCAAGGTGAGCGAAAATTCAACTTAGAAGGTTCCTCCTAGGATAGACAACCTTCCCTTTTGATGTCAAACTCTCTTCCCCATCTTCTCTCACCTTTTCCCTTTCTAGTTTTAGTAATGTGTAAGAGTTTGGGAAGAGCAACCAATGGGAACTCTCACCTCACCCAAGGGGTTGGGAGGTGTGTGAGAGGCCTTCTTAGGCAAGAATTAGAGACTTAGTGAGTAATCACCCACTCTCCATTGTTGGAGATTATGCACTTGTTTTTGAAAATTAGTTGTAGAATAGAATTTTTGGGAAAGATTGGTGGAAAAAGTTTGTGTGGATTTGGGCAGCTCATCCCCAACTATATCTAACATACCTATTGGCAGATTAAGGTTGGTTTTATTTCCTCTTATTTATGTTGTTTATGTTGTTTTGTTGAAGGAAAGAAATGCTTGTTGAAAAGAGATGTGTTTATGTAAATTGTTGTAGGAAAAAAAAAAAGAGTAGTTTTCATTTCTATGTTTTGTTTATGTGTTCTTGTTTTTTTTTGGGAGTGTCCAAGATCTCCTACTCTTGGGGGAGTAGGATGGTCTTGGGGTGGAGGGAGTATGACAACCTTGGGTGAGAGGCTCTCCTTATGGAGAGTGATCTCAAGGGTGTCCTTTGTGACCCTTGCTGCATAGCCTTGTGTATGCATTTGGGGGTCATAAGGGGAGAAAATATGGCCTTTGAGCCTTTGGGGGGCATAAGGTATGGAGATGTATCCTTGTTGTATTTTGTATTGCCATGAGGTGGCTTGAGTTGTAATTTTTGGCTTGCAATCTCCCCAATGGTACTTGGTTCACTTCCACCCGTGGAAGGATCATCACAAATGTGGTGAAAGTGTAGCTTGGGATGGGAAGATGTATGTTGAGTGTTTGCCCTATTTGTTGTGTTGTTTGCTTGTTTGTAACCCGTCTATGTGCTTGGTTCTCCAAGCTCGGGGGTGGCTTCTAGTAAGCCTAGGCTGGGAGGTGAGCTCTCCATGGTCAAGTTGTGTTTTTATTGCAGGTTGCTTGGGATGGGAAAAGAAAGAATAAAGAGCTTGTTGCTGTTTTGTGTTGCAGAAAAGTGTTAAAGGAAAAAAAAAAGAAATGTATTCCATATTGTAGCTTGTATAAAAAAAAAAAGGGATGTGAGCTATGTTGTATTTATTTTCAAGAAAAGAAGTATATTTATTTTATTCATATTACCATGAAAAGGAAAATATTGTTGGGTTTTCAAACCCATTTGCATTCATATTTACTTTGTATCTACATTTGCTAAAGAAATATATATATTTTTCCTACTTTAGTTAGTTTTGCAAAAGAAAGAAGAAATGTATTAGATTGTATTTAAATCTTCATGTTTTACAAAAAAAAAGAAGTAACTGCATTTTTATGAATTCTGCAAATAAATGTAATTTATTACTACATGTTCTTTATGTTATTATGTTGCTGCAAATAAATAAATCAGTCATTTATTTTTCCATGTAAAACAGAAATAAATCTTATTATAGTAGTCTATTTCTTTTCAAAAAAAAAATTAGCATTCAGTCATAGTTTATTTTGCCTACAAAAAATATATATATATATATATATATATAATAAGTGGTTGTTAGGATGCATTGTAAATGTTAGATGCAGAAAGCTATTTTTAAACAAAAAAAAAAATAGAATATACAACATATATTACTTCAACCCTTTTTAGAAAAAAAATAAAATTTTCCCCCATTATTCAACCTGCAATAAGTATTAGAAAATTCTTTGCATGCATTTAAAAGATATACAAGAATAATAATCTCCCAAGCTTGCCCAAATGAGTTATAAAAGGGTAATATACAAATACCTATATATATATATACATAAATATTTATATATATATATATAGCTATTTATATATTTTCTTCATTATTTTGAAAACCTGTTTATAAAACAAGCAGTGATGTATTTACAGATTTAATAACACAAGAAAAAAAAAGGGGAGAAAACTAATAAGCTTGTTAAACAAGCCATTTAAATATATATATCTTTCATTATTTGAGAAATCTGTTTATTTCAAAATAAAACTATATATATTGTCTTACCTTTATATATATATATATATATAGAAAAATATAATAATAAAAAAAAAGGGGATTACGCATTTTATTTTAACCCAAAAAAAGAAGGGGTTTTAAAAAGGAATATCGAACTGCATGTAGGGGGCTGTAGCCTTGGGGGGCGGCGCCCACAGTCTGCGGGAGCCCGCAGCTGTGGGCGGCGCCATCCACAGGCTGTGGAACCCGCAAACTGTGGGTGGCGACATCCACAGACTGTGGGAGCCGCAGACTGTGGGAGGCGCTGTCCGCAGCCTGCGGGAGCCACAGGCTGTGGGCGGTGCTGTCCGCAGCTTGCGGTACCCCCGCACTGCCTCCTCCCACGCCGCTAATAGCAAAAAAAAAAAAATTTAAACGCCCCTCCGCTTGGCTATTAAACAGTCCGGTTCGGCCCTGCGCGCGCCGCCCACTCCTTCACCTGCACACACACACAAAATAAATAAAATAAAAAGTCATCACACACACACAACACTCAAAAAAAAGAAAAAAAAACATGTATGTTAAAACACACATGCCCTAACCCTAATTTCGGGTTAGGGCATACATACTTGGCTTATATTTAAAAAAATAAAATAAAGGGAGGAATATGTGTGGGAATGTTTAAAAGGGGGTTAAAAGTTAAAATAAAATAAAACTTTCCCCCTTCCTCTTTAGAATATACTTATAAACATATATTTATCTTCGTAGGTAAAATATATATATATATATATATATATATATATCTATATATATATATATATTTATATATGTATATATATATATGTATATATTTATATATATATGTATATATATATATATATTTATATATGTATATATATATGTATATATTTATATATATATATTTATAAGTAATTTAACTTCTATAATTGTGGAAATCAAATTAGTTAGTGGTAAAAATTAATTAATGCTCTTTTAATTATTTAATGAATGTTGGAGCATTCAAAAAGAGAATTTCAAAATTCTTGGGTAGAATAGACCCTTGAAAAAAAAAAGACACAGCGATATCAGTAGGGTCAAGTGGCCCATTTAAATTTTAAATTATATGGTATTTTAATTTATGGGGATTTTATTTAATAGGGTTGTTAAATTTAATAACTAGGACAATTTATTAGACCCTAGACAATTAAAGAACTATAAGAGATTATTGGACAAATAATTTTAGAGATTATATATTAAGTTTACGATTAATTGCCAAGGGAGTCTAATTCCTTTATTAATAAAAGACTGGCGATAACTCCTCTAGAGAAATATTAGCTCACTTATAACTTATTTAATTTTATCACCAAATTAAATTAATCATTTGGTTCACACAAAATATAGTTAAGACCAAACTAGTTTTGCATTATTTTAATTAAGTTACGTATTTTGAAAAAAAAAAAATTTATTCCGTTTGTGCCCAAAAGTTTGGGCATGACAGTTAGGGAGACTTCCTATTTTGTATTTGAGCAGTGAGCTCTAGGCACTTGGCCTTCCTGTATGTGCAGGCCTCTCTTGTAGTAGTAATATTCTCTTATTGGCCAGTAAGTGAATATTGTGGGTCACAAATCCCATCGAGGTTTTTCCCACATCGGGTTTCCTTGTTAAATCTTTGTGTTATGGTGTTCTTTTCATGTGGTTGTTATTATCTCTATTTATTACATTACTTTTTGTTTACCGGTACACAATATTAATATACTCTACATGTTTTAAGTTGAGAAAATCTATTAACCAGTTAGATACTGATTCACCCCCCCCTCTCAGGATTTGTGGGAATCCTAACAATTGGTATCAGAGCTTGTTCCTCTATTTTTAGAAGCCTAACAACTTGAAGAAGATCTTGACACCGGTGGAGATGGAAAACTTGATGAAGCAACTTGAAGGAGCTCTCTCAGACTATGATGCAGAAAAATTGAAAAATATCAAACTTGAAGATGATCTAAAGGCTGCTCAGGATATTATTCAAACACTTCAAGAAAATCTTACTATTTCAAGAAACAAGAGAAAAGAACTTTGTGAAAAGATGGAAAATGAGAATGATGAAAAAGAAACTCTTAATGATATGATAAACAAGCTGAAGCAAGAGAAGATGACAACAAAGAATGAGATGCAGGATATGACTATGAGATTTTGTAAAGAAATTGAAGATAGAAAGAAGAATGAAGAAGAGTTGACTAGAAGACTAAAAGATGCAGCAAATGAAAACACAAGACTCAGTTATGAAAATGATTTGTTGAAAACAGATCTAATGCACACTTAGAATGACTCCAATGAACTAATGAGATAGAAAGAAGTCTTAGAAAGAGAACTAGATACTGCAAATCAACATAAAGAGAAATTCAAGAAAAGCTCAGAAGAACTTGGTAACTTACTAAAGAATCGAAAACCTAAAGGTGACACTTCTAGAATTGGCTTTGAAGTTGGTGAAAGCTTCGGTACTGGAAACACACAAGATCATAGCAAACCGGTAAGTCAACCTACTGCTTATAAATTTAGTGGCAAATGCTTTAACTATAACAAGTATGGTCTTAGAGAAAATCAATGAAGATCTAAAAATTATCAGAATACTAATGCACTCACCGGTCAATGTTCAAAATGCAATAAAGTTGGTCATAACTCTGAGAATTGCAGAATGAATGTGAGATGTTATGTTTGTGGAAGATTTGGACACTTATCTAATCAATGTAGAACACAAACCGACATAGGTTAAGGAAAGGATATTCAGAAGAATAATGTGACTTTCTATGCATGTAACAAGATTGGGCATATTGCAAAATTTTGTAGAAGTAAAGGATCACCGACACACAACAAAGGTTCTAGTTTGAAAGGTAAAGAAAAAGTTGAAGAGGTTAAGCAAGAATTTTCAAAACAATGGATCATGAAATCAGAACCGAATGTGGATAGGAATACTCCTCTATTGGTAGAACCAAGCAACACTCCATTGGCAGAACAAAGTAGCACTCCACTGGTAGGAGTCTCTTCATCCAATTGAAGAAATTTCCTTGAGGGTTTGGCTATCAATGAGACATATGCTATTATTCCCTCAGTTGATGGTAAGAAGTTGAAATTACTTCTATACCAGCATATATGTTAAGTTATTACTTAACTGACAAGCATTAAGTGTGGTAGTTGGAAAATTGACATTATAAATTAATGTTTGTGGCTCCATTTTACTTCACTGAGCATTCAAACAATCGAAGAGCGCGAAATCTCTAGAGCTAAGGCATTTCGAGCAAAGAGGCAAGACATTTCAGCAATCAATCCTTCCAAAGGCAAAAAAAGGTATTTATAATCATGGCATCCTCCTCTGCACCTAAATTCATAGAAAACCCTACTGTAGTTGAGGTAATCAAACGCCCTAGGCCCGTATTTCAACTAGTTGTCGAGATAGCTAAAAAGGATGACAATGTAGGTGCTTTTTCCCAAATTCCCAAAGGAGTTGTTTATGCAGAAGACCCTAGAATTTATATCTATTTCCATAGAGAAGAATTAGGAGATGAAGAAATCAAGAACATGTACAAATCTGTTATCTGTGATGATTCCACTAAAGTAAAACCTGAACACCAAATTATTGAAACCCTAAGATTCACAGAAATTCTCAGCATTCCGGATTTCTCCAAGGAAGTTATTAGGATAGTGTTAAGTAGAGTACCTGGTGCATTATTTTGGCTTGAATCCATCCATAAAATTACCAAGGAAGCTATGAAAGTTGTAACAGGGTTACCCTCCATTGGTAGTAGACCAGACAAAACAAAGAAGGTCTCAAATGACCTAGGAATGAATTTAACTAGTGCAACATCCGACAGAAGGTCTCTAAGGGTTAATGATGTGACCGACATAAATGTGAGATTTGTTAGCATGATTTTAGGATACAAAGCAACACATTCAAATAGACTTAACTCAGTCTCCAGTTTATGCATAAAAAGTGCACATGATATGGTAAAAGAAAATGTGAAAATTGATGTATGTGAATGGTTAAAAGATGAAATGATTGACAATTTAGGGAAGATCAAGAAGGATAAGAAAGGAACATTTAGATTTGGCAACTTACTTGTATGCCTAATGCTACACATAACCAAACAAGTGCCTAGTATAGGCAACATGAACCTTGGATTTGACATACCGGTAGGGAAACAATTATTAGACTTATTCAACGACATGGGTGAAAGCAAACAAAAGAATATTGATGATTATTTTCAAGAACTAAAGGCCAGAATGAACAAAAGAATCAGACTATCACAAGAAATTGTTAACAAATACAAGGATGATATATGTTTTGTGATTAAAAGGATGAGATCTGGATGGAAGCAGTTATCTTAAGAACAATTTGGGTTACTGAAATGGGCTATGAGACTAATGACCACATCATTGAAACATATGCAAAATCTCTTCTGGAAGCACCCAATGAACCTAAGAAAAAGGTATTTGGTAGTGCTGAGACCATTTAAAGCCAAATTCAATCTAAGAAGAGAGTAAACAAAGTAGAAGCAACAATAAGGAGAGGTTCAAGGCAGGCTAAGGCTATAAAAGATGTACTGAAACAAACTGGTATAACTGAAGATGAGTTATAGGCACAACAACTAGAAACTCACCTGTCACTGGTAGAAACTTCTTCAGAGAGTGACAAGCCAGCTGAATTTAAAAGAGTTGTAAGGAAAAGACAACCTTCATCAGTATCCACACCCTTGCCTAGAAGATCTAGACAAAAACAATAGGCAGTGAGGTCTTCGGTAAAGAAGACAACCCCAAAGAAAAAGCTAACACCTAAGAAGAAAAGGACTCAACAAAATATTTATCTGATTGATAGACTGTTGGATGAAATCATAGAAGAAGGAAAACTCAAGAACATAGAAAAATTATATGATACACTATCAACAGATGAGAAAGAGCAAGTTGAAAACAGTGTCATTTTACACCTGGATATCTATTAGAAGTTTTTAATACAAGTTGTAGATGAACTACCAGATGAATTATTCAAGAGACTGGAAGCAAGAAGACAATCTGTTGTAGAAATTGACAAGAAAATCAAAATTGAAAAATTACTTGCTGTCTACCCAGTCAACTCTCCAAAAGAAATAGATGATCTAATTGCAAAGGCCAACTGGTCACTATTCTCTACTGCACATCGACATATTGCACTAATGGCAGGAAGAGTAAATGAGGTATCAGAAGAAACAGAAAATGGATGGGATATATTCCTTGTGGAGAAGGAAAAGCAGGAAGAGTACAGGAACCCCAAGCCTATCAAAGTCTATCAAAAGGACAAAGATAAGGGTAAAGGAAATGTTGGTGGACCTTCTAGTATCAAAATAAAAGATAACTTATCCCCACCGCCTCTGATTACTCCACCGGTAACAACAACAAAATACCAACCGACAGATGACAGTATGGATGTATCACAAGAGGATACTAATCCTAATTCAGAGGTACTATACACAGTTGATGTTGATACTCAAAAGGTCAACATTATGGTAGATAAAGACACAACGGGTAAGACTGACATGGCTAGTGAACCACTGACAACTGACAACATTGATAACACTAAAGGAAAAGTGGAAAATGATAGCATAGGGAAATAGATAGAGACTCTAACAGAGACTAAAACATATCAACAAATAGAGAGACAAGCAAAGCAATAGGCTCTGGAATAGGAACAGGTTCATATGGAAACAGTGCCACTGGCAGAAACAAAAACCCTTGCTTAAGGAAATGGAACATAGACTGACCTACCAGAGGTCACTACAAGCATGATTACTTCCTCCCCTGACAGAATTCAGAATGTTTGTTCCTCCTCAACAGGTTACAAATCAACCAATGTAACTGAAGTTGTTTTAGATTCTTTAAAGAAAATAACTAATTGTAGTTCACAAGCTTATAAAGCTATAGATGACACAATCCCAATTTTGAAGATGATAGCTCTAAAATGCAACATGGATAATAAGGATTCTTTGAGTCAACTTGACACCTTGTCTAAATATATTACTGACAAACATAGTGACAGTTGAACAAATAAAGGAAGAGGCATTCAAAGATAGGTTGGAAATTGAAAAACAAAAATTCTTTGAGGATCAAATAAAGAAGTGTACTAGGGAATTTGACACACTTCGACCAGAACTATGCAACTCACTGAAGGAATTTAAAACTCTGTACCAAGATACTTGCAAGAAAAACTTTTTAATAGTTGACATAGATAAGAAAATGAGCAAGGTACAAGAAGAAATAAATAAACTTGTTGACAATTTTGTTAATTCACCTGATACATTATCAGTTTTTGAGCAAAAGATAACTAGTTTTGAGGAAGAATTACTGAAGCTAGAAAGAGAAAAGGAGAGAATAATAAACAAGGCTAAAAATCTAAGACTAAGACTAATTCCAAGATTGGACTATCTAGCATCCTTAAGGAAGGAAATATCTAAGGCATTAGTACAAGGACATAAAACACCGACAGAGCATATGCAGCACCTCACCGGTACAGTTCAAAGAATAGGGGCAACAATAAAAGATAGTAGGAAGTTTATGGAAAACATAAATTTGGTTTTGGCAGATCTTTTTCAAATTGTAACCACCCAGTTACAAAGTTGAGACAAAAAAACTACAACTCTATTGACACCTTGACAACCTTTGTCATTGATGCCAAAGGGGGAGTAGTAGTCTGAGAAAATAATCTGCAAAAGACTTATTTTCTCAAGGGGAGCTCATATATTTTTGGTACACATTTTTGGAAACAATTTTTGGATTACTAGTTTTGGATTATTTTTTGAAATTTTCTCATGAGTGTTGCCATCAATGCCAAAGGGGGAGATTGTTGGCATATCCACACTCTAATGAGATATTGTAGGTGATTGAAGGTTTTGTCATTGATGGCAACCTTACAATCCTATGACACCGGCAAGGCATTCCACTGACACTAGCAAGATCAGACTCTACATTGGCACTCAGATCACCGACACTGGCAGTGAAAGAAAGCATACCGGCACAGAGGCCGACATGATTTTTGTTGTAATATATTTTGTTTATTATTTGTAAAATCATTGTAAGCTGACTTGGCAAGTTGTAAAATGACTCTTATATAAGAGAGATCATTGTAGAACATTTTGTGTATGGAAGAGGAATGTAATTAGGCAAAATAAGGCAGACCTATTATGCCAATTATAGGTTAAGGGTTTATGTAAGAAGCAAAGCAGAAAACGGTATAGGATCTGGCATTATAGATACTAGTCTAAAGCAGTACAAGACACTGGATTTATATAATCCATTTTGTAAGTCAGTGAGACTTCCTATTTTGTATTTGAGCAGTGAGCTCTAGGCACTTGGCCTTCCTGCATGTGCAGGCCCCTCTTGTAGCAGTAATATTCTCTTATTGGCCAGTAAGTGAATATTGCAGGTCACAAATCCCACCAAGGTTTTTCCCACCCCGGGTTTCCTTGTTAAATCTTTGTGTTATGGTGTGCTTTTCATGTGGTTGTTATTATCTCTGTTTATTGCATTACTTTCTATTTACTGGTACATAGTATTAATATGCTCTACATGTTTTAAGTTAAGAAAATCTATTAACCAGTTAGATACTGATTCACCCCCCCCTCTCAGTATCTATGGGAATCCTAATAGTACTCTCTTTTGGTCTACTATATAAATATTCATGATTTTGGTGAAACCATAAATCAATTGGTGTCACTATGTTTTACCGATGGTTTCCCTCAATATTGACAAAGAAATACCTTTGTGGTCTTGACGAAAGTCAAAATCCTTTGGTGCTTGTGTGCTAGATGCATAAAAACCTATGTTCTACAGGTTGGGATATCTCTTAAATGAGCTATCCACTACATGTATAACCACCTGATTCACCCCAAAATTTCCCCCACTACAAACCAACTTAGTATCCAAAATCCTTTTGTTTAATGATTTAGGATGTGCATACCATCGTACATCATAGATACCTCTCATGTATCCTTCTTAATGAGACATATATTCCTCAGTGATAAGATCTTCACATTTTTGGGGTAAGAGAAATTGGAATGGTCGAGAAGTGTGTACCATGGAGTGGACCTAGTGCTTCTAGATTCTCTATCTATCCATTTTGCTTGGATATTTCATAGAGGCCTCATTGAATGGTGTCCACTTTTTAGTCTAGACATATGTTTGTTGTGATTTTTTGTGTATCATTCATATTTTGAACCAGTAAGAGTTAGTATTGATCTTGGGATAATGTAGGCCATTTTGTGCTCATAGGTTTGTCTAGAGTCCTTAGTCCTTGCATAACCATCATATCCCACAAGTCTTTACATCAGTTCTTTCATATTCCTCATTTACATCCTCATATTGCATAAGTCCATACATAGTCCTCATTTAGATCCTCATTTACATTCGCATATTGCATAAGTCCTTATGTACATAGTCCACATTTGCATCTCTCACAATCCCCCACTAGTTGCATATTCATATTAGGAGTCATAGCATGTGTCAAAATGGGTTTACCAGGTGATGGTTTATTCTCTTTTGAGCAACCCAATCTAGTACCAAAATATGGTCAATGAGAAATCATTGATGGCTTGGATAACCTTGCTTGGGAATCAATAACAAGTTCTCCTCAATATATGGGAGTTGAGTTTTAAATAAACACTGAATTTAGAAGAGCTTGAAGAATTGAAAGAGTAGTTGGACAAGAACGTATCCAACAAGTATTTGAAATGATTAAACTATAACAACAACAATGTCCTCAACAACCTCCCCGTCCTCAATAAGATGTTAGTGTAGTTTAAATTCATCATTCTCTATCAGTGTCAAGTCCCCTAGCTACATATTAGGTGCATCATATTTGGTCATGTCTTAGAGTCACCTTAGGAGTCCTTAATGCCCATAATGTGATCACAAAAGGTTAAAAATAAGATGGATCCAAACAATGACTCATTATTTAATCCTACTTGAAACATGAATGTATCAAATAATCAACCTAACCAGAATGTAAACTTGAACAACATACCTTCAATGGAAGAAATCTAATACAACTTGACACATGAAGAACTCGAGGCCACCCAACAAGATCTGCAAGTCCTCATGGTTCTCAATGCTCTTATCAATCATGACAGGGATACTTATCTTTCCCTATTAATACAAAATAGAGCTAAGTTATCCCCAAATTTTGACATTACAACAATCTTGTCACCAGAGGTAACTTTGAATCAAAGTGTTAATTAGACACCAAATACTTCGCAAATGCAAGGGTCGACTTCGAGCTCAATGCAAAATATTGCTCAAAATGTATCGGTCTCATCAACACAAGAAGCTATAGTTTCAACTAAAAGCTCACAATATGGCATGGCATCATCAAACATAAACATTACTACTCAAACACATGCCAATGTCACTATTCAAACTACACCAACTATATCAAGTGCTCCTACACAGAGTCAAACACAAGTGTTTGAAATATCAAATCCAACAAGTACAACTCAACCTCCCATTTCACTTTCAATTGGATCAACATATAGTCATCAAAATGTGAATCCAGGTCCCACTAGCTCATTTGGCTGAACTCAATCAAATGTTAGCACACAATTTTCTTATTTTACTCCACCTAGTGGGACTCAAAGAACATAAAGTTACAATTACTTGGCATTTTAGTAACCTCTGATATATACCAACAATAATCCATTTGTTGGAAACATGTACATACCAAATGCACTTTTAACTCAAACATAGATTCTTTCTCAGCAAGTGGAAAACCTTCAACAACAAATGACAAACATCCAAGCGTGATATAAAAAGAAAATATATACAAAATGATTTACATCCATATCCTTTTGATCGGGTATTATACATGCCAACTTTTCGTCTTCATTTTGAAACTCCTAAATTTGACAGATACAGAGGCAAAGGTGATCCCAGGGATCATATCTGAGAATTTTTCGCCGCTTGCATTGAGGATGCCTATGAGGATACATATTTGATGAGTTTATTCCCCAAAAGTCTTGGAGGTTCCACCTTGGAATGTTTTTCACACCTTCCACCAAAGATTGCATCATGGGGGGAATTAGTTGAACAATTTATAGCAAATTTATTGCATAGCATTGATACCCTAGTGACTCTAATGGATCTATGTTTTGCATGGTAAAAAGAAAATGAAATATTTGCATCATTTTTGCAATTTTGGAGATCTCTTTACTATAGATGCCCAAGTCACATTCTAGATATTGAACAAGTGGATATTTTCATAAAAACTTAATACCTCAAATAAAGTATCCAATACAGATGCAGTGTCTTTCCACATCTAATAAAATTACTGAGAAAGCCCTAAAGTGTGAGAAGGGACTTGTAAAGCAAGGGATTCTGAAGTATGGTGGTTCAACCAATAATGTGAATAATGAGAAACCAAAATTTTGGTCCAAGAATAAAAATGTGACTAATGATGGGGTTCTGGATGCTCGTGTAGTGAATAGAGATCAACCAATAATATCATTACAAGGACCAGTTCAATCATCTATTCCAAACATGAATTAGTTCCAAGAGAACAATATGGCTTCAACAAATGAAAATGCATTGCAATCCACTAATACAAGACCTTCAAGGGTCAACACTCCAAGAATAAATTACACACTACTTGGTGAACGAATTGAGTCAACACTTAAGAAATTGATATAGACCAGCACAATCACTTTGTCAAAAAAAGGTCATATGAGCCAAGTCCCTTCAAACCAACCTGGTGGAATGACAATGAATTGTGATTATCATTGTACCAAATGCCATAAGACATCCAACTATTATAAACTTAAGGATTTGATTCAGGATCTCATAGACCAAGGTGACATCACTGTTTACACTAATAAGGGATCTACCAACACAAATCACACTATCTTCAAGGATCCATTTGTCAATTATGACAAAGGTAAAGCTTCTAGTTTTGGAACACAAAACAATACTACAAACTACACCAAGGTGGCCTATGATTACACAATCAACACTCTTAGTGTAGGAGATGCAGTAGTAGCTACAATCACCATCAACCCTCAAAACAAAGATTGTGTAGTTGTTACTCGCCTATCAAAGGTCACATTGCGAGGAGTACCATCCAATATACCTCTACCAACAAGTAACTATAATGTTGTTGATCAGCTAAAGAAAACACCAGTTTAGATATCACTCTTTGAATTGCTTGGTATTTCACCAAATCATAGAGCAATCTTAGATAAGGTACTTCAAGACTCAGTTGTTTCCAAAGACATTGATGAGAACACATTCCAAGATATGGTTGGGAATTTAGTTTCAACTCCTTATGTTGCATTCATAGAGCTAGATATCCTAACAGATAGGCTTAGTCATAATGACCCCTTGCACCTAGAGGCTTTTGTGCACAAGAAGAAAGTTACAATTGTATTAATAGATGGTGGAGCTGGTCTCAACAAATGTACCCTCAAGTTGATTAAAGTATTGGGCTATTCTTAGTTTCACATTAATCCAATGAAAAGGATAAATATTAAAGAATATGATGATGAAGAGCGCCCATTAAAAGGTGTGGTTACTTTACCGATACAAGTAGGGCTTGTAACTAAAGTGGTCACTTTCCAAGTGTTGGATAAAGAACTAGGCTATAACATCTTACTAGGTCACCCATGGATACATACCATGTAGGTTGTACCATCAACATTTCATCGATGTGTCAAGTTTCCATTTAATGGGATCAAGATAACAATACAAGGTGACCCAAACCCTTTCCAACATTGTAATTATTTAAGGGAAAGTGTTGATAATCAGGTGCCCATCAATCAAGTAGCTCTAATCACATCACAGTTGGAATCATTGACAACAATAGGTACACAAACATCTACACCTCACACACCTACGACACCATCTTTGCAAATAAATGAAGAGTGATGTGGTGAATACTCCATTTCAAACACACCATCTATTGGGCAGTTATCTCTCTCCCCAATATATTTTGTTAGGCTTCTATCTAATCCAACGAGACAAGACAAAGGAAAAGAAATAGTCAAATATTCAGAGTCTTGTTCATTCGTTTGATGGGGAGACCTACAAGAAGAATCCTTAGATGAGGATGTGAACAAATGTTTATATAAAGATGAAGATTACTATCATGTGATAAAAATCCCTTTAGATCAATATGGAAATGGCTTCAAGATGGTTGAAAAACATGGATATAATGGTAAAATAGGATTGGGGACACATGCTCAAGGAATTATGAAACCCGTACTACTATCTAAGAACCCAAAAAATCAAGGTTTGGGATACAACAACACAAGAAGGAGATCTACAAATCGACCAGATATCCTAGTAGTACTAAACATGCCAACTCCAACAACACAATAATTTACCAATAAAATTACCCATCCATATTCTTCTACACAAAGAAACTTGTCAATGATTATATGTGCACCATCATCACAAGCCAATATGGTAACAAAAACAAGAATAGCACCGACAAATGAATCCAATACTCGGTTCACATTATCATGCTCTCTAAATCATTCAATGGAAACCAGTATAGCACCAACTAGTGATACCATTATTACAAGACCAAAATATATCCTCCAAGGAATAAATAATGGCACAATAATAGAAATAGGATCAACAAGTTATGATAATATTCTACTCATCATAAACACTAAATAAATTCCTCTTTCTCCCATTGAGGAAATTGATGAACCGTATGAAGAAGGGTCAGATATATACACATATGTGGAAATAATAACTGATTCCCATGATTATGAATTCCTATTCTTCATAGCTATAGAACATATACAATAGACTAATATTATGATTATCAACCACCTATTGGTGATGGTATTACATATGAAGATAAATAACATGATCCAAAGTCAATAAAATACATTCATGACAACTGCATATGCATGATGTCAGAAGAACCTCACACTGAAGAGAGTAAGGATTTGTGCCTCATATATCCACACTTGATAGACTGGGGACAACAAGATTTATTGCATCTAGATTGGTTTCAAAATGATGAATCTATAATAGAGTTCTTGGGTGTTAGAGATGGGTTCCCCTATGATGATCATAAGGCTGGTTTTTGTAATAGACCTAGATAGAACAACATATTTTGGAGAAGTAAGATCCTCATACACTAGTACAAAAACAACAATATATGACTAAATAAACTACCAAAAATTATAGATAAATGACTAAATTTGATCATGTGACCATTGATAGTTTATTGCCCGTCATAAATCAATTTGGTGACATAAACACTAGTTATTTTGATTGATCAATTTGGTCATTGATTTGGTCATTTATTTAGTCATATATTTAGTCACTAATTTAGTCACTAGTTTAGTCATATATTTAGTCATATATTTAATCATTACTTTAGTCATTGATTGTTGTTATCTAGTCATTTATTTAGTCATGATAGTCACTAATTTAGTCATATATTTAATCACTAATTTAGTCATTGATTGTTATTCTCTGGTCATTTATTTAGTCATATTAGTGATTTATTTAGTCATATATTTAGTCATTAATTTAGCTATATATTGAGTCATTAATTTAATCATTAATTGTTGTTAAATGGTCATTTATTTAGTCATCATAGTCATTATTTTAGTCATATATTCAGTCATTATTTGAGTCATATATTTACATCCATTGGTAGTATATTTAATCATTTTATAATAAAAAAATAATATAACATTAAACTCGAACTAGATCATAAAATCTAATAAAAATATTACATATACGAACAAGCTACATGTTAGAATTAAAAGATAGATTGAACATCATGAAAAAAAAGGTAATATGCAATAAAAAAAGATAATGCAAATATGTATATATAAATCAAGTTATAAGATGTCAAATTTGTCTAATGGTATATATGTAAATATGATAAAAAATGTCAAAGTTGTCTAAGAGTTTCCAACTCTTTCAAAATATTCAAAATACTATATAAAACAATAAGAAACATGATAAACATATTCAACTATATCATTTTATGTAAATATTTTAATGGCCACCTTGCAAAGGTTCCCTCTTTCTCTTTCAAATGGATGGCTCCATCTATTTTGTCTTCATAAGGAAGAGGTATATTACTTGTGACCGTTAAAATGTTCACATTTGCATCGCCTGCTCCTTTTAAGTTTAGTCCATGTAGAATAGATAGGGAGTGAATCCTCCCAATGTCAACATCAACACTATCAAATGGATCCAATAGCCTAACTTTATCACCTTCATTGAATTTATCAATGCATTTCTACAAAAGTAAAAAATAACAAGTTATATCAATACATATGAAATGATTACCCTCATTTGCATAATAAAACAACCATTAATTTAATAGTACATGTGTTAAAATAACTAAAAAAAAAGAAAATTTCAAAAAAATTGCAATGATTCTATAGCTAAAAAAATAGACATCTAGCAGACCTAAGTTTATATAAGAAATCATAAACATGTGTATTTTATTAAGGGGAACACATTTTATAAGCATATCAAACCATCAGTGTAGCCTAACCCGAAGAAAGTACCTTAGCAAAGCCAAAGGTAATCAGGAAGTGATTAATTATCGCAAGAAGGGGATAGGAGTTATCTCGATACCTGATAGACACATCGGGAGGATATACATTGACTTAGTAATTATTAAAGTATCACCAGTGTATCTTTCACTATCGGAACATGCAAATTACTATTTTGCCGACAACCGATAAGGCTATTGATAAAACTTACACTAATAGGAAGAGAGACATTAGTAATCAGCATAACTTAAAGAGATCGCGATGTATCATTTCAAGTTATCTCGATAACCGATGGAAATAATAAAGAAGGAGGTTCATCGGAGAAAAATAAGTATCGGTAGAAGCTATTCAAGGTTATGTCGATACCCGATGGAGGAATCAAGAAGACATGTGCCAAAAAAATACAAAGTAACTTAAGGAATGAAACATTGCTAATGGTGCCAAGGGAGTAATTCATCAGGAAAGAATATATTGATGAGCCATTATAGATACAATTCAAAACTGCAACCAAAGTAGCCTGTATTTAATGCTTACAATTGAGTAGATTGATGGCTCACACAAGGCAAATTAAGAACCAAATGTAGACTGCATCTTAGTTAAAAAGACACAAGGTGAGAATTGTTGCTCACAGTTCTTCACACATCATGGAAGCTTCAAGTTCATCAGGAAGACAGAGGAGTGCTAAGTGCTAGGAATCCACATCTAAAAATCAAAAACAGCAAAGTCCCTCTTGCACGGAAACTGAATCAAGAAATTATTGATCAATTGCAATCTCCAGGTCCAAAATCAAGAAGGTGGAAACAACATTTGCCCAGAAAAGACTAGCTTGAAGATGGGATTAAAGGGGTTGGAGACGTATGGACAAAGGTGAGAAGTTATGAACTCTTCCTATTTCATTTTCTGAGAAAAGACAGAGAAGTACCAATTTGTAACCCGTGGATAACCAACTTAGGTAAACTGGTTGTTCCAAATGTTTTTGTAAATATTAGACTGATGGAAGTATTGGTCAAAAATTATAATTCTGTGAAGAGATACATTCAGTTTTCAAATGGCTAGGTTTTTATTAGATTTAGCCGTGGCACCATAAATGAAGTTTTTGGCTTAGAGCCTAACCCTGATGTACCCTTGTCATTTGAATAACTAGAGAAGGAATTTGTTAAAATGGATACTACTTACAAAGGGTGGAACTTAGCCTTTCAGAGGGTTGAGAAGGGCATTCTGACAGAAGAGGATGGTCCCCCATTTAATATGGATATGTTCAGACACTACTTACAATACACCTATATGTCATGTGGACATGCTGGAGGTATAGAGGTCCCCGATGTAGATAATGTTGGGCCACTGGTATTGGAAGAAAATGTACATATGTATGAGTTGAGACCCTTTGATTATGCTACTTATCTTGCAGAGAAATTACATGAGGGTTTCTTAAACCTCAGAGATAACAGGGAGCCCACTTTTAAGTTTTACTCGTTGTTGATGCATTTGATTTTATTTTATGGAATATTTTAGGGCATGTGGCCAATGACTTTAAAATTGAACACAATGGACAAAGAAGGTAAAGAAAAACCAGTGCAAATATGGACATCAGTTTAGAACTCATGATATGTGAAGTCAAACTACATTAAGTTTGAAGAGCTAATAGTAAAGCCATTTTACTAGATGTATGGTGTCCCTTGTGAAGGATCTATTTCCATTGAAGTTACAAGATTTATGAGACCTGTTGTTTTTTATGAGAGAGGTATTGTCAATCACAACTAGGGTGATTGGTTTGCTCATAAGGATTTTACTTGCTTCACAATTCATGGTTTTGAATGAACCCCATATGTGTTGCCAAAATTTGTACTAGACAGGATTGCTTATCTGGAGATTGTAAGACAGTTAAGTGTTTCAAATGCCAAACATTTTAGAGATATGCGTAAGAAAAATTTCTTGCCTGGGACTCTTAGTTTTTGGGATTTTACCATTGTATCCACAAAGGCTTGTGAAGCCATTGATAGAAAACCGATTGAAGAATACAATTTGTTCAAATATACTGCTAGGGTCAATTATGATCTTGAAGGATATATTCACAATTGCAAGAATAGTCAAAATCTAGGAGATTATTTTCATGTTTACTTGGAAGCAGAGGATATGTTTAGAAACATGGAGGAGGAAGAGGCCTAGTTGGTCATTAATGAATTAAACAGAAAATTGGAAGAAAAGAAAAAGAGATTGCAAGAAATGGAAACTGAAGAAGAGGAGAGTGAAGACGAGTCAGAAGAAGTTGAGATAATATCTAGGCATCAAGCACTAGACACAGTAGAATAACCTGACTTACAAGAGAAAATTGTTGCTAGGCTAAACATCCATAGTGATGCAAGATACAATGACTGTTCTACCTTTGTGTTTGATGATGTTTTTAAGTCAAAATAATTTAAATCCTTTTTATATAATTTAAAAGGTAAAAAATTGAGAGACTCTATCCCAAACGTAACCCCTGAAAAAGAATCAGAATTATTGGGGAAACTAAAGGAAGAAATCATTTTAGAATTGACCACTATAACCCCTCAAAGGGGAAGACAACTTCTTAGTGAAGCAAGCATCATCATCTTTCCAAGATGCGATATGAGTGCATCATTTATTTTTGAAAGCATGTTACATTTTGGGAATAAGGAATTTAAATTGGATATTCAGGGAGTGAATGATGTGTATATCGACTCTTGACTTGATCAGAATGAAGAGGATTTTGTTTTGTGGGCTCTTTACCCTCCAAATAAGAGGCCGAAAATAATTGATGTGGACAAAGATTTTGATTACATGATGAAATTATAAGTGGGTGAAGTGGATCCTATTGTTACTACTGACATGGGCATTGATATTTCAAAATTTAATAAAGCACAATTAGTCAAAGTGATCAGAGAAAGAGATCAGTACAAGGGGCTATATGAAGAATTGCTAAAAAGAGGAGGATAACCTATGCCACAAATCCATGATGGGTTTCAATGGAGAAAGAGATGTGAAGAAGTGAAACTAGAAAACAAAAGGTTAAAAAGGCAAATGTAGAGTGTGAAGGCTGATGCAACCTCTGTTTTACTGACCAGGAGATTTTGAAAAGTTGCAAGGTTTCCTTGAAGATTTTTGGGTTGTTTATCAGAAGAATATGGATAATGTGGTATCTCACAATCGGATTTATAATGTATTAGGAACTTTATTGCATGATAAGACAATGGCCAATGTAGATGCCAAAGTTATTGAAGGAATACAAAGGTTGTTGAGAAAACATGAAGACTCTGGCATAGAACTGCAAAATGAATTTGATGAATGTAAGGAAATAGTACAAGATTAAGGATAAGGATAAATGGATTATGGAATGGCAAAGTCTTCTCAGTGCCTCCCTTAATATTGCCCAGTCTGATGGACTTGATATGACATATACAATTGAGCATAAGGAAAACTTCGTCACTATGGAGATTGTGGTCAGAGATATCATCTATGATGCAGATACCTACAAATCAGAGGGATACTTGAAGCATATTCAGAAGTGTGGTCAAATTCTTGGAGATCAACCATAAATATCAAAAGGGTGTTCAAAGATGTGACTTTAGCTTATAGTCTGTCAATTGTTTCATATTGTTAGGGCAGTTTTTAGGTAGTTAGTTTCTAGTTAGTTTTTTGTTAATTTTAGTTTTAATGAAAGGGGAATGCCCTTTCATTTTTCAAACCCAATCCTCGTCTATATATTGAGGATATTTTAGGAAAGACATATATCACAAGTTTATAGTTTTATATCAAGACAATCTTTTATGCATTTCTTATGAACTCACTGTCTGGAAGTATCAAGTTGATGGATTATATATACTGAAATCAACTGGTTTAAGTATCATATTTTTAATATAAAGATTCAAGTGTTTTTTATTCATGATAGTCTCTATCTTTTCAATTGATTGATCAGTTCCTTAGATAAATCTATTTGCATAGATTGTTTCATTGTGTAGTCTTATGTTGTCGTAATTAAGATTGATTTTCAGTTTGAACATCAGTTTGAAGGATTGGTTGGAAAACTTTGAATTGTCTTATTGGTCTTTCAAAGTAAAGTTAAATTTAATAAGACTAATTGGATGTTATATTTTAATTACAGTTCATATATAAGCCTCTGAGATGATGGTCTTGTTTCATTGACAAGTTATTCAAACTATCTCTAAGGTTAAATGTGGGATTTTTTATTTGAAATGATATGAAACTAGTAAGGAATCAAGGCAATGGTCTTTTAGTGATTTTATATATTTGAATCAAGTATCTCCACAACAAGTTTCATCAAGGAATCATATTTCTAATTCATTCAATTACTACCTTATAAACATTCATTTACAAGCAAGCAGTTACAGTTTTCAAATAATAAAATTGGGTTCAAGAACAATTGCCATCTTGAAGTCACTAAATTTCTTAAATTTGCTATAGAAAAGTCTTTAACCTACAGATTTAGGTTTCAGGTATAGGTCCACCCACCTTGGTTTAGCAAAGCCTGAAGTACAGGGGAATTTGATCCATCGACCATTCCCGTTTGTTGGCTAAGACTGATTTGGAAGTCATTAAGAGAAGTGGAAAAACTCTTTGATTTCCAATCTGTGGTTTTGGGAACCAACACATCGAAAGGCAAAAATCAGGAAAAAAGAACAATCAATCCACCAGGAAATATTACACGAATCCAAATGAGTCACATCATCATAAATTCAAAACACATTTCTTAATGACCATTGCAGTACCAGAAGTAATTGATGAAAAGGACATGTTAGGTAAATCCCAAAAGCATATGCCAAAGCACGAGACTCATCAAAGTGGATATGAAGTGGAGCCCTCTAGTTGGAGTCACAGATCAATTAAATAGAACGAGATATCATAGAAGTAAAAGGGGTTTTGATGAAAACAAGCTATCGAGTAAAGCATTAGAGTGCATGGCAAAATGAGACCTTTCATCAAAAATCCAATATTGATGAATTCAATGGATAACTAATCGAAATATGGTTCTTGATAGAAAATGCATATCGATAAAAGGTGTAAACACTTGAGCGAAGAGAGAGTTTCATCGAAACAAAATAAATAGTGTTGGGTCTATACTGAAGATGGCCATCAATGAAACTAGGGCATCAAAGAACATGAAAATAAAGTCATCTTAGGGGTATGTTTCATCGAAATAAGAGTTCCCTTCGGGAAATGTGGCATGTTCATGCATCGAAAGACAGAAATCAGCAAAAAAGCACAATCAATCCACTAGAAAATATTACACGAATCCAAACGAGTCACATCATCATAAATTCAAAATGCATTTCTTAATGACCATTGCAGTAGTCTGAGTAATCAAACTACTCAGATACCAAAATTGTTTAGGAAGATAAATTTGTCAAGAAAAGAAGGAACTGGTGCAACAGGGGTCACACAATTCTTCATGAAAAGAAGTAAAAACTATAAGTGCTCCTCAAAATTTCTTGTCTTCTTTTGAATTGAACATAAAGATGGAATCTTCATCATCTAAGAAAGATAAACAAAGAAGAACAAAGAGCCTCACCCTCCTAAAACCAAAGAAGAAAAGCCAAAATGACAGAAAAGGGAAGGTCGACCCTTAGACTAGGACCTAATAGATCAATTCCCTCTCTCAAGTCATCGATATAGATAGTTTAAGAATGATGATGAGGGATTGGAAGATAGATTTGATAACATAGGGGACATTTGGACATAGGTTGGAGGGCATGAATTGTTCATTTTCAGCTAAGCTAGAAGGTTTGCATTAGAATCGATGTGCAATATTTGGAAGCTGGATCTAGGGAGACTTGTCGTTTCCAACATCTTTGTGAATGTAGAGCCGATAACAACGTTGGTAGATAGGTATGACCCACAAATGCAAACCTCTATGACTATAAAGGGAACTGCCTGTGGCCGATTAGTAAAGAGTACATTGAGAAAGTTTTCGGTCTGGAATGGGGGCATGAGGATGAAGTTGATGCCAAAAATTTGGTGGATGAGTATTTAAACATGGAGAGAACATATAAATAATGGAGAATCCCACCACATAGACCAAAGACCAAAGGAGCTATTACTTTTTTTGTAGATACTAACAAAGCCCCATTTGATGTTAACTTGTTTTCTCCCTACTTTATGTTCACCTATTATTGTACTGCACAAGTGTTGGGCATGGAAGCCTCCCCATTAATGGACATTTTTGCTATGGTGATTTGTGTCAATATCCAATCAAATGACCCAAGGACCTTTGATTATGCTTCTTACTTAGCTTGTACCATCAACCATAGGTTAGAAAAACTAAAGGGAGACATGGTTAATGTGAATTTCAGATACTACTCTCACCTTATGCATATGTTGTTATACGTTGGTCAATATATAGGGCTGTGGAATCAAGGTCTGTCCATTAGGGAGTATGATAGAGTAGGAATCTGCAAGCCAGTGCAATTATGGTTATAAGTCTGGGACCAAAGATACATTAACAACTAGTACATGCACTTTGAAGAACATTTTGTGAAACCGTTATACAAATTGCTTGGACATCCATGTGATTTTTCACTTTCCCCTCAGGTTGAGAAATTCCTTCGACCTAAATATTTTGATGAAGAAAGCCTCATTACCCATAACTAGGGGGATTGGTACCATTTCTTGGATTGCACACAGATTATAGTGTATGGGTTTGAGGGAGAACCTTACTTATTTCTTGTGACTGTCCCAAACAAAATTTCTTATTTGGAAATCATTAAGAAATTGTCTATAGCTAGTGCCAAAAATCTTACAGATCATGGGAAGCAGTCAATTGTGCTTGGCTTGTTGTCCTTTTTTGATTTTCTTGTTAAGAGTTCAAAAAGTTATGCTTTACTACAAAATAAGTTAGAATATTTTTACCTTGTGAA
Source organism: Cryptomeria japonica (assembly GCF_030272615.1). NCBI lineage: Eukaryota > Viridiplantae > Streptophyta > Pinopsida > Cupressales > Cupressaceae > Cryptomeria > Cryptomeria japonica. The sequence continues at coordinate 408,012,241 of NC_081415.1, forward strand.
AGGAGACCCCAGGCCCAACTTTTATCGAGAAGGATATATGTGGGGGGCTAGAATGTCACAAAGATTGAAAGCCATAGAACATGTTCCCTTAATGATTGATGACTTCATCAGGAATGTGGAAAAGGAGGAAGCAATCAACAAGAGGTCAACGCTTGATAAGGTAGCTAAAGAAAATTGAGGAGGGAAAAGATCAACAAAGAAATCTTGGAAGCAATTGACGGCCCCGTGGCCAAAGCAAAAAAACTAATGTATCATGAATTGGAGATTCTAGATAATGCAGTTCCATTGTATGTCTGTAGAGAAAGGATTAAAGATCCCAGCGAGACTACTCACATTACCCACTTATCCCCTGAATCCACTGCTGAATTTTTTAATATAGAAGAAGATTTTCCACTGGGTTTGGACTTGATCATGACATGGATCTAGCAATAGAACAACCCTACAAGATGGAAATTGACAATGTAATATTCCTCGAGCATGAGGAATTTGTTTCAGATCAAGAGTTTGTTAACACTCCTGAGTTTGAAACCTTCTTATATCAATACAAAGGTAGGATGATCAGACAGTAGATGGGAAACATGATAGAGGAAGACACTCTACAAATGTTGTAGGAGGAAATCAATGTTGAGTAAAGAGAAATGACCCCTGAAAGAGGAAGATAGCTCCTCAAGGATGTTGGTGTGATAATTTACCATGGGTGGGAAATGAAAGCTGCTATTATGTTTTACAGCTTTAGGAGAAAGTAGCACAATGACAATCAATTGTTACCAGAGGAGGTTGATAGGATCTTTATAGGTTCAAGGTATGATCTAGAGAAGAAGGCCTTGTTGCTATGGGCTCTATATCCAAGAGGAAAGAGACCCCTTCTAGTAGACACAGATGAAGCATTTGGCCACCTCATGATCCATCAAGTTGGAAAAATAGACCCTAGGATCACTGCCTAGTTAAACCTTTGATGTTGCAAAGGTAAAAAAAGAACAAGTTGAGTTCTTTATGAGGGAAAACCAAAGTGTCAAAGGCCTTTATGAGAAAGCACAGGAAGAGAAACAATATTGGCAAGATAAGGCATTATGGTTGGAATCGGCCCCAAGGATTACAAAGGTTGGACTTGCTACTTATGAAACTGATAAAGATATACTTGAAACAATCAAGGAAACTTCATATTGGAGGTATAAGAGTGATAAGGGGAATATATTGCTCAAAGTTGCACAAGCTCACACTATCAAGCTTGCTGATGACATAGTTGATGCTCATTTTAGGGTTATGCTAAAGTATTTTGAAGACTTCTAGAAGATGCACACTGGTACCATCAAAAAACACATAGTATATGAGGTTGCACAAATGGATCCAAGAGATCATGACCGCTCACAAATCTATGAATCCAGAGGATAAGAATGAAGCTGATACCCTGTTGAAGGCACACAATGAATTCAGGGACAAGTTGAAAAATGCCATCCAATTCCTAGAGAATTAACAATCGATCCAATTGCCAGCCATTCTATATGATGGAGAACTCATGTCATTGGGAGACTGGCAACTTCAATTGACAGGTTTCATGAGCACAACCAGAGGACTAGTTGATAAGGATGGGGATCTAGCTCCATATGTGATCCAGCTGATAAAGAGATCCTATACCATGGAGAGCACAATGAAGAAATGGACCTCAGACTTCTAGTGTTACCAGGATGATGATTATATCAATCATATTGACATGCTTCATTTGTTTATGTCTAAGTTTAACAAACTATAGTTGTTTAGTTCAAAAGGGGTGCACCCCTTCATTTCAAAAGACTCGTGATTCTCATATATATGAGAAGGTTTTGTAATACTAGTCATCATCAGATAGTTTAAGATCTCCGCAAGAATTTATCAAGACTTTGTTAATGCAATACAATAGACTTTGCTTTGTTTTGTGCAAGCTATAGAACATATTGTCATGGGTATAAATTCCTTGTGATATTATCTACAATAGGTAAGGTTTTTTGAATTTATTGGTGTGGAATGCTGGTGAATGTAATGTCCCTTCTTATGAATTCTAAAGAATAAGGAATTATTTAATCACAGATGACTTCTTTTTTTAAGTAATTAACTCAAAACCTTCATGAGAACTGATATATATAATAGTAGTTACCACTTACACTAAGAATGATGGTTATAATCTGCTATATCGATATATTTATCCCTCTGATTGGTATAGTTGATATCTGAAGGGATATATGATCTGAAACTATTATTAGGTTATGATGAAAGTTATGCTTAGAACTCATAATGTTTTGTCCCTCTCAAACTAATAACATATAATATGTTTGCTATGTCTGAAATAACATATAATATGTAGGGACATTACAGTGAATGTTATCTTTAATTTGATTAAATATTCAATTTGATCATCAAAAGTATGTTGGCACAAAAGAAAAAATAAGTACTAAAAGACAAAATAAAAGTAAAGGTTTCATAGCACTGACCTCAAGTTGAGCACAACTACTACTATGAATATCATTCACATACTGCTTGAATTCATCATCATCACTATCATTATCGACAACTCTATTGACATCAAGGTGTTTTTGTTTTTTTGTTTCTTTGATAAAATTTCTCTCGATGTAGTTTAAAAAATTATCCATATGAGGAGTAATTCATTTAAAAAATAGTCAACAAAAGGCAAAATTTCATAGATTCGCTGTTCTATATATGATCAAAATACATTTGCATAAATATTAAAAATACAATATAAAGATGATATAGGTGAGAATCAAAATATTGAGAGATAGACTCTTACGTGATCTGAATCCATGGAATCATGGTCATTCCATGTAGAAATTAGGCTTAACAGAGGCAGCCAACTGTGAAACTTTCTCAATGAGACTATGTAAGCAACTCATTATATCATCTAACTCTTCATTTGAGTTGACATGATTTTGTGAGGCTCTTAGTGGGCATTCAACAGATGGATGTGAAATCTCTATGGGTGAACTAGATTTGCACTTCATACTACCTGCTTCTCTATTATTGTTTTCCACCTAAAATACAATATCAATTTTAACATATTGTCAGTCCTAATTTTTTTTAATTAAATAACACAATATAGAATGAACCAAAAAGCCATACACTTACTCCTAATTTGTCCATTTTGTCTTGCAACCTGCTTTGACCAAATGACATATATTCAGTGCTCACATTATCTCTTGCTCTCTTGTCTTTGTGACTCATTCTCAAATATTCTTTAGACCGCATGCTTTATTTCAATGCCTCCTACTATTTTGGAGATAGAGTTTAGTAGTCAGACCTCTCTTTTCCCTCCATGATTTCTTTTCTACAATTTTATCTAAAATTGTTCATCAAAAGTCTCATCTTGTTTTTATAATATTTTCTTGAGATTTGTCCACCAGTAGTGTCAAAGGCATTTTCCATTTTTTAAATAACAATTTCCACACTTTATAGATCTTGGTCTACAAAATTCGATTTACATATATCCAAATGGGCCCTATATCTTACGCCCAACTCAGTGGCACACCTTGTAGATTTTTCCCAATGGGTTCACCATCTCTTGACACCTCAACCAAGAATGCCTTCTTCCCTTCTAATTTTCTTTCTTTTGCATTCTTCTCTACAAATCTATATAAATCTTGACTCAATCTCTTTCTTTTAACAAAAGAGACCACATCTTCTATTAAACCACTAATAATATTTCTAGCTGATCCAGTACTTCCATCAAAAGTTGCAGATGCAACAACTTCATGACTTTGAGCCACTGGAATTTCATGCTCCTTTGTCACATTATGTGTGGCATGAGTAGATAGATCAGTAGTGGTCTCTACAGATTTCACTTCAAACACATCCTTTAAACTTGAATAAATCATCTGCAAATTCATTGTTCTATTGCTCTCTTGTTTTTCAATAATTTCTCTTAGACTTTGTGTTAAGAGATCACTGTGGTATATTAAGCTGTACATCACCATGTGGTATATCAAGTTGCACATCACCATGTGCTTTGTGAGATTGCACATCACCACAACTATAGTTTTCACCAAGTACATTTGTTGAGTCACAAAAACGTTGGCTTCTACGAGTTGGCCACATTGTATCTTTACTTTCTTTTTGTTTTTTCTCTTCTTTTTCTTTGCATTGTTTTTCTTGGCTGAAAAACAAAAAAATATAGCATATCATGTCTTATGTACATAACACTCTTGCCTATAAAATTTCATTAAACAATATTAAACAAATAATATACTACTTAGTGGATTTACAACTTGCATGTTTGTCAAAACTAGATGCGATAAAAAATTATTATTTTTTGCCACACGTTCTTCACGAGAGCGCTCATAATCTATGATTGGAACTTCAGAAATATGATCACTATCATCTAATTTGTGCCTTAAATTCCTTTTCCTTATTTCTTGATGTCCAAATAAATAATAATGTATAATTAGCTCATCAAACCCAACAGTTCACAAAGCATATCTCAATGAATCATAGTTTGATACATAGAATTGTGAATCATCTAGAGCAGGTATATAGCAGTAACAAACCATACCATGATAGTAATAGATCCTAAAAGATTGTCATTATATAGAAATCCCAATAGATGCAAAGCAGTCCATGATACAAAGATAGAGTAAAGTATAGTCTAATATAATGGCTATCTACAAAGACATTTCATCAAATGCTTGTCTTGTGGTCATTACTATAATAAGGCACAACTGACAGTCACAATGTAGCATGGCTACAAAGATTAAAGCTAACATATTCATGTAGCAACTTTTTTCAACATCAAAGCTTTCAAACAAGTATTAGTTAGAAGATCCATGTCCTTACAACGTAAAATCGTCTTAAAACAACATAAAAGTCTTAAAATGGGGCTCATCAATAATCATCCGCATTGCCAGCAAGATCGGAATCTTGATCACTAGTGTCTGCATCTGCTTAATTTTCTTCTTCCTTGTCATTTGATAAATGTAATACATTCTCTCCCAATTTATTCATCTGTAATCAAAATTTATTCTTCAAACAGTCCCTCATTGTCTTCATCCACTTCTTTGAATGTTTCTTGTAGATTAGCATGTTGCCCATCAGGCATTATATTGACAACTTCCATGAATTTTCATTTTTAATGAGACTCTATTTGAATTACATAAGACCATCCTAGGCTTCTTACATCATCAATTAGAAGTGACTGGTTAATTTGAAGAGGGGAAACATACGGCTCATATGTCTCTGATAAAAATTGTCGTGTATTTGCATGCACAAATCCATACTCATCAAATTGTACCAAAGATGGTTGGATCCACTTACATTTTAATAATATAGGACTAGTTTCACCAAAATCCACTTGAATAATATCTTGGATGAATCCAACATAAAATTTCCTCATTTCCATGAAGAAATTCAACACTAACAACACAATCATAATTAGTCTTTCCTTTGTCTTTTTCTTCCACTCTTAAGTGACTACCATACGTCCACATTCCACTAAAACTCATAGCCCATAAATGTGTAGATTGTGAAAGTTCACTTTTCTCTATTGCTATATCATGACCTCCTTGTGCATCATTGATTGCATTAGCAATCCATCCTTCAAATTTTGGAAAAGAATCTCCTCCAATCAAATCATGACGGCTGCGCTGTTGAGGTCGATGTTGCATCCAAGTTTGATTCTCTTCTTCATATTTTATACATAAAATAATGACATATAAATAGTAAGACTAATAATATAAATGTGTAAATGCAATTGAGTAAATAAATAATTTTGTGTAATTTTTTTTTAACCTATGCCACTTATCGAACAAAGATGTGTTTTGAAGAATAAAGGCATGTATTGCACTTATTTCTTGATATGATAGCTTGAAGAGACATCCATTTACTTCTAATACTTCGCTTGCAACTCTATCATCTTCATCATCATCCCATACACAACGACTGACATTTGTAAAATCCTTCATATATTCTGTGCAAAATCCCAAGGCCTCTTGCATTTAATATCCCTCAGACATGCTACCTTTTGGTTTTGCCCTAGTATGGACAATTTTTTTCAAAACCTTCATATATCATTCTATAGGATACATTCATCTCGTTCTTATTGGGCCACAATGCTCTAGTTCATATTCTAGATGTATCAAAAGATTCATAGAAATGTTAAAGATTTCTACTGGAAATTCTCGTTCCAATAGACAAAGGACTTTAACAACCTCCTCCCTCAAACTATCAAAGTTCGAAGGATCTAATACATGTAAGCTCATTCTCTTTAATATTAGGTCCAGCCTTATAATTGCCAATCTTGGCCTCTTTGCCAAACTTGATATATTTACCACAATAGGTAAGATATTTTCTATTATGACATGATAGTCATGGGTCTTGAGGCCTCTTAAGCTATTAATGTCAGTTTGGCTTTTGATGCTACTACTTACATATCCAGTGCCAAAGTGAGTCTGAGACATCCATTGTAAGAATTGTGCATTTTGTTACTTTGTCCAGACGTAAGGAGCACCAAGTTTTCTATATTTTTCATTATCATATTTTTTAGCCCAAAGATTTCAACGAATCTTTATTTCTTGAAAGTATTCACGTGATGAAATAGTATCTAAGGGACCAAAAATAGTTTCTATAATAGAATAGGCTATATTTTTCTCGGTATGCATAAAGTCAACAGTATGCCTAATGGCTATATCCTTAAAGCATGACAACTTATACAATATGCACAACCGTTTTACACCTCTTTCATTACATGGATCATTTCTACTACTCGCAATCCCATCATTTTTAATAAATGTGTTGGAAACTAATAAAACTGAGAGGGGGGGTGAATAAGGGTTATACCAGAATATAAGATTTTAGCCTTAACAAAAAATTCATACACCAACTGGTTTATTGGTATAAACAGAATTGAAAGAAGTAAAGCAACCAATAAGACAAATACATAAATGAGAACCATAACACACAAATTTATGTGGAAAACCTCAATGAGGAAAAACTACAATGGGATTTTTGACCCACAATATCAATCCACTGGCCATATGAAGAGATATTACAATATATGATGGGCCTACACCTGCAGGAAGAACCACAACCTAGAGCACACTGCTCAATCACAATAGGAGCCTCACTGAGTACATAACATACTAGACAACAATCCGGAGAAGTGAGAACTGCTAAGATAGCATCTTCCATGCCAGAATATAGTTATAGTTTAAGCTATGTTTGTTCCAGTTAAAACCCTAAACCCCTATACCAGAATATCCCTTAGAATGAATTCCTCACATACATAGTCTCTCTAATATATTTCACATTACATTACATCCATATATCCATCCTATCATTATTCCAAAATAATCTAATCAATCTCCCCTATATACCCTATAAAAATTTATGCCTTATGTCGGCTTACAAGGATATACAAATATCAAATTACATGTCGACCATATAACATAAATGAATAAACATTAAAACAAGTTGCCGATGCAGGATCCAAGATATGTCGGCCTCCAATACTAATGAACTTTACTATACCATGTTGGCCTACATTGTCGGTGACCAAAGAAATCTTCTATCCTACTGGTGTCGGTGCCGATGTCGGTGTAGAGTCTGTGAAGTGCATGTCGGTACACCATATGAAGCCAAAACCCAAAATCATGTTGCCATCAATGACAAAATAATGAAACCTAACCAATAGAGTGTCAATTACCAAAAATATACCCCTTTAGAATTGATGGCAATACTCATGTGAAAATGGTCATGGTTCCAATTGTCGCTTTCATCCTACCCTGCACCCCCTGAGCTAAATATGCAAAATACTCCATATCTCCAAAATTCAAAAACTTTATAACTCCCCCTAATGTATGCAACTCTTAATTATTTTCACATGTATACTACTCCCTCTTTCACATCAATACCCAAAAATAAAAGAATGTCAAAGAATAAGTACTGTACACTAAATACGTCCAAAAATGTCTTACGAGAGCTTGACCAGTTTCAAGATTTTTGGATAAGCTTTCTCCAGTAACTCCATATAAGTATCCCAGCCGATTTTGAATGTACCAGAGATAGATACAAGTCCACATAGTAAATATGCAAGTGATTCTTTCTCATTAACTTGTGTCGGTGTGGGATTTCCCAGCATATCCATGCATTCCTTCTTATGTACACAAAGTGAATCTAATCTTGGACTCATCAAACCTCTGAGACTTTTAGCTCTCTGAATGATCTTATCTCTTTCCTTTTCAAGAGAAGAAATTTGGTTCTCCAAAGTCAAAATTTGTCCATCAATAGATGTTGTCAGTGAAATTAATCCATCAAAAGAGTTACAATATTAGCAATTTTCTCCTGTATCTCTTTTATCTTTTTATCTACATTTGCTATAAGTATCTCAGTATTGCAACATACCCTAAAAATGTTAGAACATTGTTTCAAATAGTTTTGTATCAAAATTAGCTTCTCCTCAATCTTTTTCTTCTCTCTCTCAATGATCTTATCAAAAGAAACTCTCTTAGCCAAAGTGAATTTTTCAAGTGCTTGCTGGTTAGAGATATGTTGTAAGGATTGAAAGTCTTTTGATATGTGCTCAGTTATTACCTTAAGCTTGTCAGAAGAGCTTGCTTTATTTTCAATCTTACAATTCAAGACCAATCTATGCAAAACAATTATGGATTGATCTATAATCCCTTTGTCTATGGTTCCCTCCTTCATCAGTTTTTGAGCAACCATCATCATTAGTTCTGTGGGACCTCTATGATGGTTTTCTTTTCAACTAGAGAAGTGTTAGTTGTGAATAATGAGGTGCTAGCAACTGGTTCCCTACTAGATTCCCCTTTTTTCTCTAATGATTTATCCTTTAATACCTCCTCACTTGCACTGATGGCTTCGCCACTTGGTACAGTTTGTGTAATTGTCAATTCTTCTCTAGGAACAGTATCCTCAACCTATAGATTATTATCCAGAGGAAAAATATCCTCAATGTTAACATCCTGTATAATTTTCTTAGTATTAACCAGTGTCTCTATATTTGTTTCTACATTTATTTTTGTTGGTGGCTCAATTTGCACTATCTTGATATTCTTCAAAACTAAGGATGGAGTACCCATGATCCCTTTACCTTTCCTTTCAACCGATGTATCTATAGTTTCAGTTTTGGTCTTCGGTGAAGTAAATAACCCTCTGTGTTCTCCCAAAAATTTGATCCAAGACTTCTGTGTTTTTTTTATTACGCCATTCATCCTTCCCAACATCAGACTAGTTATTCTATATTTTCTATTGAATACCTTCCTATCTGTAGCCTCAATTGTCTTTTCCATCTCATTTGGAGTTATAGCAACACATATAGCTTAAAGTTCTTGCATCTGTTAGGACTCCCATAGATACTGAGAGGGGGGGGGGGTGAATCAGTATCTAATCGGTGATAAGATTTTCTTAACTTAAAACATTTAAAGCATATCAATACTGTATACCGGTAAATAAGAAATAATACAATAAACATAGATAACAACAACCACATGAAAAACACACCATAACATAGTAGTTTAACGAGGAAACTCGGTGTGGGAAAAAACTCGGTGGGATTTTTGACTCACAATATTCACTTACTGGCCAATAAGAGAATATTACTACTACAAGAGGGGCCTACACATGCAGGAAGGCCAAGTGCCTAGAGCTCACTGCTCAATTATAAAATGGGAAGTCTTATTGACTTACAAAATGGATTATATAAATCTAATGTCTTGTACTGCTTCAAAATAGCATCTACCATGCCAGATCCAGTACCGGTTTAAGCTCTGCTTTATACATAAACCCTTAACCTATAATTCACATAATAGGTCTGCCTTATTTCACCTATCTTCTTCCTTCAATCTCTTTATAAAATGTTCTACAATGATCTCTTATATATATGAGTCATTTTACAACTTGCCAAGTTGACTTACAATGATTTTACAATAAATTACAAAATATATTTTAAACAAAATTCCTATTGGCTTTTGTGCCAGTATACTTCCTTTCACTATCGGTGGTCTGTGTGTCGATGTAGAGTTTGACCTTGCTAGTGCCGGTAAATTGTCTTGCCGGTGTCATAGGATTGTAAGGTTTCCATCAATGAAAAAAACTTCAATCACCTACAATATCTCATTGGAGTGTGCATTTGCCAATAATCTCCCCCTTTGGCATTGATGGCAACACTCATTGGAAAAGTCCAAAAATTGTCATCCAAAGTGTTTCTGCCAGAATTGTCTTGCCAAAAATTGTGTACCAAAAGAATATGTGCTCCCCCTAAGCTAATGAGCCATTTTCTGATTATTTTTCTCATACCACTACTCCCCCTTTGGTATCAATGATAAAGGTTGTCAAAGTGTCAATTGAGTGTGGTTTCCAGCTTTATCCTTGTAACTGGTTGGTTACAATCAGAAAAAAGATCTACCAGTACTAGATTCAGGCTCTTAATGAATTGTTTGCTATCTTTTAATGTGGCCTCTGTCCTCTGAATTGTACTGGTGAGGTGTTGCATTTACTCTGTTGGTGTTTTCTATCCTTGAATTAAAGCATCAGATATTTCTTTTCTTAAGGAGGCAAGGTAGTCCAATTTTGGATTTAGTCTCAATTTTAGATCTTTAGCCTTTCCTTTAATTCTCTCCTTTTCTCTTTCCAACTTTAGAAGTTCCTCCTCGAAACCTGTTATTTTCTACTCAAAAACTGATAATGGTTCAGATGAATTGATGAAATTATCAGCTAGTTGATTTATTTCTTCCTGTATCTTACTGATCTTCTGGTCTATATCTACTGTCAAAAAGTTAGTTTTACATGTATCTATGTATAGGGTTTTAAATTCCTTCAATGTACTACATAGTTCCAGTAAAAGAGTGTCAAATTTTCTTGTACACTTCTTTATTTCTTCTTCAAAGAATTTGTGTTTTTCCTTCACTAGTCTCTCCTTGAATGCTTCCTCTTTTATTTGTTCAACTATCATAGTGTTGTCAGTAATATACTTAGACAATGTGTCAAGTTGTTTCAAAGAATCTTTATTATCTACATTGCACTTAGGTGCTATCATTTTTAAAATTGGAATTGTGTCATCAATTTCTTTGTATGCTTATGAACTACACTTTGTTATCTTCTTGATAGAATCCAAAAGAACTTCTGTCATATTTTTTGATTTGAAAGTTGTAGTGGAAGAACCAACAATCTATAGACCACTGGAGGGACCAATTTCTTTACTTGTGGTGATCTCTGGTAGGTCAGTTTGTGTTTGCATTTCTTTAAACAAAGGTTTGGATTTCTCAACTATTGCCGGTGGCACTGTCTCTGCATGAACCTGTTGCTGTGAGGGAGCCTATTGCTCTACCTATTTCGTAGTGTTGTGCTATCTATTACCGGTGGCTCATTTGCCACATCTATTTTTCCTATTGAATCCTTGTCTACCACAATATTGACTTTCTGAGTGTCAATGTTCATTGTGTATAATACCTTAGAATCTGGATTTGTGTCCTCATGTGATGTGTCCATACTCTCATTAGCTAGTTGATTGTTAGTGGTAACTACCAGTGGAGTATCTAGAGGCGGTGGGGATAAGTTATTTGTTATTTTTATGCTGGGTAGACCACCAGCCTTACCTTTTCCCTTATCCTTATCTTTTTGGTATACTTTTATGGGTTTAGGATTTTGATATTCTTCCTACTTTTCCTTCTCTACAAGGAATATGTCCCATGCATTAGCTATTTCCTCTGCAACCTCTTTCACTCTACCAACCATATGTGCTACATGCCGGTGTGCAGTTGAAAATACTAACTAGTTAGCCTCAAAGATTAGATCATCTATCTCTTTTGGTGAGTTGACAAGATGTACAACAAGTAGTTTTTCAATTTTTATTTTCTTATCAAGCTCTACAATAGCTTGCCTTCTAGCTTCAAGTCTTTTGAATAGTTCTGCCTGTAATTCATCCACAACTTGCATCAAAAATTTATTGAAAATATCAAAGTGTAGGATTACACTGTTTTCAACTTTTTCCTTGTCATCACTTGATAATGAGCCATATAATTTTTTTATGTTTTTCAACTTTCCATCCTCTGTTGTTTCATTGAGAAGTTTGTAAATTGGAGCAATGGTTTGTTGAGTCTTCTTCTTGGGGGTTAACTTCTTCTTTGGAGTTAATTTCCTAGCTGTGGGCCTTACTGCCTATTGTTTTTCTTTGGTTCTTCTAGGAGAAGGTGTAGATACCGGTGAAGGTTTCCTTTTTCTCACAACTCTTTTGAATTCAGCTAGTATATCACTTTTTGAAGAATTTCCAACCGGTGAAAGGTGAGTTTCCAGTTGATGTGCTTCTAACTCATCTTCAGTAATACCAGTTTGTTTGAGTACATCATCCTTAATAGATTTTGCTTGCCTGGATCATCTTCTAATTGTTGGTTCAACCTTCTTAATCCTTTTCTTTGATTGAATTTGGTTTTCAATAGTCTTAGTACTGCCAAATACCTCTCCTTTAGGTTCCTTAGGTGCCTCCAGGAGGGATTTTGCATATGTTTCTATTATGTGGTCATTAGTTTCATACCCCATTTCAGTAACCCAAATGGTTCTTGGGATAACTACCTCCATCCATTTTTCATCCTTCTTTATAACAAAACAAATTTCATCCTTATACTTGTTTACAATTTCTTGTGACAAGCTGACTCTGGTCTTCATCCGGGCCTTCAATGCTTGAAAATACTCATCTATGTTCTTTTCTTTGTTCTCTCCCATGTTGTTTAGTAAATTTGACAACTGTTTGCCTACCGGTATGTCAAAACCAATATTTCTGTTACCGATACCGGGTACTTGTTTGGTTATGTGTAGCATTAGACAAACAAGTAGGTTTTGAAATCTGAATGTCCCCTTTTTGTCTTTCTTAATCTTTCCCGAATTGTCAATTAGTTCATCTTTAAGCCATTCACACACATCTATTTTTGCATTATTATTAACCATGTCATAGGCACTCTTTATGCATAGGCTCGAGATTGAGTTTAGTCTATTTGCATATGTGGTTTTATAACCTAAGATCATACTAATGAATCTAACATTGATATCTGTTACATCATTTACCCTTAAAGATCTATTATCAAATGTTGCACCGGTTAGGTTAATTACTAGGTCATTTGAGACCTTTTTTGTTTTATCAGGTCTGTTACCGATGGAGGGTAACCCTGTCACAACTTTTACTGCTTCTTTAGTGATTTTGTGAACTAAGTCCAACTAGAAGAATGCACCATGTACCCTGCTTAGTACTATCCTTATAACATCCTTAGGAAAATCTCGAATACTGAGAATTTCAGTGAAACCTAGGGTTTCCACTATCTTGTGTCCAGGTTTGAAATTGTCAGTTTCATCACAAATTTCAGTTTTATACATACTCTTGATTTCCTCATCACCTAATTCCTCTATGTGACAATGAATGTACATTCTAGGGTCTTCAGCAAAAACTACTCCTTTAGGGATTTGAGAAAAAGCACCAATATTATCATCTTTCTTGGCAATCTCGGGAACTAACTGAAATACGGGTCTAGGGCATTTGATTACTTCGACAACAATGGGATTTGCAATGAATTCAGGAACAGATGAAGAAGCCATGATTATAAATACCTTTATCTTCCTTAGGAATGATTTCTTGATGATTTACTTCACTTCTTTGCTCAGAATGCCTTTGCTCTGGAATTTTTGCGCTCTCAAAGGTTTGAATGCTCGATGAAATGAAAATGGAGCCAAAACACTATTTTATAATGTTAATTTTGCCAACCACCACATTTAATGCTTGTCAGTTAAGTAATGACTTAACTTCTCTGCCGGTATAGAAGTAATTTCAACTTCTCACCATCAACCAAGGGAATAATAGCATGTTTCACATTTGATCGCCAAACCCTCAAAGGAATTTTCTTCAGTTAGATGAAGAGTCTCCTATCGGTGGAGTGTTACTCTGTTCTGCTGGTGGAGGAGTATTCCTATCCCCATTTAGATTTGACTTTCTGATCCATTGTTTTGAGAATTCCTGCTTTACCTCTTCAACTTTTTCTTTACCTTTCAAACTAGGACCTTTGTTACTTACCAGTGAGGACTTGCTTCTACAAAATTTAGCAATATGTCCAATCTTGTTATAGGCATAACAAGTCACATTATTTTTTTGAATAGCTTTTCCATATCCTATTCTGGTTTGTGTTATGCATTGATTAGATAAGTATCCAAATCTTCCACAAGCATAACATCTTACATTCATTCTGCAATTCTCTAAATTATGACCAACTTTGTTGCATTTGGAACATTGACCGATGGGTGTATTAGTGCTCTGATAATTTCTGTATCTACATTGATTTTCTCTATGACCATACTTGTTACAGTTAAAGCATTTGCCATTAAATTTATAAGCAGTAGGTTGTCTTACCGGTTTGCCTTGATCCTATGTGTTTGCAGTACCAGAGCTTTCACTAGCTTCAAAGCCAAGGCCACAAGTATCATCATTAGGTTTTTGATTCTTCAACAAGTAACCAAGTTCTTCTGAGCTTTTCTTGAATTTTTCTTTGTGCTGATTTGTAGTATCCAGTTCTCTTTCCAAGATACCCTTTTGTCTCATGAGTTCATTTGAACTATTTTGTGCATGCATCAGATCTATCTTCAACATATCATTTTCGTAACTAAGTCTTGTGTTTTCATTTGCAGCATCATTCAGTCTTCTATTCAAGTCTTCTTCATTCTTCTTTCTATCTTAAATTTCTTTACAAAATCTCATAGTCATATCCTACATCTCATTCTTTGTTGTCATGTTTTCTTGTTTTAGCTTATTCATCAGATGACTAAGAGTTTCCTTTTCATCATTCTCATTTTGCATCTTTTCACAAAGTTCTCTTCTCTTGTTCCTTGCAATGGTGAGATTTTCTTGAAGTGCTTGAATAATATCCTATGCATCTTTTAGATCATCTTCAAGTTTGATATTTTTCAACTTTTCTGTATCATAGTCTGAGAGAGCTGCTTCTAATTGCTTCATCAGGTTTTCCATCTCTATCGATGTCAAGATCTTCCTCAAGTTGTTAGGCTTCTGAAAATAGAGGACCGGGCTCTGATACCAATTGTTAGGATTCCCACAGATACTGAGAGGGGGGAGTGAATCAATATCTAATCGGTGGTAAGATTTTCTTAACTTAAAACATGTAAAGCATATTAATACTGTATACCAGTAAACAAGAAATAATGCAATAAATAGAGATAACAACAACCACATGAAAAACACACCATAACACAGTAGTTTAACAAGGAAAACTAGTGTGGGAAAAACCTCGGTGGGATTTGTGACCCACAATATTCACTTACTGGCCAATAATAGAATATTACTGCTACAAGAGGGGCCTGCACATGTAGGAAGGCCAAGTGCCTAGAGCTCACTACTCAATTACAAAATGGGAAGTCTCACCGACTTACAAAATGGATTATATAAATCCAATGTCTTGTACTACAAAATAGCATCTACTATTCCAGATCTAGTACCGATTTAAGCTCTGCTTTATACATAAACCCTTAACCTATAATTTGCATAATAGGTCTGCCTTATTTCTCCTATCTTCTTCCTTCTATCTCTCTATAAAATGTTTTACAATAATCTCTTATATATATGAGTCATTTTACAACTTGCCAAGTTGGCTTATAATGATTTTACAATAATGTACAAAATATATTATAAACAAAATTTTTGTCGGCTTCTGTGTCGGTATACTTCCTTTCACTGTCAGTGGTCTATGTGCCAGTGTAGAGTTTGACAATGTTGGTGCCAATAAATTGTCTTGTTGGTGTCATAGGATTGTAAGGTTGCCATCAATGACAAAACCTTCAATCACCTACAATATCTCATTGGAGTGTGCATTTGCCAACAACATCTTAATGTGTTTATCCTCTTGCATAGAAGATAACCTTCTATTATCTAACATATTATATAACTCTACTGGTATTTGATTTTCTATCTCTATTAATACTTTCTTATAGACATCCAAATACAATAGAATTGCTTCCTCTACCTCTCTCTGCTCATCAACTTCTAATGTATTATAATAAGACTTAACATTTTTCAGCATCACATCCTTAGCAATTTCATCAATAATTTCAGCACAAGTCATAGGTGGTATAATGGTCATGTTACTAGTCTCTAGTGCCAAATCAATGTTACTCTTCTTCCTCCTTCTGGCATTATGAGATGCAGTTGTTGATGTGGCCTTAGCTGCCTCCTTTTGTGTTGGTAACTTGATGGTGACCTTCCTAACCGGTTGTTTCTTTGCTTCCACTTTAGGTTCTTCCGGTTTCTTCCTCACATCCCTTTTAAAATCTAATGGTGTGTCATCCTTTGACTCAGATTTAGCAGTAATAGGTTCAATGTGAACTACCGGATCCTTCCTCTTTCTCCCTTTCTCTAAGACAATATCAATGAGTGCCTTAATGTCCTTTGAAACCTCCTGTACAAACTTGCTTGCCTTTCCTTCTTGTTTTTCCCTTTTCTTTTGGGTGAACTTAGTTTCAACCTCAAGACTCTTCTGTTGAGTAGTTCCACATGGCTTCTCTACCTCATCTATTTCTTCATCAATCAAAATTTTTGCATAGGCATCAAGGATTAATGCATCTACCTCATATCCCATTTCCTCTATCCAAATCTTCTGAGGCTTAACTGCCTCCATGAGAGTCACATCTTTTTTAACCATGAAAGAAATGTCGGTAGAGTATTTCTCTACTATATGCTCAGGTATTCTTATTCTAGACCTCATAGATTTTTTAAAAGCGTTAAAATAATTCCATACCTTATCATCTCTCAGACTTCACAATGTAACAATTGATTTCTTTATTTGTCTTCCTACCGGGATGTCAAAAGCCCATTGTTTCCTACCAGAACTAGGAGTATCATTCAAAAAGTATAGAATTAAGTAGACTAAGAGGTTTCCATACTGGAAGGTTCCCTTCTTCTCACCTTTAATTTTCCCTAAGTTGATCAATAATTCTTCAAGCATCTAGCCACAAAGATCTAACTTTATATTATCCCTCATCATCTTATATGCAGCCAAAATAAATGAACTGAAAACTCAATTTAGTCAGTTAAACTAAGTTACCTATAGCCTATAATCATGTTGCCAAAATTGATGTCGGTGTTGGTGATAGTGCTCACCTTCATCGATCTCTTGTCTGATGTGGCACTGGTGATGTTCCTCACAAAGCTGTTAGATACTTTCTTATCTAAATGTTGCACTGTTGATGACAAGCCTATAATTGCCCAGATGGCTTCCTTAGTAATTTTATAGGGTCTATCCAGCCATATGAATTCCCCATGTACTCTTCTTATTACATATCTAACTATTTCTTCCTTGAACTCTGGAATATCCAGAATATCTATGAACCCTAGATCTTCGATGTGTTGATATGCTGGTTTGATTTTACCAGATTCTCCCATGAGTTCATTCATATACATTCCTTTGATCTTTGAAGTGCCTAAGTCCTCTATATGATAATGAATGTATGCCCTAACATCCTCTACATATAAAACTCCCTCTAAAATGCATGAAAATGATACAACCGAATCTTCCTTGGTAGCCACATGTGGATACCACTTGAAAATTGGCCCGGGGCAGTCCTTAACCTCTACTACAGTTGGATTTGCAATGAAAATAGGAACAAAAGATGATCCTACTTCCATGATTCAAGAAAAACACCTTTAGATCAATGTCGGTTAAAACTTTCAACAAATCCTTCCAGACGCCAGTGTGATCATTGAAGAAGAAATCTTATTGCCTCTTAATGGCCTCTGATCGCACTAAGTCGCTTTGAATCACTCTGAAATTGATCTGAATGCTGGGTGAATAATAATGCAGTAGTGTATTTGACCTTTTATCCATCGAGAGAAAACCCTAATCTTCCATTGATATAAATGATTGTCGGTGAAAGATACCGTATCTCATGCTAAACATATCAATGTCGGATAATCCTTTCCAATCTCATTCTGAACATATCAATGTTGGATAATCCTTTCCAATATCTGGAAAATCTTCCAAAGTATCCTCTAGGGGCATATGCATCATCTTCTATGAATTTTGCCTTTAGTTACCAGATGAGATAATTGTCAGTGCAGGAGCAACCTCTTCTACCAGATAGGTAAATGGGACATTCCCATCTGATGATTTCTCTTTAGTCTTCCTCACCCATCTCTAAGTATGATCTTGCCATATTTCATTAACCTTCTCTTTTCGTTTTTCATTGATCCTCCATTGCCAACAGGTGCATTTATGCTTTTGTATAACTTAGCAATATGTCCAACTTCATTGCATGCATAACATGTAACATTGTTCTTCTGAATTGCCTTGCTAAAACCAGTGAAATTGCTTGACCTGCACTGAATAGCCATATGTCCAAATTTTCCACAAGCATAACATTTTACATTCATTCTGCAGTCTTCAGTCTCATGACCAATCTTATTGCATTTAGAACATTTACTGAGAGCAAAATAAGGGTTCTGATTTTCTCTATTTCTACATTTCCTAGCCATGTGTACAAATATATTACAAAAGTACATCTACCA
The DNA here is from genome assembly GCF_030272615.1 of Cryptomeria japonica. Taxonomy (NCBI): domain Eukaryota; kingdom Viridiplantae; phylum Streptophyta; class Pinopsida; order Cupressales; family Cupressaceae; genus Cryptomeria; species Cryptomeria japonica. The sequence goes on from NC_081415.1 coordinate 408,030,779, forward strand.
TTGAATTTCCTTACCAATGCCTTATGGTTTTGATCTTCATTAGAAGTATTGGAACTTTTTCCTTTCTCAAATCCAAGTCCACTAGAATGTCCAATCTACCTTTGTCTCTTCAATAACTCATCAAGTTGTGCTCAGCTGATCTTGAATTTTTTTGTACTCACTCGCAACAGTTAAATCATCTCTTAGTATTATCATTTTTCTCTCAAGCTCTTGCTCATTTCTTTGGAATTGTATCAAATCGGTTCTCAATGTATCATTTTCATGAACCAACCTACCACATTCTTCAAATTTGTTCTTCAGGGATACAACAATATTTTCTTCCTTTTTCTTTTTATCCTCAATCTCCTTAGACATCCTCATAGTTATAGCTTGCATTTCATTCTTCATAACCATGTTCTCCTAACTCAATTTCTAACATTGTTCCTTAAGTGCATTTTTCTCTTCATCATCTTGGTTTTGCAAAAATTCCTTCCTCCTAGCTTGAACAAATGATAGCCTCTCTTGCAGTACAAGAATAAATTCTTTAGTGTAATTCAACTCATCTTGTAGCTTTAAGTTCTTCAATCTTTCAGCATCATAATGTTCAAGAGCCATCTTAAGCTTCTTCTCCAAAGCCATATTCAATTATTCTAGTTTCAGGATCTTCCTCAAGCTGTTAAACTTCCTCTGAGGCATAAGCCTCTGATACCAATCATTGGAAACCAATAAAACTGAGAGGGGGGTGAATCAGTGTTATACCAAAATATAAGATTTTAGCCTTAACAAAACATTCATACACCAACTGGTATACCAATATAAATAGAATTGAAAGAAGTAAAGCTACCAATAAGCCAAACACATAAATGAGAACCATAACACACAGATTTATACATGGAAAAACTCAATGAGGAAAAAGCACGGTGGGATTTGTGACCCACAATATCAATCCACTAGACATATGAAGAGAAATTAAAATATATGATGGGCCTGCACTTGCAGGAAGGCTCAAAGCCTAGAGCACACTACTCAATCACAATAGGAGCCTCACTGACTACATAGCATACCGGACAACAATCCAAAGAAGTGAGAACTACTAAGATAACATCTTCTATGCTAGAATATAGTTTCAGTTTAAGCTCTTTCTGTGCTGGTTAAAACCCTAAACCCCTATACCAAATTAACCCTTATAATGAATTCCTCACATACATAGTACCTCTGATATATTTTGCATTACATTACATCCATATATCCATCCTATCTTATTACAAAATGATCTAATCAATGTCCCCTATATACCCTATACAAATTTATGCCTTATGTCAGCTTACAAGGATACACACAATATCAGATTACATGTCGGCCATATAACATAAATGAATAAACATTGAAACAAGTTGCCGATGTAGGATCCAAGATATTTCAACCTCCAATACTGTTGAGCTTTACTATACCATGCTGGTCTGCATTGTCAGTGACCAAAGAAATCTTCTTTCCTGTCGGTGTCGATGTCAGTGTAGAGTTTGTGAAGTGCCTGTCGGTACACCATATGAAGCTAGAACCCAAAATCATGTTGCCATCAATGACAACATAGTGAAACCTAACCAATAGAGTGTCAATTGCCAACAAAATGACATTCTTTTCTGTCCATACTCAATAATGTAATCACCTGTTATTGTCAATGGTGCTTCATGATTCTCTTCTTTACCGTTGAAACATGTTTTTTGCTAACGATATGGATGATCCATTTTAAGGTAAGCATGATGTCCACAATTAATACACTTAGGAAAACTTCTTGAGTGCCTCATAAAATCCTTAAAGTTGCAAGCAAGACATCTATGGTATCCATGAACAAAGATACTAGATAATGTGCCATACGCAGGAAGATCATGAATCACAAACAATAAGCAAGCAAATTTGATTGAATGATTGCCCCTTAAAGATTGAATTACTTCAATTCATCATCAAAATTTCATTAGCTCATCATACAATGGCTCTAGATAAGCATCTATTGTTTTTGAAGTCACAATTTTCTTTCCTAGTATAATCAATGATAACATTAAGAAAAATAGTTTAGTTGATAACCATGGAGGCAAGTTATAATTTATTAGAAACACTGGCCAAGTTGACCATTTATTACTTTGATCCGAGAATGGGTTCACCCCATCTAGAGCCAAACCCAGCCTTATATTACAAGGATCTTGAGAAAAAATAGGTCATCTATTATCAAATTCCATCCACGTCCTTGAATCAAGCACATGTCATTGTTTTCCATTAGTGCTCTTATTTTGGGCATGCCACTGCATAAGTTTAGTAATGTCTCTGCACCTATACATTCGGAGTAATCATGGGATTATCAGAAAGTGTGGAAGAACTTTTCTAGGAACCACAACTGATTTCAACCCTTGTCTATACCTCGCTTCATGACATTTCAGACATTCACTGTCACTTGCAAGATTTTTGTGAAATAATATACAACCATTCACACATGTGTGGATGTTTTCATACCCCAAGCCAAGCTTACTGATTTTCTTTTTACATTGACTTTGTTTTGTTGGCAATGTGGAGTCAGCTGGTAACAATGAACTTAATAATGCCAATAATTGATCTACACTCTCATTTGTCCAATCATGCACCACTTTCAAGCTAAGAGTTTGAAGGATTGTTGTCAAATGACATAACTTACAATTAGCATAAACAAGGTTTAAAGTATCCTGCATTGACTTGGCTCAATCATCTCTTAGTCCCTCATTCAACATTCTATCAACTTCAAACCCTTCGTCAAACATTTCTACCTCTTCATCTATGTTTGGTACCACTTCATCTATGTTTGCTACCACTTCATCTATGTTTGTTGCCGCTTCGTCTATGTTTGTTGCCTCTTCATCTCTCACAGTCTACAATTCTATCATATCTTCATAATAATCATAATCCCAAGGGCTTATACCACTATGCCCACAACTTATCATATGTCGATAAATCACATTTGTTTTTTTCACCTTTCTAGCAAGAAAATCATTACATGGACATGGATATTTGTCCAAGCTCCTCTCATTAGCTACTCTTTCATCATGTGCATGATATTTCTCTGTAGTCAACCTTTGACACTAATCCATCTATAATATTCTGCAATCTAGTATTGTTTTGAGATCTATTTTACATTATGAGACCGTAATAGAAAGAAGAGGATACAATGAGTTGTTGTTTTGGGATCTATCTTATATTCATTTTAAGTTTACCTACTAAGAGTGGAATATGTTTGTCTTTCCTATCAACTTACTTTCAGCAATGAGGGTTTCAATTTACCTCTGAATTTTCTGCAGAGGGCTCGTTGACTTCAAATTCATTGTAGAAAACTTTGATTTCCTTGCCTGCCTTTTCAAAAGTCTCTAGGTCCTATCCAAACAAGATTTATCACCCATGCAAGTGCTTCAAAACCTGTCCATGAGAATAACAAACGTAAAAAGTAATACAAAGATGACACATTCAAGTAACTGGTGATATTCAATGATGACACATTAATGATTTATACTCTGATGCAAAGAAATTCAAATACTACATAATCATGAAAGTTTTGTTTAAATCATAAATTTATACAAGATTGAAATCTCATTTTATATATCTTACTATCGATGTAACCATTGCACTTTATTTGGTGCAAGTGCTAGTTATTTTGTGGATGACTAATGGAAAGAAGATGAAAGCTATGCACTTTACAAGGCACTAGTCTTTTCAAGTAAAATTTAAACTCAGTTAGATTAACTGTTGTGACAAGAAAATAGTGGAGTAGTATTGGAAGTTGGAATAGTTGATAGATCTATTCTAGCAGTGGATTCAAAAATTGTCTCACAGTAGTTATATGTGAGATTCTAGGAATTAGTGACTCTTTAGCCCAAGAGGAGGAATGCATTGATCAGTCATTAAGTTAAATTTAATCAATTCAAATATTTACATTTTCAGTTTTAGTTTGAAGATATAAGAAGGAAACAAGAATAGGAAGTAGGGATAAATACTAGAAGAAGCTAAAGAATTTTATCTTAGAAAAGAGATATCATTTTAAGATAAACAATCAAAATCAGAATATAGTAGAGAGGCACAATCTTCTATAAAAAACATCATCTTGAAGAATCAGTTGGTGAAGAGGTATACCTGCCTAGGTCCTAGAGAACCTGAAGTGTAGGGAGTGAATAATCCTAAAGGAACACTCTGTAAGTTGGCCAAATCAGTTGAAGGGTTTGAAGATAGGATTTGGTATAACCTTATAACTTTCCAATCTGTTGATTTGGGAGCCAACAGGATCCATGAAAATTTAAAATAAATTATTGAAATGGACGAATATAATAATATATATCCTCTTAATCCCAAAAAAAATCACTTGAATCACTGAAAAAGAAATTGATTTTCATATTTTCCAAGAAAGAGCCCAAAAGAGGTAAGATTGAGGTCTGAGTGCCTAATTAAAAAATTGCATAAAAAGACTTGAGATCTAAATAGGAGACATTAAGAGGTTTTTGACTTTCAACAATGAGGGTTTCAAGTTACCTCTCAATTTGTTGTAGAGGACCTCACTGACTTTGAATACATTGCAACAAACTTTGAATTCCTTGCTCGCCTTTTCAAAAGTCTCCAGGTCCTATCCAAACAAGCTTTATCGCCCATGCAAGTGCTTCAATACCTATCCATGAGAATAACAAACACAACTAGTGATATTCAATGATGACACATTCAAGGCACATTCAAGTAACTAGTGATATTCAATAATGACACATTCTAGGCACATTCAAGTAACTAGTGATATTCAATGATGACATATTCAAGGCACTCTTTGATCAAAGAACAATTGTAAGACTTGGGATAAGATAGTGTGTTATCTGCAACAAACTATGATACGGTCAAATCCAAAGATTATGGACAATAATAAGCCAAGAATCTTAGCTTAATAAATGCAACAACCAATACATAGTAATAGATTCAATCTTTTAGTACCAAAGAACACTACAAGTTAACATCTCAAAAAATGCAGAAGCCAGATAATATAATGAAGAATATGTGTCCTTAATCAAAATGACACTATCATATGTTTCCAATATACTTTGATATGATAGTCAAATAATGGTTAATTTAAATTATATATTTTAAATAAGAGTTATTTGATTATATAGAAAAGATAAATGGAAATTAGGTCCAATTGACATGAAGATAAACAATAGTCATTGCTAAAATCAATTTGAAGTGTATTCATTTAGGGACCTTTCATAAAATATTGTCAACTTTCACATCATATAGAGATCTTAAAATATTCATTGTTTATAATGATAAGAATTTGGTTGTTCCATATACCTTCCTTTACTATTTTAAAAATCCCATCAACCAAAATATTGTGCAGCAGTAGTATGGAGTGCATTCCATCTATTGTATGCCCAAAGATTTCATCATACCACTTTCTTTTTAAAGGCACCCAAAATTTGATGTGTAGTTACTTCCAAAATCTCTAAAATAACCCTACTTCTTGGTCTTGGCATCAGTTCTAAGATTTAATAGAAAGGGTTTCTATATTTTAAATGTCTATATTAAAATATCGATTACATCCCCAACATTCAATTGTTGTACTGGTATATAAGAAATATATGCATATCAAACCTTGTTCCTAAAATATTTATTTTTTGAAATCATGGAAACATTACATAATTTAAATGAAGGCAACCAAAATAATCCAGAGAGATAAAAAAACTCTATAGAGCAACTATTTTACATACCTCAAATTCAAAATCATAGGGTGGAACAATAAAAAATGGCAAATCAAGAAAGAATGAAAGATCCACACCAAATTCTTATACAATGCAGTCTAGTTAAAGGATTTTCATTCAACACAAGATAGTGAAGGGGTCATTATGATGATTTATTTGAAGGTTCCTAAGTTAAAGGTAGTCACTACAATATAAAGAGTGAATAAATTGAAGAGCCTGATGAATTGCTAGCGTAGCATGAGGATGTATGATGTTAACAATAGCGAAATAATATTATGATGGTGGCGAAACTTCAAAAAGTTTTGATCATATTTTTATTGAGCATGAAAGCAACCATCTTGAGCCCATGAAATAGGCATCCTATTGTAGAGTATCAACCCTTGTTGAACAAGGGTGTCAAATTTTTTTGAGGCTCAATCAGTGCAAGGAGTCATCCTCTTTGCTTCATAAGAAGGTGAAGAAATATGAATGCATGAAGTTAGTAATGGTGGCTACAGTGATATATTTCAGTTGAAGGATTTTCATTCAGCATAAGATAGTGAAGGGGTTGTTACTGATAGTAATATACGTGCAAATTTTGTTTGCATCTTTATATAAAACATGACATGAGTTAAAAAGTTTGAAAATTAAATATGAAGTTGTTTTGATTCACCATTTTGTATATTAGTAGAGAGGAGAGGTCGATGTCTTTGTTTATTTGCCTACAAAATAATGATGAAATGGGTCATGGTAATTATTACAACCATAAGTTGAATACATGAGATATTCCTTTACTCAAATGAATGATAGTGTATTGATTTCTTCAAAACCTGCTACTTTCTTCCCTAGCTCTCTTTCCTCTTAGCTACATAAGACTGTTTGTACTTGTAAAACCATTGATCTGGGTTGGTTGAGTTCTTGTTTCCTTTGTAAGAATGGACATTCCAAAAGGAGCTACCTATGCTTATTAAGGCCTTAGTAGTTTGAGGTCAGAAGATGCCAGAGGTTCTAATCAATTTGGGGTGAATATGGATATAGAGTTTAACATGAAGAGTATGGTAGGCTAAGGATCCTTTCAAGGTCAAGAGTTAGAGATGCTAAAAGACAATATGATGTTTGAATCAAACACAATGAAAAAAAGTATCAAAATGATAGTGATATGTTAGAAAAGGATATTCTTGTAGTCAGGAGGTTTTTTCTCAATTTTCACAATCAAGTGACAAAGAGCTTTAAAAAAGTCTTTCAATGATAATAACAAAACACAATCTTTCGAATAGTCACAACTTTTAGAAGAGAACAAGCTAGATTCTCACAATCAAGAGTCACTTCTAGAAGACATTAATGCTTGCATGAAAGTTTGTAGCAGCGTTCAACACAAACCATTGCAACCCTAGCACATATAGGAATGAATGAATGAAGGTTTGTTAGAAAATCCATCAAAAGGCCATAAATATTCAATCATGAGGCCTATCAAAGCATGCATTGAAGAAGATACTATGATTAAATCAAAAGAACACAATGCATAAAATCCTAAAAAAGGTTATAAAGCCACAAAAGATAGTTGTGAAGACAAAGACACAATCACTTGAAGGGTCTAATAACCTTGCAGAGTAACAATGGTTAGTCTAAGGGCATAACAATGAAGATCAAAACCCTCAAGGTTAGACAAAGATAATCCAATCATGAAAGTATAGCGAAGAAGGACAAGTAAATGACCTGGAACAGTAATATAGAAGCACTATCAAAGAAAAATCCTAGTCAAAAAGCTAGGACAGTCATGGGCAATGGGTGCAAATCTCAAAAGATGAGAGCAATTTTGATGATAATAGTAGAGAAATTTTGGACACTTAAAGTAGATTTGACCTGAAAAAAGATACTTTATAGATATGCTTATATATTAGCAGCAATTTGCATCCCAAAACTTTCATTTTTGGAACATTTGGGAGTCTCTCTTGGCATGAAATAATTTCTATCCGACATTTGAGCTCTTGGAATCTAATCAATCATTTGATCATCATGCAAAATTAGTTGACTATATATGAATGCATCTCTATATTTATCAATAGGCACACTACCCTTGCTGTGACTATTGCTTCAAAAGTAAACAAGGAAAAACTAGGAGCAAACGATACATTTAATGTTAATGACAAGATGAATACATACCCATAGGCTTTGTGGCAGCTGGAGACAAAGGTAGACATGAGATGAAAGCAGATATTTTATGAATAAGCTACCACCTAGAGATGAAAACTTGGCGCCATTCATTTGCTGCTTGATATGCTAAATGCTTTTCACACAAAAATCCACTTGGCGCCATTCATTTGCCCTTAATTAGCAGCTCAATATGCTAAAATTCAAGTTTTTCTATGTTTATTTTTTATTTAAGCCAATCAAAATAATTTTAATTTTTAATTTAAGATAATTTAACTATTTAAGAAAATAATTATTTTCTCTTTAAAAATTGTCTTAAACCTCCTTTTTATATTGTAGTAGTGGTGAAATGTTATTACTTTTATTCTTATTATATTTTTAATGAAAATAAATATAAAATATAATATAATACATATGCTAATATAATTATTTATTATTTATAAATAAAATTAATATTGAAAATGATTAATAATTACAAACAAAAATATTACAATCGATCATTTAAAAAAAAAATCTATTATAAACCAAAAGTTATGTATAAATGCGCATAGAATATAAAGTAGCTAGTTTGAAAGCAATGTTGTTTTATTTTCAATTAAAAGCTAAATAGGGGAAAGTACCTAGTAGTTGAGGGCATTCCAATTCTTGTGATAGAAATTGTTGATTTAATGCCCTATACTTGCTGATTTAATGTCCAACTTTTGTATAATGTGTTATCAAATGAGGGATACCTTAGGACTAATAGTATAGAGGAGTAGTAGTCATTTATTTAGTCATTTTTATTTATGTGACTAGTCATTTAGTTGTGTTTCTTACCTAATGACCAAATTAGTCATTTATTTAGTCATTTATAGTTGTGTTCTCTTACCCGATGACCAAATTAGTCATTTTTATTTGTGTGATCTCACTCAATGACCAAATTAGTCATTTATTTAGTCATTCATAGCGTTTTTGTAAAAAATGGTAAAATTTGGTCTTGTGACTAAATGTTTTGGTCACGTAGTCATTTATTGGCATATTTCTACTAGTGATATAATCTAGAAGAATTTGATGAAATAGACTCTGGTAAGAGAAGGCTAGATGATCTTCTCATTGACCAAGAAAGTGCAACATTTCTTGTTGAAAAGATAGAGAAAGTCAACATAGGAGAAGTTGAAGTTGTGCACAAAATACACTTGGTTGAATCTTTGAATCCTAAGGAGAAAGAAAAATTCATCCATTTCTTTAAACAAAGACCAATTAAATTTTCTTGGTCATATGTTGATATGCCAGGACTAGATCTAGAACTAGTACTACATCATTTACCACTGCTTCCAGGGATAAACTCGTATAAGAAAAAACTTTGTAAGATGCATCCACATATTTCTTTAATAGTAAAGATGGAGTTACAGAAGCTATTAGATGTGGGCTTCATAAGGCCCATAGATTATACAGAATGGATATCAAACTTCATACCAATGACTAAATCTGTTGGGGGCATAAGAATCTACACAAATTTTAGGGTTCTAAACAAGGCTTGTCCCAAGGATGACTTGCCACTCAGACCCAATATAGACATGATTGTAGACTTAACTATGGTAAATTAAATGTTAATACTAATGGATAGTTCCTCTAGCTATAACCAAATCAAAATTACCCTGGAGGATCAACAATAAACAACATTCACTTGTCCATGGGGAACATACTATTGGAATTTGGTTTAAGGAACGTTGGTGCCACTTTTCAAAGGGCAATGACAACATTATTCCATGACATGATACATAATATCATGGAGGATTATGTTGATGATTTTCTAGAATAATCTGCAAGCAAAGAAGATCACCTAGATGTTCTTGCCAAGTTACTTGACATAATAGAACAATACAAAGTTAGGCTAAATCCAAAGAAGTGTGTGTTTGGTGTCACAGCTGGAAAACTTTTAGGTTTCATTATTTTGAACAAAGGAATTGAGGTGGATCTTGCAAAAGTAAAGGCCATTCTTGAAATGCCACCACCATCCATTATCAAACACTTGAAGGGCTTAAAAGGAAGATTGTAATCTATAAGATGGTTCATTCCATAGCTAGTTGAGAAATGCCACCTATTTTTAGGGGTAAAATAAGCGTAAATAGAATAATCAGATATCAAAGAGCGAATCACAACTCTAATCTAATCAATATTACTCCTAAATTACAATGGAATAATGCAAAATCAATTGATTTATAAAATGAAACTAATTAAAAGCTCCCTCAATTGACATAGAAAGGCTTCCATTGCTCTTCTCCATTATTGTTGATGTAGGTGGCTCTTAGGTATTGCACTTGATTTCTTGCATAAGATGAACAACAATTTTGAAGACTATGATTCTGTGATTCTAGCTTGAATGGAGAAAATGATGTTGAATTTATAGATTTTCAACACAAACAGGGTGAGAAATAGAACTCAAGTGTTCATTAATAGATAACCGATTTAGATTGATTAGTTAATAGAGTTGATTGATTGGTTAACTCAATAGATTGGAGAGTGAACTAAATAGATTGGCTAGTAAACTCAATTGATTGATTAATAGACTGAATTGACTAGGGAGGCGACTGATTAGATGGATTAGTCAGAAAAAGGTGATTGAGAGTTAAAAATGATGATTGGTGAGTTAACTAATTAGATAACTCATTTGATCAACCAATTTTGTTTTTAGCATGTGCTGTACGATTTCGAAATTGAATTTGATTTTCATTTTCAATTGGATTTGAATTTGATCATTTGAATGCTAAAATGCACATGAAATTAATTGAAATTCAGATTTGATGAAATATGAATTTGGAAGAAATGAAATTAATTGGAATTAAGTGAAATTTGAATCTGGGGAAAATGACATGAAATTAGATGGAATTAATTCGAATTAGAATTTGGTGATTGGAAGAATTAAATTAATTAATTAAATAATTTAAATGAAATTATTTAATCATAAGAAATTGAATTAATTAAATAATAAAGATTATTTAACTAAGGAAAATGTTGCAATTAATTAAATAATTTATATTTAATTAATAATTGAGATAGAGTTAATTAATTAAAATGATATAGAAGTTAATTACCCCTATCTCAATTATTAATGAAATATAAATTATTTAATTAATTGCGACATTTTCCTTAGTTAAATAATCTTTATTATTTAATTAATTCAATTTCCTATGATTAAATAATTTCATTTAAATTATTTAATTAATTAATTTAATTCTTCCGATCCCCAAATTCTAGTTCCAATTAATTCCATCTAATTAGAGTGATGCAGAAGTTGTCTTCAGACATGTAGTGTCATGGTTAAAACACTTCACTGGTGAAGCAACCACCAAGGTTCAAACCTTTGTTGGGCCATTGTGCTCGCAGGCCTTGTGTCTTCACTTGGCCATTGTAGTTGTGGGTTTGAACAAGTGAAGTTGGGGGATGAGGTCCCCCAGTTGTGGCCTCACCGTTTCATAGATCTGATAACTCAATGATGAACTAATAGTACTAACTCGGTACTAAGATGGGGGGGTTAATTAGTACAAACAAAAATACAATCCTAAACCTGTCTGACAACAGACACTTAAAATGACTAGCAAATAGTAACACCGGTTTGAAACACAGTGCAACCGGTAAAGCTAAGACTGTCTGAGACAAGAATTAACCGGTTACTCACTTAGCTCTTCACTCAACTCAAGACTACCTTACCATTTCTCCCTTATGCATAAATAGGTAATCTACCATCAGATCATAATAACAGCTAGTTCAACATGTTTTATTGATAGGCATAAAGCATAGAACCATTATATGCTTGATAGACAATAGCAAAGCATCACAAGATAAAAGCATCACACATGACACACATATTTTTCACGTGGAAACCCAACTAGGAAAAACCACCATGGGGATGAATACCCACAAGCTATTTTTGAACTCTTTAGAAGTTCGCTCTGTTAGGAGCCTTGTCTGGTTAGAGACATTACAAAAGGTTCTGCTAGGAACCGATCCTGTTAGAGATCACCCGGTTATGGGATGACCACAATACCCAGTTAAGGGTTAAACCCCGTTAAAGGTTACCTTGTTAGAGGATTTCAAGAACTCAATAGCTAAAGGATTTTGAACTCAATAGCTTTGAATTACCCTATTAAAGGATTTACAACAAGCTAGTTAAGGCTACCCTATTAAGGGATTTTCCAACTATTGAGGTGGTTAGAGATCAACAGGTATTACAATGATCTGGTAACAACAATCAATGCCAATGCATATCTACTTAAGCTCCTCTTCACCTTATGCACTTACACTCTGCAGGTATCACTTCTCTCCTTTTAGTCTAGCAAGAATCACGTATCCCTTCTCTTGGATACACACACACAACTTTTGCCAACAACCTCAGAAAGAGACACAACATCGATCTTATAGGAAAATAGATAGGTCGATAGCATAAACCCTAAACCCTAAACCTATTAGGTTAAGGAATTCAAACGGTTCAATCCTAACCATTGAGAACACTCCATTAATTGCAATAGTCTTGATCCAATCTCAAGAAATTCTCCATCATCCATTTTCACCGATTTCATGGTGGCTAATAACCCATCACTTGTTATCACCATTTTACAGACTTCGTACATTCCTAAGGTAGATAGGAACAATCTCCTTCATGCAAGATCCTTCATGCGCACAAGGCTGACGTGGCAAGATGATCTATTCTTCATTACAATGCTAACTCATCACACAATGTCACTGGTTGAGCCACACAGGCTTGAAGCACTTCAACCGAAAACCTTGAAGTTGAGACTACCAACCAGTAGTCATACAACACTTCCATGTGCTAGTTCCCATAACCATATGTCAGTTCACCTTAAACAAGCACACTGCTTCACTTTGGCATGAATGTCGGTTCACAGTGTTATGCCGGTTCTCACCTCTTCAGCATATTGACATCAATGACAACATACAATGTCATTATGTCCTCATACCAGTTCACATAATGCCAACAATCTCCCCCTTTGGCATTGATGGCAATATACAAAGATATCTCTCTGCTTCACATCTTCTCCCCCAATGTCTGTAGATATCTTCTCCGCTTCACATCTTCTTCCCCTTTGACAACAATGCCAAAGTGGAGGCACAAGCTTCCTCATTCCATTATGCTGCTCCCCCTGAGGAGTAGCATCCTTCAACACATCAATCCATAATAAATTTGACTATGCACTACCTGACTGATGTGGAGCATATGCTTTTAGTTTACCTCCTGAAGGGGCAACACCCCTAATTCACCTCTTAAGTACATAAATGTAGTCTTTGGGAGAGGCTTGTTGAATATGTCTACTAACTGCTCCTTACTAGAAACATGTTCCAGTGCAATCTCTTTGTTCTGAACCTTTTCCCTTAAGAAATGATACTTAAGCTCAAAGTGCTTGGTTCTAGAATGTAAAACCGGATTCTTGGTGATATTAATTGCACTAGTATTGTCACAAAATATACTTACTGGTTCAGATACAGGAACTTTGAAGCTATTTAATCATGCTTCATCCAAATTGTCTGAGTGCAGTTCATGAAAGATGCAACATACTCTGCTTCCACTATAGACTGAGAGATACAACTCTACTTCTTACTCATCCATGAGACCAGTCTACCACCAAGAAAGAATGCACCACTGGTTGTGCTTTTCCAGTCATCTATATTTCCTGCCTAATCAACATCTATGTATACTTTCAAGTTTAAATCCTTTCTATAAGGATACCACAATCCATAGTCAACAGTTCCCTTCATATACCTAAGAATCCACTTGACTGCAACCAAGTGGGATTCTCTTGGAATTTTTTGGAACCTTGCAGTAATGCCAACTGCATGTGCAATATCTGGTCTGATATGCACTACATAATGCAATTTACCAATCATTGATCGGTATTCCTTCTCATCAACCAATGCTGAGTCATCCTCTTCAGATAGTTTACAATCGGTCACCATCGGTGTACCAAATGGTTTGCTATCTTCCATGCCAAAGGTCTTCAACACCTCTTTGACATTCTTGGACTGAGTGATAAAGATTCCATCCTTCATTTGTTGGATTTGCAGTCCAATGAAGAATTTAATCTCCCCTATGAGTGACATTTCAAACTCTTTCTTCATCTCATCTGCAAACTCATGACTCATCTTGTCATCTCCACCAAAGATAATGTCATCAACAAATACCTCACAGATCAGGATCTGATCTCCTTCAGACTTCATGTAGATATTGCTCTCTTCACTTATTCTCTCAAATCCAATCTTCACAAGATGGGAATGCAGGCGTTCATACCATGCTCTAGGTGCTTGCTTTAGACCATATAAGGCTTTATGTAGCCTACACACCATGTCATTGTCTTCAGGAAGGGCAAACCCATCTGGTTGCTCTATATACACCTCCTCTTCAAGTACACCATTTAGGAATGCAGATTTTACATCAATTTGATATACTTTGAAGCCTTTAAAAGTTGTATATGCAAGAAGCATACTAACTCCTTCCAATTTGGCTACAGGAGCAAAGGTTTCTCCATAGTCTTCTCCTTCTTCTTGAGCATATCCTTTGCACACCAATCTAGCTTTGTTTCTTATCACTGTTCCATCCTCATTCAGTTTATTTCTGAAGACCCATTTGGTACCAATGACATTTTTATGCTTCGGTCTTGGTACCAAAGACCATGTACCATTTTTCTCTATCTGGTCAAGTTCCTCTTCCATTGCCTTGATCTAGTCTTCATCTTTATGTGCCTCTTTGAATGTTTTAGGCTCAAATTCAGAGATCATACATGAGTTTTCTCTGACCTTTCTTCTTGTAAGGATTCCTGCATCCTTATCTCCTATGATCTGCTTAGGATCATGATTCATCTTGACATACCGAGGAATGGTCCTGATAGATTCCTCTTGCTTTCCTTCTTCATCCTCATCTCCATCAGTATCAGCATCTACATTTGCCGATGTAGGAACACTATTACTGGTACTTGGTTTACTAACAATCGGTTCCTAGAAGGTTGCAACTGGTTCATTTACCGCTTGCTCACTACCGGTTTCCTCAGTTTTCTCAGAGGTTTCATCAACTCTTACATTAATGCTTTCCATAATTCGTTGAGTCCTATTGTTGAAACACTTGAGAGCTTTGCTCTTGGTGGAATATCCTAGGAATATTCTCTCATCACATTTCGCATCAAATTTGCTCTGGTGTTCACTCCTCTTGATGTAACATTTGCTACCAAACACTCTAAAGTAGCTAACCATAGGTGTCTTACCGGTCCAATACTCATAAGGAGTTTTATCCTTACCTTTCTTGATGAGTACTCAGTTCATTGTGTAGACTGTAGTGCTCACCACTTCTCTCCAAAAGGTGTGAGCTACCTTTCCTTGAATCAACATGATTCTAGCTACTTCAACCATAGTCTGGTTATTCCTCTCTGCTAGGCCATTTTGCTGTAGAGTCCGAGGGGCAGACAATTGCCTCTTGATGCCATGTTCTTCACAGTACTTGTTGAATTCACCGGAAGTGAATTCCCCTCCTTGATCAGTTTTCAGGCACTTGATCCTTTTACCGCTTTCCTTCTCCACTAAAGCTCTAAAAGCTTTGAACTTTACAAAGGATTCAGACTTGTCTTTCAAGAATGTGATCCACATCATTCTTGAATAGTTATCAGTGAGAATCATGAAGTACCTATCACCCTGCACACTTCTAGTTTTCATAGGACGACACAAATCAGTATGCACAAGATCAAGCAAGTTGTCAGCAGTGAAAGATTTACCTTTAAAGGTTGAGAAAGACATTTTCCCTAATTGACACTCTCTACATAAGGTATTATCCAGTTTTCTTAGCACCAGAAACCCTCTAACTACCTTGATCTTACTAGCCTTCATAATGTTATCAAAGTTTGCATGGTAGAGTCTCCTATGCCATATCTAGCTATCATCAAATTTAACCATAAGACATGTACTTATATTTGCCTTTAGATGAAATAGGTTACCTTTGGTCTGCATGCCGGTGGCCACCAATTCACCATCCTTTCCTTTGATTCTGCAAACTCCATTCTTGAATTCTAGAGTGAGGCCACTTTCATTCAGCTGGGCAATAGTCAGAAGGTTGTGTCTAAGACCATCAACCTAATACACATTGTCAGCACTACTCTTTCCATTCATAGATATGGACCCTCTACCTTTTACCATGCATGATGCATCATTGCCAAAGAAAACCACACCACCATCATACTCCTCCAATGATATAAAATTGCTCCGGTCACCAGTCATATGGTGAGAACAGCCACTATCAATGATCCAGTCATTGGAATTATCAAACTGAGAGACGAGCCTTCTTGTCTGACACATCTTCTTTGACAGCAACAAACACAATATCTTCATTTTCTTCATCCTCTAGTTCTTCATCTGTTACACCTTCATCAACTGCCACAAAACAGTTTCTCCAATTTTCTCCTTTGGATTTCTTGAACCTTTCTGGTGTGTCCTTGTTGTCGCCATTAGGACAGTTTATAGCAATATGTCCTATTCGGTTACAAGAGAAGCATTTCAAAGGTAGCTTAACTCTGTATTTGCAAGTTCCTTTTGGAAGTTTCCTGGAAAGGAGAGCTTCAAATGCCATCAGAATCTCCTCATCATCCATTTCTCTACCCTATCTTGGTTCACCACTAGTGCTAGCTTCTTTTCCTTTTCTGGATGGTACTGCAGAAGCTTTAAAAGATGATTTAGTCTTTTGAACACTGCCATCGAAACTATTTAGCTCATAGGCTATCAACTTTGCAATGATGGAGTCTAGGGATACCTTAGTCTTGTCTATTGATCTTAGCTCTTGAATAGTAGCAACCCTTATTGCATAGACCGGCAATAGGGATCTCAGGACTTTGCTTACCATAGTGGTATCTTCTATTTTACCACCTGCACTCTTGATATCTCCAACAATAGTTTTGATTCTTATTCCATACTGTTGAATGGTCTCACCTTCAACCATCTGCATATCTTCAAACTTCCCTCTAAGGCTTTCTTCCTTAGCCTGTTTTACATTTTCATCACCGCCATAGATATTTTCAAGAGTATCCCATACCTCTTTGGGATTTACCTTATCCCGAACATTAATGAACTCAATGTTAGATAAACTACTAATTAGGGCTTCCATGACTTGCCCATTCTCCTGCATCTCTCTCTTTTGGTCATCGGTAAGGGTATCGGTAGGAGCAACATAGACAGTCTCAACATAGCTCCAGTGTTGAGCACCCATGCTTCTGATGAATATCTTCATTCTGTCTTTCAATATATTGAAATTTTCTCTATTAAACTTTGGACCTTCCCTCTTCATCATTAGACTGGGATCTTTACCTCAAGTAGTTAAGTTTATAACATAGAGGACATGGAGGATGCTCTGATACCAATTGATAACTCAATGATGAATTGATAGTACTAACTAGATACTGAGAAGGGGGGGTGAATCAGTACAGACAAAAATACAGTCTTAAACTGGTCTGACAGTAGACACTTCAAATGACTGGCAAATAGTGACACCGGTTTGAAACACAGTGCAACCGGTAAAGCTAAGACTGACTAAGATAAGCATTAACCAGTTACTCACTTAGCTTTTCACTTAACTCAAGACTACCTTACCATTTCTCCCTTATGCATAAATAGGTAATCTACCATCAGATCATAATAACAGCTAGTTCAACATGTTTTATTGACAGGCATAAAACACAGAACCGTTATATGCTTGACAGACAATAGCAAAGCATCACAAGATAAAAGCATCACACATGACACACATATTTTTCATGTGTAAACCCAACTGGGAAAAACCATGGTGGGGATGAATACCCACAAGCTATTTTTGAACTCCTTAGAAGTTTTCTCTATTAGGATCCTTGTCTGGTTAGAGACATTACAAAAGGTTCTGCTAGGAACGGATCCTATTAGAGATCACCTGATTAAGGGATGGTTACAATACCCGGTTAAGGGTTAAACCCTGTTAAAGGTTACCTTGTTAGAGGATTTCAAGAACTCAATAGCTAAAGGATTTTGAACTCAATAGCTTTGAATTACCCTGTTAAAGGATTTACAGCAAGCTGGTTAAGGCTACCCTATTAAGGGATTTTCCAACTGTTGAGGTGGTTAGAGTTCAATAGGTATTACAATGATCTGGTAACAACACTCAATGCCAATGTAGATCTACTTAAGATCCTCTTCACCTTCTTCACTTACACTCTGCAGTTATCACTTCTCTCCTTTTGGTCTAGCAAGAATCACGTATCCCTTCTCTTGGATACACACACACAAATTTTGCCAACAACCTCAGAAAGAGACACAACATCAAGCTTACAGGAAAATAGATAGGTTGATAGCATAAACCCTAAACCCTAAACCTGTTAGGTTAAGGAATTCAAATGGTTCAATCCTGACCATTGAGAACACTCCATTAATTGCAACAGTCTTGATCCAATCTCAAGACATTCTCCATCATCCATTTTCACTGATTTCATGGCGGCTGATAACCCATCACACATTATCACCATTTTACAGACTTCACACATTCCCGAGGTAGATAGGAACAATCTCCTTCATGCAAGATCCTTCATGCACACAAGGCTGACATGGCAACATGATCTGTTCTTCATTACAATGCTAACTCATCACACAATGTCACCGATTGAGCCACACAGGCTTGAAGCACTTCAATCGGAAACCTTGAAGTTGAGACTACAAACCGATAGTCATACAATGCTTCCATGTGCCGGTTCCCATAACCATATACCTGTTCACCTTGAACAAGCACACCACTTCACTTTGGCATGAATGTTGGTTCACAGTGTTATGTCGGTTCTCACCTCTTCAGCATATTGACATCAATGACAACATACAATGTCATTATGTCCTCATACCGATTGTGGCCTCACCATTTCATAGATCCGGGTCAAATGCGTTTCACGTGGAGCTGGAGGGCATGTCATGCCAGCTTCGTTGATCACATTAAAATGTTTACCAGACATTTAAAAAAAGAAGAAGAAGAATGATGTAGAAGTTTGGACAATTAATAATGATTTGAATTGATTAGAAGAAAAGTTTAGTTTAATTAAATAATTAAAGAATTACTTAATTAAATAGATGAATAATTAGTGTAAGACCAATGAGACATTTTTAGGTGTCTACATTTTCCCCTCTTTGACACAATGTCAAAATGACATTGTTTCAAAGAAAATGAAAAGAAAACTGCACCTGTATGCCCCGATGACACTTAGGGTATATATGCCCCCTCGGAAAAAGTGGCTAGAAAATTTTGTAATGAAGACCATTTTTTTTGGAAATGTGCTAGATAGTGATAATATGAAGTTTGATAAGGTTCTGATCTTATTTGATGTGTCTATAATTGCATTGAAGTTGGAGGGGTCCATAGTTGTTAGGGTGACTAAAAACCCTTCTTTGAGCTATAAATTTAAAATTGGTTTTGATTTGAGCTCATTTGCACTATTTTTCTTTGTAAGAAGTCCTTAAAGATATTAGTGCTTTCAGTGTCCGTGGAGCGAGATGGTGGATCACAGAGCGAGGCTACATTTGTCCAAGTGAGTGTGGTCATATCAGAGACCTCCCAACACTGGTGGCATGGTGAGTTGTCATGATTTTTTGCATGTTTGTATCTATTTTTTCAAAAAAAAATCATTGATGTTTGATAGGTCGAATTTTATGCATTTTGCAATTGCATGTCGATTTTTTCGCATTTGATATTAATTATTCACATTTGCCTTTAATGATTTACATTTGCTTTTTTAGCTTACAATTGAAGTTAATGATTCATATTTGTTGAAATCAATTTGCATTTGAAAATTCTAATTCGCAGTTGTTGAAATCAGTTCGCATTCGGTTGATTTAATTCTCACTTGTAAATATTATATCGCATTTGGTTTAAGTATTTCGCAATTGAAACTTGAAATTGATAATTGATAATGATAGGCATTTATGCTTGCATCCTGATGATGCGAATGATGTAACTAATTTATTTTTCTTTTCAAATTCAGGAGTGTTGTCCAGTATTGCTTGCTAGACACACAAGGCCAGATGGTCTTGATTGACGTCATGAGTTGGACGCAGAGGATATCACTTTGTTACAACAAGTTGGATTATATCACATAGTGAATTTGCCTAAGGTTACGGCCAACAGGGCCATGATTACCTCTTTAATTGAATGATGGCATTTAGAGACATGTTCTTTTCATCTATCGATAGGTGAGGTGTCCATCACACTTGAGGATGTGTGGCATATGTTACACATTCTGATATTTGGTACACGAGTTACTTTTGATCATTGTGATGGTGTATCAGCTTTGTGTACATTGTTTGAGTGGTCAAAGGAGGATCTCCATATTCGTGGTCATTACGAGATTCGTTGGGATGATTTTGATTCTGATGATCTCACTGTTGTTCTTTCTTGGATTGTTGTTGGATTATTGATCCCTGATAGATGTAGCCATGGTTTGCCTATTGGATGGGGATGAGTCATGCATGATATGATTATTGATAGACGCGTGTTTGCTTGGGGTCCCTATCTTGTTGCCACTTTATATCATCAGATGCATGGGATTTTTTACTTTTAGTAGAAATCAATTGGATGTGACATTACTTTTCTCCAGAAATGGGTCTGGGAGCACATAGCTATCTTTCATCCTGTGTTACATGTTAATTTAGAGCCAGATCATCCATATGCTTACGGATACACTATTGGTGTGAGATATAGGGCATCAAGTAATATCTTGTATTGGTGTCATCAGATTGATATCTTACAATATTTCTCATGGAGACCTTATCTTACTTGTCTCGGTTGGGCTGATGATGCCCAACATTTTCTTTTTTGTTGACAACAGAGATATCTTATTGGTCGAGACATGGGTGGTCATAGGGTTATTGATATACATCTTCCTAGATGTGTACTCCAATAGTTCAGGGAGATATAGGGTATTCCGAATGTGACTTCTTAGTTTTCTTGCACTACTTGAGAGGTTGGTGATTGGGGTGCTTTCGTGCAACCTCATATTGCTATTGTTGAATATGATGCTCTTGCTCCTATTCAGTGGGGATGGAATGTTGGTGTAGTAGATCCAGGGTCCACAACACAGTATAGTGTATGGTGGATACAACACAGGTGTATACCTTTGACAGATTCAATAGTTCTGATTGCTGCCCAAAATATTAGACATGGTAGGGGTCCCAGGGGGAGAGATGGGGGAGGGAGAGATGGAGGAGGGAGAGGTGGAGGTGGTATAGATCTGATAGCAGTGGTTGCAAAGAAGGTAGATAGTGGAGAGGAGGATGTGGATATTAGTGGAGAGACTGCATCTATGAGTTGTTCTGATAGGAGTAATAGTGAGGGTGATGAGTCAACATCAGGATCATTGAGTAGCAATGGGGATGAGGCTGGGGATAGTGGACATGATTTTGAGATACCCCAGGCTATGGTGTCAGGAGGTATGGAGAGAGGAGATGAGGAGGGATTGAGAGATTGTGTTAGGAGTTTAGAGGAATTGGTCGCTAGTTTGCAACAGTGGCGGGTGAAGGATAAAGATTAGTATCAACAGGTGATGGAGGAGTTGACTATAGAGAGGGATCCAATAGTCGTTGAGAGATATCGACTACAGAGAGAGAGGGATGAGGCAATTAGGAGAGATCAAATCATCATGGATGCATATGATCAGTTATTTGGACCGATGATAGAGGCATGAAGCCAAGCAGATAGATATTTTGTTGCTGCACAGGAGGCTATGTAATATAGACAAGCTTATGAGAGATCCATTCCTGAGGGTTAGAGGGAGCCTAGTTTTATTACTTTCATGGGGAGGAGATCAATTTAGTCTACCTCTCGATAGAATAGAAGTGGAGGAGTGATGGGTCCACCTAGGGCATCGTCAGGACATATTGGAGTTAGGCGAGATGCACCTACTGATAGAGGTAGCATAGGTTGAGAGATTTGATAGTGATGTTGTATCATAGATACAATGTATTTTGACACATTTCTATATGATATATGATATGCATTCTTGATGAGCTATTTGATGATGAATTTCATGGTCTAATATTATGCATTCTTGATGAGCTATTTTTATTTATCCTATTGTGATGATGATTTCAATGCGAATGTGATATCATGGAGTGATGTGATGTATGTTTATCTTGCGATGTATAATGGTTGATGAAATACTTATTATAATGAAATGGACTAATTATGAAGTGATGTATATGAAAATCTAATGTGATGATGTATATTTTTTTGTAGTGTCAAAATAGGTGTTGAAAATCGTTAATTTGGAAGAATTGTTAGTTGTTAGATGTAGAATAGATATGAAATGATAAATCAATTGAATCAACCTTTGTTTATTTTAGAAATAGTTATGATATAAATGATTTGATAGAATTTTGATGAGAAAGTGTTCATTGCTTTATCCATAGTGTAATACATTATCATCATTGAGCCTTATTATTTAACAATGGAGCTTATAACACCAGGGTATGAGGAACCAAGATGTATAGATATCTCATCACAAAGAAACAAACACGTAGCAGACAAGGAATGAACCTTCCATTCTGGGAATTACGATAGAGGTCGAGGTATGTGTGGCACTCACAAGCTGAATCCTCCTATCACAGACACCCACTAGAGAAAATGCCCCAGAACTTCATTGGTTCAAACCACAAACAACAAACAAAGAAAAGGATCACGCCCATCATGACTCGTCTAGTCACTTTTTGGATATCCTTGAGTAGTTAAAAGAAATGATCTTTGCCAATTTGATAAAAAAGAGTCAACCAAAATAGACAAAACTCAGCAGTTGGATTGACTGTGCCTTTGCTTTGATATGTTTGATGTGATTTTGATAATGTCTGGTTTCAGAAGTTTTGGACCCCGTTTAAGACTAATTTGTCTAGTTTCGAGTGTACCGATTCTTTTTAAGACAAGATGTTGATCACGTTGATAGTTTGATAGTGATTCAATAGATTAGATAGTTGATCAACTTGATTGTACACATTTTGACAAGATACTTGTATCCTTTGTTTAACTTCGTGCAAAGTGTTTGTTGGATATCAGCTAGGGTGTTGGATTCTTGCGAGACAATTTATTGCAAGTTTTTGATGTTTTTGGATTTTTAGTTTGTTTTCGAAGACCTTTTTGATGTTTAGGGTGTTTTGGCATTTTCTCAATGTTTTTGTTCTTTTTCAGGATCAATATCTGAATGTTTTTGTTGTGATTTTGTTATTTGAATGTTTTGGGTTTGAATTTTTTAGGACTTTTTTTATTTTTATAATTTTTTCAGGACTTTTTCTAATTTTTAGAATTTTTTCCTGGACTTTTTTTTATTTATTAGGGAAATTTTTTTAGGACTTTATCTAATTTTTAGGGATTTTTTTAGTTATGCCCTAGGTATACAACCCTATATAATGATATGCAACATGCATGTGGAGACAATGAATTTTGACATGTAGTATGCAAGATGAAGGTGCATGTCCTATTCAAACAAGGATGATTGTGTGTTTCCTTCATTTTGACATGTACTGATTGAATTGAACATGTGAAACATTTCAGAGATAGGAGTTGAATCCATTCTTTGGAAAAGCTTAGACCATCCAACCTAACAGACTATGTAACCAAGATTTTTGAATGGAGGTGCATAAAACTTCTCCATCAATTCTTGAAACTTTGATCTTCTTTTGCCCATGTGTGTGCATTTGGATTCATTCTAACTCTTATAATCATTAAAGACCCTTGGAATCTTATGTGGCTAGCTATGTGAGTTATTCTGACTTCAAAAGCATCTTGGATAGTGTTGGAATCCAAGAACACTGAGAGGGGGGGTGAATCAGTGTTCTACAAGAATGATTAATTTTTTCCTTATTAAAACATGCATTCACCAACTGGTATATTGGTACATATAGAATTGAAAGAAGTAAAGAAACCTATAATCCAAGAACACAAATTAATACCATAACACAATAATTTATAAATGGAAAACCTCAAAGAAGAAAAACCACGATGGGATTTGTGACCCACAATATCAATCCACTGGCCATATGAAGAGATACTACAAAATATAGGGGTCTGCACTTGCAGGAAGGCTTACAGCCTAGAGCACACTACTCAATCACAAAAGGAGCCTCACTAACTACATACAAATCTAGACTACAATTCAGAGAAATGATTGAACTGCAAAGATAACATCTTCTATGCCTGAATACAATTTTGGTTAAGCTCTGTCTATTCCAGTCCGAAACCCTAAACCCTTACATAAATATCCTCACATACATGATCTCTCTCATATATTTCACATCTCCTTTAATATTTCCTCATACATGCATCTTACAAAATGATCTAATCAACTGAACTATATACCCTTTACAAATCATCATGCCTTATGTCGACTTACAAAGACAATTTCAATATGAATATACATGTCAGCTAAATAACATAAATACATGAATATCAAAAAAAAATTTCATTATTGGATCTCTCAAATGATGTCAACCTACAATACCAATAACCTAAATATAAACCATGTTGACCTTCATTGCCGGTAACCAGAGAAATCCTTCCAACTTGCTAGTGTTGGTGCTGGTGCCAGTGAAGTGTCTATTGGTACTCTACCAAACAAAAATATGAAGCCAAAACATGTTGCCATGAATGATAAAATAATGAAACCAACCAATTGAGTGTCAATTGCCAATAATCTCCCCCTTTGGCATTGATGGCAACACTCATGTGAAAAATGATCATGGTTTCCATCTATCGGTTTCATCCTGAGCCTGCTCCCCCTGAGTTGAATATCCCTCTGAACAAAATACTACATACCTCCTGAATATTTTTCACCTATACTCCCCCTTTGACATAAATGTCATCAAAAACTCCAAAAAGCCAAAAAACTGGGACGAAAAATGAAAGACTGTACAATGAATGTCCCAAAATACCTTACCAGAGCTGAATATATTTGAAATTTTTTGGATAGGCCTTCTCCAAAATCTCTAGATAAATATGCTAACCAGATTTGAAAGTGACACTAATAGATACAAGTCCATTTAGCATATGGGATAATGACTCTTTCTCATTATGTTCTCCCGATGTGGGCTTACCAACCATATCTATACACTCCGTCTTATGTACACTTAATGAATCCAAACGGGGACTCACCAATCCTCTAAGACTTCTGGCTCTCCTTATGATTTTATCTTTTTACCTCTCAAGACCTAAAACTTGGGCTTCCAAAACCAAAATCTGACCATCTTTAGATGTAGTTAAAGAATTTGATCCATCAAAAGAATTAACTATACCTACAATCTCCTCCTGAATCTCTTTAATCCTTTTATCTATCTCAGCTGTAAGTAAACATGTATTACAACATGCTCTATAAATATTAGTACACTGCCTCATATCATTATCAATCAATTTTAACTTATCATTAATCTCCTTCCTCTCTGACTCAATCATCTGATCAAATGTAGCTCTCTTTGCCTGTGTAAACCTCTCCAATGCCTGTCAGTTTGATATTTTTTGTAAAGACTGAAAGTCCTTTGAAATGTACTCAGTGATTATCTTAAGCTTGCTAGATGGGCTTGCTTTATTGTCAAATTTTCACTCTAGGACAAGTCTATGCAAAACAGTGATAGACTGATCAATAACCCCTTTATCCATAGATCCTTCCTTCATCATTTTATGTCCAACCATCATCATGAGTTCAGTATAACTCATCTCGGTTATGTTTTTCTTTTCAACTCATGAGGTGTCAATTGACAACAATGATGGGCTCACTATCGGTTCCCTAACAGATTCCTCTTTCTTCTCCTCTAATGGTTTAACTTTTATAGCTTCCTCACTTGCACTGGTGGCTTTGCCACTTGGTGTAGTCTCAGTAATTGTCAGTTCCTCCCTAGGAACTGTGACCTCATCCCATACAATCTAATCTAGAGGACTATTATCCTCAACATTAGTAACCTGTACATTTGCAACATGTACACTCTCTATATCTGTCAGTATCTCAACATTTGTCTATACATTAGTATCATCCAGGGGCTCAATATCCACTATCTTAATGTTTTTTAGAATTGAGGGTGAATCACCCACAATACCTTTCACTTCAATTGGGATGTCTGCAGTGTTTGTCTTAGGTTTTGGTGAAGTATAAAAACCATAGTTTGCTTCAAAGAACTCAACCCATGCCTTATGTGTCTCCTTGACTATCTCATTGACCTTACCTAGCATAAGATTGATTATTCTATGCTTGATGTTAAATATTTTCTTATCTGCAACTTCAAGTGTCTTGTTCATCTCCTCGAGAGTAATAGAAACACAAACATATAACAATTCCTGAATCTTCAAATGCCTGTTCTCTTCCATTGCTGATAATCTTCTAGCATCTAGTATGTCATATAACTGTATTGGTATTTGGTCTTCAATAGCTAACAAGGCTTTCTTATAAATAGCCAAATACAACGAAACTACTTCCTCTACTCCTCTGTGTTCATCATTATCTAAATGTTCATAATAAAACTGTACATTATTTAACATACCATCTTTAGTAATTTCATCAACTAGCTGTGCACAAGTCTTTGGTGGAATAATAGTTAAATTACCAGATTCAAGTGCAAGATCAATGTCATCCTTCTTCTTTCTTCTTCCAGTACTGGATGGGTCTGAAGGTATTTCTTTTGGTGCTCTCTTTTGTGCCGGTATCTTGATAGTAACTTTCCTAACCAATTTCTTCTTAGCTTCTACCTTAGTCTCTGTAGTTTTCTTCCCCAATACCCTTTTGAATGCCAGGGGTGTGTCATCATCAGATCCATATTCTGTTGTAATTGGCTCAATGAATATTTCTGGCTCTTTCCTTTTCCTACCTTTCTCTGAAACAACATCAATTAATGCCTTAATGTCTTTTGAAACCTTTTCAACAAATTTGCTTGCCTTTCCCTCTTGATTCTCCCTCTTCTTTTGATTGAACTCAGTTTCAATCTCTTGCTTCTTCTACTTAGCAGTACCAAAGGTTTTTACAGTTTCATCAATATGTGCCTCAATTAGCATCTTTTCATAAGCATCAAGAATCTATGCATCAACTTCATAACCCATTTCCTCAATCCAAATCTTCTGGGGCTTTATATCTTCCATCAAAGTTTCATCTTTTTTGACCATGAAGCCTATCTCGGTTGTACTTCTCAATAATGTGCTTTGGAACCCTCTCCCTAGAATTCATAGCCTTCTGAAATGCTTTAAAGTAACCCCACACTTTGTCATCTCTCTAACTACCCAATGTATCAATTGATTGTTTTAGTTGCCTCTCTATAGGGATATTGAATGCCTACTATCTCTTCCCAAAACTAGGAGTCTCATTGATGAAAAACAACATTAAACAGGCAATTAGGTTTCCATACCAAAATTTTCCTTTCTTCTCTCCTTGGATCTTTCCTAGGTTAATCAACAATTCATCCAAAATCCAACCACACAGATCTGACCTCTCATTTTCCCTCATCATTTTATGAGCTGTATAAATACAGGAGCTAGAAATAGTATTCAATCACTTTGATTGAGTTACCTTGTAACTGATGACAATGCTTTCAAATATGATATCTCTGTTGGTGATAGTACTAAATCTCATTGATCTCTTATCCAATGTCGCACCAGTGATCTTGTTGAACTTATCATTAGAAACCTTCTTCTCGGGACGTTGTCCAACCTATGGTAAACCGGTGATTTCCCTAATGGCCTCCTTCAAAATTTTATATGATTTGTCCAACTAGATAAATTCTCCATGCACTCTGCTCAAAATATATCTAACAATCTCATCTTCAAATTCTGGAATATCCAGAATGTCGGTAAACCCTAGATCCTCAATATGTTTGTACTTGGGCTTAATCTTTCCAGAATCTCCCATTAACTCGCTCATGTACATGTTCTTAATATCACTAGTTCCCAAATCCTCAATATGATAGTGAATGTAAGCTCTTACATCTTCAACATACATGACTCCTTTCAGGACACGAGAAAAAGCACCAACAAAATCATCTAGGGTAGCAATATGCAGATATTTCTTTAAAATAGGCCTAGGATGGTCCTTGACGTCAACAATAGTAGGATTTGCAATAAACATAGGTACAAATGATGATCCCGCTTCCACGATGAAAGATAAATGCCTATGAATAACCCTAAAGAACTCTTTCGATCTCTCTAGATCGTCTTAGCCTTCCTCTGAATCACTCTAAATCACTCTAAATGTAAAGTGATAAAAAATGAAGTGAATCCATCCTTTTAACCTCCAAGAAACCCTAATTTGTCATTGATATGATGACTTTCAGTGGAAGGTACCAGATCTCGATCAAACATCTCCATGCCAGATAAGCATCTCCAATGTTTGGAACATCTTCCAAAACCTCTTCCCGGGGCCTATGCAACATCTTCATGAATTTTGTCTACCCCTAAGGCATCCGCCTTAGTTATCGGATGAGTGTCCTATTGGTGCAGAAGAAACCTCCTCTATCAATTGAGTAACTGGTGCATTTCCATCTGCTGATTGTTCTTTTGACTTCCTAGCCCATCTTTGGGTATGATCTTGTTGGATTTCATTAACCTTCTCTTTTTCTTTCACATTTTATCCATTATTACCAACCAATGGATTTCTGCTTCTACACAACTTAGCAATATGTCCAGCCTCATTACATGCATAACATGTAACAATGTTCTTTTGAATTGCTTTGCTAAAACTGGTGTAATTTCTTGACCAGCACTGATTAGCCATATGTCCAAATTTTTTTACATGCATAACATTTAACATTCATTTTGTAATCTTTTGTCTTATGACCATACTTATTACATTTAGAACATTGACCGGGAGCAGAATCGGGGTTTTGATTTGCTATATTTCTACACTGCCTAGCCATGTGACCAAACTTATTACAAACAAAGCATCTACCATTAAATTTATAAGCATTAAACTGCCTTACCAGTGCCTTATGATTTTGATCTTCATTTGCAGTACTGAAACTCTATCCTTGTTCAAATCCAAGTACATTGGAATCTCCATTCTACCTTTGACTCTTTAGTAACTCATCTAGCTGTGTTAAACTAATCTTGAATTTTTCTTTATACTCACTTGCAATAGTTAGATCATCTCTTAGAAATATCATTTTTCTCTCCAGTTCATGTTCATTACTCTGGGATTGTACTAAATCAGTTCTCAACATATCATTTTCATGAACCAACCTACCACATTCTTCAAATTTGTTTTTCAAAGATACAACAAGATTTTATTCCTTTTTCTTCTGATCTTCAATCTCTTTAGACATCCTCATAGTTATAGCTTGCATCTCATTCCTCATGACCATGTTTTCCTAACTCAGCTTCAGACATCTCTCATTAAGTGCATGTTTCTTTTCATTATCCTTATTCTCTAAAAGTTCCTTCCTCCTAGCCTAAACAGATGACAACCTTCATGTAGGATAAGAATGAATTCCTAAGAAGAATTCAATTCATCTTGTAGCTTCAAGCTCTTCATCCCTTCAGCATCATAATCTTCAAGTGCCACCTCAAGTTGCTTCTCTAAACTAATATCCATGGATTCTGGATCTTCTTCAAGATGTTAAACTTCCTCCGAGGCACAAGGCTCCGATACCAATTGTTGGAATCCAAGAACATTGAGAGGGGGGGTGAATCAATGTTCTAATAGAATGATCAATTTTAACCTTTTTAAAACATGCATTCACCAACCGGTATACCAGTACATATAAAATTGAAATAAGTAAAGCAACCAATAAGACAAGCACACAAATGAATACCATAACACAAAGATTTATACATGGAAAACCCACAGTGGGATTTGTGACCCATAATATCAATCCACTAGCCATATGAAGAGATATTACAAAATATAGGGGCCTACACTTGTAGGAAGGCTTGCAGCCTAGAGCACACTGCTCAATCACAAAAGGAGCCTCACTGACTACATACAAATCCAAACTACAATTCGAAGAAATGATTGAACTGCAAAGATAGCATTTTCTATGCCTGAATATAGTTTTGGTTAAGCTCTGTCTAGTCTAGTCTGAAACCCTAAACCCTTATTGGAATAACCTTACATAAATATCCTCACATACATGATCTTTATCATATATTTTGCATCTCCTTTATTATTTCATCATACATGCATCTTACAAAATGATCTATTCAATTGACCTATATACCCTTTACATATAATCATGCCTTATGTCGGCTTACAAAGATAATTTCAATATGAATATACATGTTGTCTAAATAACATATATACATGAATATAAAAAATAATTGCCGATGTTAGATCTCCAAATGATGTTGGCCTCCAATACCGATAACCTGAATATAAACCATGTCGACCTGCATTATCGGTAACCAAAGAAATCCATCCAACCTATCGGTTCTAGTGCTGGTGCCAATGAAGTGTCACCCGATACTCTACCAAACCAAAATATGAAGCCGAAACATGTTGCCATGTTGCCATGTTGCCATGTTGCCATCAATAACAACATAATGAAACCAACCAATTGAGTGTCAATTGCCAACATATAAAGCCTCACTACCAGCATGCTTTTAGGGCTCCGATGAGGTTATACACCATAATCTCTCAAATATTTCTCCATTTCCAGTAGGCATCCATAGCCCTGATGGAGTTATTTGCATGTTCCCATACTCAATATTTTTATTGCACTTGTATGCATGATAATTCATCTATATCTCTTTGCTCTTTTTTCTTTGAGATGGATATTGGCATAACATTTTTTTCTTTTATTTTCTTTCTTTGACTTGTAGGTAATGAAACCTACATAGGTTTGACAATTATAGTGGCATTGAAGTAGAAAATTTGATTTTTCACTAGCCACATAACCAACTAGGTATCTGTAATGACTTAGAGCTTGTGATTAATTTGTGAGATATAGAAATTGATAGATTTTGGGTAACAAGAATTGATAGTGAAACCTCTACCCAACCAAGGATAAAGCATAATCACCATATGACATTGAAGATGAGTGACTAAAGACCTCTTAAAGACTTCATGAACAAGTATCTAGGAAATGAGACAACCTTAATTCTTTTCAGTGCAGATAGGTGAATGACTCAGATAATCTCCTTGACTTATTGATGCAAATATATGAGAAAGCAATAATGATATGCATCTATATGTTGTGTAATGGTGATATGCAAGCAACTATGATGCAGTCTGAAATGAAGATATGCAATGCAATGAAGATATGTACAAATGTAGTACTGAAAATTGAAATGAACCCATCCTTAAATGTAATATATTTTTAGGTGCATGTTGTTAATGGGATTAGGGTGTGGATCTCCCTCCATTTTTTGCAAATGATAAGCACTTTTTATGATTACTTTTGTTCTGACAAAAGGACCTAACCAGTTAGGCTCAAATTTTCCTATTTTTTTGCATTCAGTGAGGTTTGTCTCCTATTTTGAAGCAATGTGGGTTAACTCTTTTGTTGTAGCTTCTTCTCATTCTATTTTTATCTCCTTGTAAATGATTCAGAGCACTTTGTCATTTTTCATCTAGGAATTCTAGTTCTTGCAAACATGCTACTCTATAGTCTTCCTTTAGGATAATATTTTTGAGTGAGACCCTAGCAATGGAAATTCTACCTCGATAGGAAAAATAGCTTCTGAACCATAAACCAAAGAGAACAGTGTGGTACTAGTTGTTATGCAGACACTAGTTAGATAGGCTCAGAGAGTTAGATTCAGTTGGAGATGCCAATCTTTTCCATTGTCATTGACAACTTTCTTTAAAAATTTTAAAATAGTTTTGTTTGTTGCCTCATCTTGACCATTTCTTTGGGGATAGTAGGGTGTCGCAAAACATTGTTGTATGTTAAATTGTTCACAAAGTTCACCCACTTCTTGATTTTTGAAGGATCATCCATTATTAGTTACAATGCACATGGGTACTCCATATCTGCAAATAATATAATTCAAAATGAATTTAGATATTTTATTTCTTGTTGTGAAGGTCATTGGGATTGCTTCAATCCATTTTGTGAAATATTCTGTAGTTGTGAGGATAAACTTATGTTCGTTGGAGGATGAAGGGTTTATTTTCCCTACAAGATCTAATCCCCACTGTGAAAATAGCCATGGTGATGTTATTGGCTGAAGATCTTGAGCAGGCGCATGGATCAGGTTCCCATGCATTTGGCATTTCTTGCATCTTTTGACATACTTGTAAGCGTCCTTTTCCATTGTAGGGCAATAATAACATGTTCACAATAATGTTTTTGCTAGAACAGGTCCAGAAGAATGTGCACCACATATGCCATCATGAACTTCATTCAAGGTGATTTGCACCTCCTCAAAATTAAGGCATCTAAGTAAGGTTCCATCTATACTTTTTCTATAAAAAGTGTCAACAATAATTGAATTCTTTGATGATTTTCAGATGAGTTCCTTCCTTTGATTTCATGAAAAATCAGGAGGTATATATTGATCATGAAGGTATACATATATATCTCTATACCATGGGGACTCAAGTCCTATTATCATACATACATATTCAATGGATGGTATTTCATAAGCTGGGAGAATGAGTTGTTCCACTTGAAATTTAAAGTGAGTTCCATTGTTTGGCATATCCAAGATAGAACCTATTGTTGCCATTGCATTTGCTACCTTGTTTTGCGCCCTTGGTATCTATTCAAATGTTACATTGGTGAAGTGTTGCTTGTATTATTCCACCAATTGTTTGTACAGTGTTAGCTTATCATATTTTGTATTGTAATCATCATTGACTTGATTAATAATAAGCTATGAGTCTAGAAAGACTTGTAGGTCCATGATCTTCCATTATAGTGTAGTGCGTAGTCCTACCATCAAGAATTCATATTCAACAATGTTATTGGTGCAAGGGGAGATGATCCTGAATGATTTGGGAATAATCTCCTTGAGGAGTTATGAATAGAATTCCTACTCATTGCTCCACAAATTCTATGAGACCCCTCAAAAAAAAATTTCTAGTTTGTTTGTGCTAATAGTGCAAATATTGATTCATCTGGAAAATCTATCACCATTGGATGACTATCTTGTAGGGGTGCTTCTCCAAGTTGATCTACTATGATTTGTCCTTTAATGTCTTTTCTATTGACATATTAGATATCAAATTCACTAAGTATCATAATCCACTTTGCAAGTCTTCTAGTTAGTGCTTCTCTATTCATCAGGTACTTGAGTGGATTAAATTATGCAATGAGTTGTACTTTATGACTCAAATTATGGATATAAATGTTGTCTGTTATCAATGCAATGGATTTGGTCATAGGTGTTTTGAATGAAGGAAGAATAAACCAGTGTCCTACAATTGTTTCAAAGATTCATCTTAAAATGAAAATGTGAAATGCTATAACTATCAAGAGTTTGGATATATAGAAAAGTTTTGCAAAAATAAGAAAATCAAGAAGAAGAGGACTAATCCTACTCAAGAACTAGTAGTTTAATTGGAACACAAATAGCAACTGACAAGAAGAAGGAAACCAAACTAGTATGGGTTGAGAAAGAAAAGGACAAGGAAAAATCAAGTTTGATAGTGCAGACTGCCTTACATGCTGAAAGGAAAAATCTATGTGCTGTAAACAGTGGCTATTCCAACCACATGACCGGTGATAAAATAAAATTTATCATGCTTGAAGATTGGAATGGTGGTTCGGTAAGATTCAGAGACAACTCATCCATCAAAATAAAGGGAAAAGGTACTCTAAATATTGATGGAAAACTGAAGGCATGTGATGTGTACTATGTGGAAGGCCTAAAGCACAATTTGTTGAGTGTGAGTGAGATGTGTGACAAAGGTTACAAATTCACCTTTGATTCTACTGGCTCCCAAATAAAGAAAGAAAGTACCGGTCAGATTGTAGCTGAAGGAAAGAGGACAAATGGTAATGTATACAATATGCAAGAATGTTTTGAATCCCAATGTATGTTGGGACAAGTAGATGAAAGTTGGTTGAGGCACAAAAGATTAGACCACATAAATTTGGATAACTTAGTTGCAGTAAGAGAAAAGGAGTGTGTAAGAAATATTGCACCCATCATCAAACCGGTAAGCACATTTTTTGATGAATGTGTGAAAGGGAAGCAGACTAAGGTGAGATTAAGAACAAAAGGACCCAACACCTCAAGACCACTTGAAATTATACATATAGATCTATGTGGTCCAACTAGGACAAGAGCTATTGCCGATAAAACATATTTTATGGTTTTCATTGATGAATATTCAAGAATGACATGGGTCACTTTCCTGCAAGATAAATCACAAGCATTTGTTAGATTCAAGATCTTTAGTAAGGGGGTGGAGAAGGAAAGTGGGTGCAAGCTGAAATGTCTAAGATCAATCCGGGGTGGAGAGTTCACATCAAATGAGTTTGAAGATTAATGTGAAAGATATGGAATTAAAAGGCAATAATCAGCCCCTAGAACTCCACAACATAATGGTATGGTAGAAAGGAAGAACGAGACAATCAAGGAGATGGCTAGAACCATGTTAAATGAGGCCAATCTTCTAGATACATATTGGAAGGAAGTGGTTCATATTGTTGCATATACATTGAACCGGGTTCACCTAAGAACAAATAATAAAATGATACCATATTAGTTATGGTATGTCTGGAAATCATCAGTCAAATACTTCAAGGTATTTAGAAGCAAGTGTTTTATCAAGAGAGATATGGATGGTCTAGGTAGTTTTTATTTCAGGAGTAATGAAGGAATATTCCTTGGATAGTCATCTAACAACAAGGCCTATAAATACTACAACAAAAGACTAAGAAGAGTCATTGAGAGTGTGCATGTAAGAGTTGATGAGGATATGCACAAAGGAAGCCAATCACAGGTAAACCAGTATGACGATTTTGGTGATGAAGTTGTGGAAGGTCAATCAGACAATGGACTAGAAGAAGCATCCAAAAAGGCTCCTAACCGGTATGTGCAGATGAACCACCCAAAAGAGAAGATTCTAGGTAATAAGAGTGACGGTGTGAAGACTAGGAGAAGACTTGATCGGAATGATGAACATGTCAACTTTTGCCTCATGACTGAAGTAGAACCTAAAACATTTAATGAGGCCAACAAAAGATAGGAATGGATGGATGTCATGGAAGAAGAACTATAACAAATTGAGAAGAACATGACTTGGGAATTAGTCCCTAGAGAAGAAGACAAGAACATAATTGGAACCAAATGGGTCTATCAAAATATGATGAATGAAGAAGGTAAAATTGTTATGCATAAAGCTATACTTGTGTGCAAAGGCTACTCTCAAGTAGAAGGCATTGATTTTGAAGAAACATTTGCACCGGTAGCTAGATTAGAAGAAATTAGAATGTTTCTAGCCTTTTCTACCTATAAGGGTTATAAAGTATATCAAATAGATGTAAAATATGCCTTCCTAAATGGCAATTTGGAAGAAGAAGTGTACATGGAGCAACCAGAAGGGTTTCTGCTACATGATGATGAAACCTTTGTGTGTTGGTTGAAGAAAGCCCTAAATGGTTTAAAGAATGCTCCTAGAGCATGGTATTAAAGAACATATCAGTACCTGACGGAGCAAGGATTCAAAAAGGGGAGTGATGATAGAAATTTATACATAAAGAAAGATGGAAACCACATGATCATTGTGGTTGTGTATTTAGATGACATTATTTTTGGAGGCAATAAGGACACACTTTGCAAAGAATTTACTGATCAGATGCAGTCAGAATGTGAGATGTCAATGCTTGGAGAATTGACATACTTCCTTGGTTTGTAGATATCACAACAAGGTAAGGGAATCCTTATCTCACAAACCAAGTATGCAAAGGATATGTTGAAGAAATTTCAAATGGATGACTGCAAACCGGTAAGTACCCCCATGGTGACTGAAAGAAAATTAAGCAAGAATGATGAATCATCGATGGTGGATCAGACATTGTATTGATCCATGATATGAAGACTATTGTATCTTACTACTTCTAGACCTGATATAGTGCAACCAATGTGCATGGTGGCTAGATTTCAAGCTGCACCTAAGTAGTCACATATGAATACAGCAGAATCTTTAGGTACTTGGAAGGAACACACAGTTATGGTTTGTGTTACCCTAAACAAGGGGAATTCATCTTGGAAGCATACATTGATTCTGATTGGGCAGGTTGCATTGATGATTAGAAGAGCACAAGTGGTGGTGCATTATTTCTAGGTGACCGATTGGTCTCATGGCATAGCAAGACACAAGATTTAGTCTCCCTAGCAACTATTGAACTAGAATACATTGTTGCTGCTACATGCTACTCTCAAGTACTTTGGATGAAGAAAATCCTCAAGGATATACATGTGGACATCACTGATCCTATTCTTATCTGGTGTGATAATTCAAGTGCCATCAACATATCAAAGAATCTGGTGATGCATTCCAGGACAAAGCATATAGCCATCAAGTATCATTTCCTCTGAGAGAAGGTTGAAGGACAAGAAGTAAAGATGGACTATATCCCTATAGAAGAACACGTGGTAGACATTTTCACCAAACCATTTTTGGTAAGCACTTTTGAGTACTTAAGACACAAGTTGGGAGTTGTGTCACTTGCCTTATGCACTTAAGCTAGTAAGGAATTATATGGTTGAAGGGGAGTTCATAGAAGCATTTATAACTCTTTAACCACATCCTGATCATAGGGAAAGTTCAAGGATGTATATCTTAGTACCGGTTATAATCACTGGTATCAGTCCAAGGGGGAGATAGGTAAAATCAAAGGGGAAGTATACAACACCCTTTGTCATTGTCTCAAAGGGGGAGAAATCTACCAGTATGAAGTCTTGTAATAATTTTTTGATTAAGGAAAGTTAGGTTTTAAGGGACCTGAAACCCACTTACATAACAAAGGATAAGCATGAAAGAAACAAGAAAAGACATGACAAAAATAGAAAAGTTGCAAAAAGACCAGCAGAAAACCTAGCAGCTAGAATAAAACAGCACAGAGCCAGCAAGAGACTGGCAACCAAAGACCAAGTCTTGTAATATTGGGGAGATTGTTGGTATTATTGGCATTAAGTTGTCATTGATGTCAACAGGTTTGGAATGATCACTGGTTTGTAAGAAGTGGTCACCAGTATAAGAAAAGTAAGACACATGAATTGTGTCATCTGTTGGTAAGGTAGGCTTACTGGTAAGTCATAAACTGGTATGAAGGCTAGTTGTTTGTTTTTTATGAAGAGTCATAATGTTATATAAGTCACAACAACTCTCGGTGAGAAAAACAAAAAAAATGGCATGAAGACATACCAAAAGGCAAGATTAATTGTTAGGAGGAAGTGTTGTCGGTAAGAGTGATTGTTTAGGTTGTTGGTTATACCAGTAAGATGAATTGAACTAGTAATCAATCTTGGTCAACGAAGAATGTCAAACCAACATAGAAAACCAAGCAGAGGTGGATGTCGACAAAGATGACAATTGGAAACTAGGTGGCAATAAAGAATAGGTTGGTAAAGTGAGCATTTACGTAACAATCAGCAAGCAGGTCAACCTTTATGAATAACCTGCAAGTCATGGAGGATACCAAAATATTGTGGCTCGAGGAAGACAAGCTGTCATGTGATTGAACTTATCTTGCAAGAAGATATGATATTTTTACCTGTTTGCTAAAGGAAACAACCAAGCCATTAATGGTGTATGATACAAAAAAGCAGAAAAGCATGGTGCAGACTTTTAGTTTTAGAAAATACACATTGGAATGCGAGGTGTGTGTGGTGTTGATTGATAACATGAAGATCATCTCCTTGGAAAAATAGATCAAATCAAATCCAATACATGTCGAGTTGGTGAAGGAAAAACCTAGCATTGTACTATTTGAATGCGGTTTTTGGCAGGAACCTTAGATGATAAATATGTGAGCTCAAGATATAAATCATAGATGCTTGATGTGAAGAATGAGAGAGAAGAGAGATTGAGAAAGGAGAAAGACCATCTTCCTTAGAATTTATTCTAAGAAAGTTGCAGAGTGAGTGAGCAGGCGAACCGGTGAGAGGGTTTAACCGTCAGAGACATAATAACTAGTAAACTGTTGCAGGTCTAATAGTTAAGTTAACCGGTGAGATGGGATTGATCAAGAAGGCATTTGAGTGTGATGCAGTATGTTGTGAGGATGAGAGAGAAAGAAGAGAGGCTAAGAATCAAAGAGAGTAATCTAAGAACCAACAGTGTGAGATCCAGTGAAGAAGAGAAGCCTGTTAACCGACAAAAATCTATTGATCAAGTGTTGTAGAACTCATTTGCAACTAGATGCTTTAACTGTATCAAAATTGTATTTCATTATACATCACCAAGTTGGAGCTTGGTGTAGGGTTTGGTTCTCCTTGGGTTGGTGCCCTAAATCTTTGTAATTCATTGTTTCACTTGTGAGGCTCGATTAGAGTAGTAGACTCTAGCAACATTTCTCATCAAGGTTTTTCCCATATAGGGTTTTCCTCGTACATATGGTGTTGTGGGTTTCATTTGTGTGTTTCTCTCTATTTATATCCATATTTTTCTTACCGGTTTGATTGTTTAGTTCTTAGGGTGATAATCAGAATTCTAAGGTTGTTGTGAAAAGAAAAAGAATATAGGAACCACCAATTCACCCCCCTCTTAGTGGTACATTGTGTTCAACAATTGGTATCAAAGCCTAGGTTCCTAGTTGATTAAAGCTTGGGTAGATTCTGGTCTTAGAACACAATGGCAAGATATGAGTTTGTCTCCTCAAAACCCCCCATGTTTGATGGATCTAACTATGCCTTCTAGAGCAGAAGAATGGAGACCTATATTTCCTCTCTTGGTTTTGATGTGTGGATGTCTGTCAAGAATGGGTATACTATCCCTAGTGTTCCTCCCATTGATCTGGATTCCAAGAAGGAGTATGAGAATAATGCAAAGGCTAAACATTCTATCTTAAGCGGGCTGTCTTATAATGAGTTTATCAAGGTCATGCATTGTGCATCTGCCAAGGAGACTTGGGATAAAATGTAGAGGTTATTTGAAGGAGATGCAAAAGTCAAAGAGGCAAATCTGCAAGCACTAAGGGGTCAACTTGAAGGCATCAAGATGAAGGATGAATAAAATATTGTAGACCACCTTCACAAAATAGATGAAACTGTGAACACCATCAGAGGACTTGGAGAAGAAATTGCAGATGAGATTCTTGTCAAGAAGGTACTTAGATCTCTCACACCTAAGTATGATACTAAGGTTTCTGCCATAAAAGTAGCCAAGGATATGAAGATCTTCACAATGGATGAGCTCTTTGGCTCACTATCAACTTACTAAATGAGAACAACCAGTGATGCATTCTCAAGGAAAGAAGCGGCATTCAACTCCACCAAGAAGAGCAAAGAAGATGTTTCTCATAAATGATCTAGTGAAGACTCGGATACAAAAGTAGAAAAGTTTTTTAGAAAGGTCAAAAGAGGATTCGACAAGTATAAAGGAAAGTTACCACTCAAATGTTTCAACTATGGTAAAGTTGGACACTTTGCTACAAAATGTCCTTATAATGACATTGGTGGAGATGAGTCAAGAAGTTTTAGTAGATCTTCTAGTAAAGACAAAGAAATAAATGTGTACCAGCAAGGATGAAGAGGCTACCAGAAGTAGAACCACCTATATACTATTGAGGATGATGTCATAGATGAAGAAAGTGCATCAAAAGATCACTACCATGAGAATGAAAAAGAAGTTAATCTCTTTATGGCACTTGATGAACCGGTTGGTGAAGATGAGGAAGAAGAAGACATTGAGGCCAAAGTGGATCTAGAAGGTGAGCTCATAAGTACTCTTGAGGAGTTGAGTAAAACAAGAAGAGAAGCCAAGAAGTTCAAGGTTGCTATAGTAGATGAACAAGGTCTCTTGAAGCAATCCCTGAATGAGTCCAATCAAGTTATATTTGACTTGAAACTCCATCTGGAAGAAGCCAAGAGGATATGTGAAGTTACATCCTTTGATCTGATGAAGAAGGAAAAGGAGCATCAAAATCTAGAAGTAGAAATAGTGAAGCTCAAAAAGGATCTTGAAAAAAGTAAAGAAAAAATGAAAGTGAGAAGCAAATATGAAGGCAACACCAAATCCTTAGACAAGATGTTGAGCAAAGATTAGCCATCTAAAGATACTGGTGGCTTAGGATTTGAAGAAGGACAGAGTTCAAAGAGCAGAGACACATCCAGTAAGGGGATATAGTTTACTTCTTCAAATGAAGGTGAAGAGAAGAGGACATTCACGATAAGCAAGGATACCAGTAAGAAGACATATGCAAATGTTGCTAGAAACCACCACACAAACCGGTATACACAATCAATGAACTGGAGGCCACACTCAATGTACCAACATGCAGATCCAAGGAGAAATGCAAGATTTGATCATGAAGGATTCTCTAGAGTCAGTAACATAAAAGGAAGACCCCCAGTAAGGTAGTTGTTTGTAGGACCAAGGTACCTAACCAATATGTTTCAAACTTTCATGGTTATTGTTACCAATGTAACAAATTTGGACATAGAATAGCTAATTGTAGATTAACCAATAAGCCAACTATGAGTTATGAAAGAAGAATCCATTTAATACACTCTGGGATATACATGTTGTCTATTATCAGTGCAATGGATTTGGTCATAGGTGTTTTGAATGCAAGAAGAATAAACCAGTGTCCTACAATAGTTTGAAAGATTCATCTTTAAATGAAAATGTGAAATGCTATAATAGTCAAGAGTTTGGACATATAGAAAAGTTTTGTAAAAACAAGAAAATCAAGTAGAAGAGGACCGATCCTAATCAAGAACCGGTAGTTAAACTAGAGCACAAAATAGTAGCTGACAAGAAGAAGGAAACCAAACTGGTATGGGTTAAGAAAGAAAAGGAGAAGGCAAAATCAAGTCTGATAGTGCAGACTGCCTTACATGTTGAAAGGAAAAATCTATGGGTTGTAGACAGTGGATGTTCCAACCACATGACCAGTGATAAAAATAAATTTATCAAGCTTGAAGATTGGAATGGTGGCTCAGTAAGATTCATAGACAACTCATCCATCAAAACAAAGGGAAAAGGTACTCTAAATATTGATGGAAATCTGAAGGCACATGATGTGTATTAGGTGGAAGGCCTAAAGAACAATCCGATGAGTGTGAGTCAGATGTGTGACAAAGGTTACAAATTCACCTTTGATTCTACTGGCTGCCAAATAAAGAAAGAAAGTGTCGGTCAGACTATAGCTGAAGGAAAGAGGACATATGGTAATGTATACAATCTGAAAGAATGTTTTGAATCCCAATATATGTTCAGACAAGTGGATGAAAGATAGTTGTGGCATAGAAGATTAGGCCACATAAATTTTGATAACTTAGTTGCAGTAAGCAAAAAGGGGTGTGTAAGAAATATTAAACCCATAATCAAACTGGTAAGCACATTTTGTGATGAATGTGTGAAAGGGAAGTAGACTAAGGTGAGCTTAAGAATAAAAGAACACAACACCTCAAGACCACTTGAAATTGTACACACGGATCTGTGTGGTCCACCTAGGACAAGATCTTTTGCCAGTCAAAGATATTTTATGCTCTTCATTGATGACTATTCAAGAATGACATGGGTCACTTTCCAACAAGATAAATCATAAGCATTTGATATATTCAAGATATTTAGGAAGATGGTGGAGAAGGAAAGTGGGTACAAGGTGAAATGTCTAAGATCAGACCAGAGTGGAGCATTTACATCAATGAGTTTAAAGATTGCTATGAAAGACATGAAATTAAAAGGCAATACTTAGCCCTTAAGACTCCATAACAAAATGGTGTGGTAGAAAGGAAGAACATGATAGTCAAGGAGATGGCCAAAACCATGTTAAATGAGGCCAATATATAAGACACATATTAGAAGGAAGCAATTCATACTGCTGCATATACCTTGAATTGGGTTCAAATAAGAACAAACAATAGAATGACACCTTATGAGTTATGGTATAACCAGAAACCATCGGTCAAATACTTTAAGGTATTTGGAAGCAAGTGTTTTATCAAGAGAGATATGGATGGTCTAGGTAGTTTTTATTCCAGGAGTGATGAAGGAATATTCCTTGGTTACTAATCTAACAACAAGGCCTATAAATACTACAACAAAAGACTAAGAAGAGTCATTGAGAGTGTGCATGTAAGAGTTGATGAGGATATGCACAAAGGAAGTCAATCACAAGTAAACCGGTATGATGATTACAATGATGAAGGTGAGGAAGCTCAGTCAAACAATGGACTAGAAGAACTATACAAAAAACATCCTAACTAATATGTGTAGATGAACCACCTGAAAGAGCAGATTCTAGGTAGGAGAAGACTTGCCCAAAATTATTAACAAGACAACTTCTACCTCATGAATAAAGT
Source organism: Cryptomeria japonica (assembly GCF_030272615.1). Classification (NCBI taxonomy): domain Eukaryota; kingdom Viridiplantae; phylum Streptophyta; class Pinopsida; order Cupressales; family Cupressaceae; genus Cryptomeria; species Cryptomeria japonica. The sequence continues at coordinate 408,073,037 of NC_081415.1, forward strand.
ATAACCTAAAACATTCAATGAGGTCAGAAAAAGATAGGAATGGATGGATTCCATGGAAGAAGAACTGCAATAGATTGAGAAGAACAGGACGTGGGAATTAGTCCCTAGATTGGAAGACAAGAACATCATTGGCACCAAATGGATATACCAGAATAAGATGAATGAAGAAGATAAAATTGTTAGGGAGAAAGCTATACTTGTGTGCAAAGGCTACTCTCAAGTAGAGGGCATTGATTTTGAAGAAACATTTGCACCGCTAGCTAGATTAGAAGCAATTAGAATGTTTTTATCCTTTTTTGCCTACAAGGGTTATAAAGTATATCAAATGGATGTAAAATTTGCCTTCCTAAATGGAAATTTGGAAGAAGAACTGTACATGGAGAAATGGGAAGAATTTCTCCTATATGATGATGAAACCTTTGTGTGTTGGTTGAAGAAAGACCTATATGGTTTAAAGAAAACTCCTAGAGCATGGTATTCAAGACTTGCTCAGTACCTAAAGGAGAAAGGATACAAAAAGGGGAGTGCTAACAACAATTTATACATAGAGAAAGATGGAAACCACATGATGATTATGGTTGTGTATGTACATGACATTATTTTTGGAGGCAATAAGGAATCCCTTTGTAAAGAATTTGCTAATCAAATGCAGTCAGAATTTGAGATGTCAATGCTTGGAGAATTGACATACTTCCTTGGTTTGTAGATATCACAATAAGATAAGGGAATCTTTATCTCATAAACCAAGTATGCAAAGGATATGTTGAAGAAATTTCAAATGGAGGACTACAAACCGGTAAGTACCCCCATGGTGACCAAAAGCAAATTAAGCAGGAATGATGAATCACTGGTGGTGGATTAGACATTTTATAGATCCCTGATAGGAAGCCTATTGAATCTTATTGCTTCTAGACCGGATATAGTGCAGGCAATGTGCATGGTGGCTATATTTCAAGCTGCACCTATGCAGTCACATATGAAAGTTATAAGTAGAATTTTTAGGTACTTGGAAGGAACACTCAGTTATGGTTTGTGGTACCCTAAACAAGGGGAATTCATCTTGGAAGCATACACTAATACTGATTGGGCAGGTTGCATTGATGATCAGAAGAGCACAAGTGGTGGTGCATTATTTCTAGGTGACTGGTTGGTCTCATGGCAAAGAAAGAAGCAGGATTTAGTCTCCCTAGCAACTGCTGAAGCAAAATACATTGATGGTACCACATGCTACTCTCAGGTACTTTGGATGAAGAAAACCCTCAAGGACATACAGGTGGACATCACTGATCCTATTCTTATTCGGTGTGATAATTCAAGTGCCATCAACATATCAAAGAATTTGGTGATGCATTCCAGGACAAAGCATATAGCCATCAAGTATCATTTCCTCAGAGAGAAGGTTGAAGGACAAGAATTAAAGATGGACTATGTCCCTATAGGAGAACAAGTGGCAAATATTTTCACCAAACCATTTCTAGTAAGAACTTTTGAGTACTTAAGACACAACTTGGGAGTTGTTTCACCTACCTTATGTACTTAAGCTAGTAAGGAATTATATGGTTCAAGGGGAGTTCATAGAAGCATCTATAACTCTTCAACCACATGTTGGCCATAGGGAAAGTTCAAGGTTGTATATCTCAGTACTGACTATAATCACTGGTATAAATCAAAGGGGGAGTATACAGTACCCTTTGTAATTGTGTCAAAGGGGGAGAAATCTACCAGTATGAAGTCTTGCAATAAGTTGACATCAATGCCAAAGGTGGAGATTGTTGGCATTATTGGCATTAATTTGTCATTGATGTCAACTCGTTTGGCATGGTCGCAAGTGTGTAAGAAGTGGTGATCGGTATAAGAAAAGTAAGAAACATGAATTGTGTCATTTGCTGGTAAAGGAGGCTTACCAGTAAGGCATAAACCAGTATGAAGGCTGCCTATTTGTTTGTGATGAAGAGGCAGTGTTAGCGTATAATTTTTTAAATTATTTATTCTGTCGAGATACTATTTGCTTATTGTTTTAAACAAGTATTTTTATCATGAGAATAGTTACTACTAAAATTTTATGTGTAGGAGTAATCCTACAATATCAATTCCCATCCATATGTGATTTGTCTCTAGAGAATCAACCATCAGCTGAGCAATTGGGGGGTGGCATTGAGTAAAGATAAGGCTTTCACTTTGACAAATTTAGCTAAAGAGGCAAGATCTATCTGATATCTCAGAGGTTGAGCTTGTGTGAGGTTTTATTCAGTTTATATATAAAAAATCATAAACATGTGTATTTTATTAAGGGGAGCACATTTTATAAGCAAATCAAACCATCGGTGTAGCCTACCCCGAAGAAAGCACTCTATAAAAGCCAAAGGTCATTGGGAAGTGATTAACTATTGCTAAAAGGGGATAGGAGTTATCTCGATACTTGATAGACACATCGGGAGGATATACACTGATTGAGTAATTATTAAAGTATCATCGACGTATCTTTCACTATTAGAACATGTGAATTACTATTTTGCCGATAGACGATAAGGCTAGGGGGTAACTTACACCAATAGGAAGAGAAATATTAGTCATCGATATAACTTAAAGAGATTGAGATGTAACATTTCAAGCTATCCTGATGCCCGATGGAAATAATAAAGAAGGAGGTTCATCGAAGAAAAGGTAACTATCAGCAGAGGCTATTCAAGTTTATTCCGATACTCGATGGAGGGATCGGGAAGACACGCGCCGATAAAAAACAAAGTGACTTAAGGAATGAAATATTTCCGATGGCACCAAGGGAGTAATTCATCGAGAAAGAATATACCGATGAGCCATTATAGATGCAATTCAAAACTGAAACCAAACCAGCTTGTATTTAATGCTTGCAAATGAGTAGATTGATGGCTCACAGGAGGCAAATTAAGAACCAAATGCAGGTTGCATCTTAGGAAAAAAAACACAAGGTGAGAATTATTGCTCATAGTTCTTCACGCATCATGGAGGCTTCAAGTTAATTAGGAAGAAAGAGGACTGATAAGGGCTCTTAATCCATGTCTAAAAATTAAAAAACAACGGAAGTTCCCTCCTGCACAGAAACTGAATCAAGATATTATTGATCAATTGTATTCTCTAGGCCCAAAATCAAGGAGGTCGAAACATCATTTGCCCAGAAAAGACCAGCTTGAAGATAGGTTTAAAGTGGTTGGAGATGTGTGAACAAAGGTGAGAGGTTATGAACTCTTTTTGTTTTATTTTCTGAGAAAGGATAGAGAAGTACCTTTGTAACTCGTGGATAACCAACTTAGGAAAGCTGGTTGTTCCAAATGTTTTCATAAATATCAGACTGATGGAAGTCTTGGTAAAACATTATAATTCTATGAAGAGATGCATTTAGTTTCCAAATGGTGAGGTGTTTATTAGATTTAGTCATGGCACCATAGATGAAGTTTTTAGCTTAGACCCTAGCCCTGATGTAACCTTGTCATTTGAGGAACTAGAGGAGGAATTTGTTAAAATAGATACTACTTATAAATGGTGGAACTTAGCCTTCCACGGGGTGGAGAAAGGCATTCTAACTGAAGAGGATGGTCCCCATTCAACATGGATATTTTCAAACACTACTTAGAGTACACCTATATGTCATGCAGATAGGTTGGAGGTATAGAGGTCCTTGATGTAGCTAATATTGGGCCACTAGTGTTAGCAACAAATGTATAGATGTATGAGTCAAGACCCTTTGATTATGCTACTTATCTTGTAGAAAAATTACATCAAGGTTTCTTGAACCTTAGAGATAATATGGAGCCTACTTTCAAGTTTTACTCATTTTTAATGCATTTGATTTTATTTTATGGAAGATTTCGAGGTATGTGGCCAATGAGTCTAAAATTGAACGCAGTGGATAGAGTAGGTAAAGAACAACTAGTGCAGATGTGGACATTAGTTTGGGACTCACGATATGTGAAATCAAACTACATTAAGTTTTAAGAGCTAATATAAAGCCATTATACTAGATGTATGGTGTCCTGTGTGAAGGATCTATTTCTACTGAAGTTAAAATATTTTTGAGATCTACTATTTTTTATGAGAGAGGTATTTTGAATCACAACTGGGGTGATTGGTTTGTTCATAAGGATTTTACTTCGTTTAGGATTTATGGTTTTGAAGAAACCCCATATCTGCTACCAAAATTTGTACCAGATAGAATTGCTTATCTGGAGATTGTGAGATAGTTAAGTGTTTCGAATGCCAAACATTTTGGAGATATGCATAAGAAGACTATCTTGCCTGGGAATCTTAGTTTTCGAGATTTTACCATTGTATCAACAAAGGCTTATGAAGCCATTGATAGGAAACTGATTGAAGAATACAATTTGTTTAAATACGTTGTTAGGGTCAATTATGACCCTGAAGGATATATTCACAATTGCAAGAAAAGTTAAAATCTAGTAGATTATCTTCATGTTTACTTGGAAGGAGAGGATATGTTTAGAAACATGGAGGAGGAAGAGGCCCAGATGACCATTGATGAATTAAACAAGAAATTAGAAGAAACAAAAAAGAGATTGCAAGAAATGGAAACTGAAGAAGAAGAGAGTGAAGGTGAGTCAAAAGAAGTTGAGATGATATCTAGGCATCAAGCACTAAACACAGCAGAAGAGCCAGACTTGCAAGAGCAAATTGTTTCCAGGCTAAACATCCATAGTGAGGCAAGATATGATGAGTATTCTACCTTTGTGTCTGATGATGTTTTTATTAAGTCAAAAGGATTTAAATCCTTTTTATATAATTTCAAAGGTAAAAAATTGAGAGAGTATATCCCAAATGTAACACTTGAAAAAGAATCAGAATTGTTGGGGAAACTAAAGGAATAATCAATTTAGAATTGACCACTATAACCCCTCAAAGGGGAAGAAAAATTCTTAGTGAAGCATGCATCATCATCTTCCAAGGATGGGATATGAGTGCATCATTTATTTTTGATAGCATGTTACATTCTGAGAGTAAGGATTTTAAATTGGATATTGAGGGGGTGAATGATGTGTATGTCGGCTCTAGATTTGACCAGAATGAAGAGGCTTTTCTTTTATGGGCTTTTCCCCCTCCAAATAAGAGGCCAAAAATCATTGATGTGGATAAAGCCTTTGGTCCGATGATGAAATTGAAAGTTGGTGAAGTGGATCCCATTGTTACTGATGATATGGGTATTGATATTTCAAAATTTAATAAAGCTCAATTGGTCAAAGTTACCAAAGAAAGAGATCAGTACAATGGATTATATGAAGAATTGTTAAAAAGAGGAGGATAGCCTATGCCAAAAATCCATGATGGGTCTCAGTGGAAAAATAAATGTGAGGAAATGCAAATGGAAAATAAAAAGTTGAAAAGACAAATGCAGAGTGTGAGGGCTGACACAACCTCTGTTTTATTGACTAAGAGATTTGAAAAATTGCAGGGTTTCCTTGAAGATTTTTGGGTTGTTTATCAAAAGAATATGGATAATGCAATATCTCACAACCAGATTTATAACAGACTAGGAACTCTATTGCATGATAAGACAATGGCCAATACAAATGTTGAAGTTATTAAAGGAATACAAAAGCTATTGAGAAAGCATGAATACTTTGACACAGAATTGCAAAAAGAATTTAATGAATGTAAGGAAATAGTACAACATGGTTTTCTAGAAATTGAAGATTAGAATGGACAGATTAAGGATAAGGATAAATGGATTCTGGAGTGCCAAATTCTTCTCAGTGCTTCCCTTAACATTTCTTGGTTTGATGTACTTGACATGACAGAGATAATCGAGCAGATGGAAAACTTCATCACTCTGGAAATTATGGTCAGAGATATGATCTACGATGTAGATACCTACAAATCAGATGGATATTTGAAGCACATTCATAAATAAGATTATATGCTTGGAGACCAACCATAGATATCAAAATATGTTTAAAGATGCGACTTTGTGTTTTATAGTTTTAGTTTGTTAGGGCAGTTTCTAGGTAGTTAGTTTCTAGTTAGTTTTTGTTTTAATGAAAGGGTATGCTTTTTCATTTTCGAAGTGAATCCTCATCTATATATAGAGGATCTTTTTAGGAAAGACATATATCAAAAGTATATATATAGTTTTTTATTGTTTTAAATCAAGATAATCTCTATGCATTTTTCTTATGAACTAGTGAGTGAAAGTACCAAGTTGATGGAGGATATGCATTGAAATCAATTGGTTTAAGTATTTCATTTTTAGTATAATGATTCAAGTGTTTTTCATTCATGATGGTATCTATCTTTCCAATGGATGATCAGTTCCTTAGATAAATCTATTTACATAGGTTGTTTCATTGTGCAATCTTATGTTGTTGTAATTAAGATTGATTTTCAGTTTGAAGGATTGGTTGGCAAACTTTGAATTGTCTTATTGGTCTTTCAAAGTAAATTAAATTGAGTAAGACTAACTGGATGTCACATTTTAATTGAAATTCATATGGAAGCCTTTGAGATGATGGTCTTGTTTCATTAACAAGTTATTAAAACTGTCTCTAAGGTTAAACGTAGGATTTTTCATTTGAAATGATATGAAACTAGTAAGGAATGAAGGCAATGGTCTTTTATTGATTTTATATATTTGAATCGAGTACTTCCACAGAAAGTCTCATTAAGGAATCATATTTCTAATTCATACAATCATTACTTTATAAATATTCATTTACAAACAAGCAGTTACAATTTTCAGATAATAAGATTGGGTTCAAGAACAATTTACATCTTGAAGTCACCTAATTTCTTAAATTCGCTATAGAAAAGTCTTTAACCAATGGTTTTAGGTTTAGGGTATAGAGTCACCCTCCTTGGTTTAGTGAAGCTTGAAGTGCATGAGAATTTGATCTATTGATCATTCATGTTTGTTGACCAAGACTGATTCAGAATTCATCAAGAGAATTGGGAAAACTCTTTGATTTCCAATTTGTTGTTTTCAGAACCAACAGATTGGCGACTCTGCTACGGAATTGCTAAAATAAGTTTTTCAGAATCTTTGGTGAATCGATTTCAGACTCTATTGGAAAAGGAACTTAGACCAACTAAAATAAGGTTTTCCTCCAAAGGGACTGGTGACTCTACTTTATTTCATCATTAATGCTCTGTCTTGCAAGAGGGTAGGGAAGAACCCTAGGCACTTGTCATTAGATTTTATGTGGGGACAAAGATCTTTGCATAATACACAAGATAACCATATTGAATTGAGTCCTAAGAAAAGAATAAATAGAAAGAAAGACCAAACATTAGAACCATATTGAATTGAGTCCTAAGAAAAGACTAAATAGAAAGAAAGACCAAACATCAGAAATGACATTTGTAGGTTTTAAAAGTTTCCCTAGCAGGGAAAGAGGAAACTTAAATGAAAATGAGGATCCTACATCAAGCCATCACAATCCTCAAAGTAATGATGAAAATCTTAATCCATTTTCTTGAATAAGCATGGAGAATCATGATTGGCGTAATGAGATGAATTATGAGAGATCAGATAAAGAAGAAGAGGATTTCCAATGGGATGCCCTTATTTGCAAAATGGCTAGCATGGCCTAAAGTGAGAACAAAATGGCTAGGGCCCTTAGAAGGAAACCAGGTGAGATATTAGATAAATTGGGAATAAAAAGAGATGCAATCATTTCCCTGAAAGAAAAGGAAACTATGGGTGAAGCATCAAGAAATGAGAGGGCATGGCATGACGAAGTTGGAAGAGAAAGGGGGTGGGGGATGACAGAATTCCTAGATGATAGTATTCAATAGGAATCATTACAATCCATTATTTGAACCCAGAAATGGAGAAAGAAATAGAAACATTGACAACAAGAGCGACATGAGTGAACATTGGAAGGAACCAAATGGTGGAAGGATTCAAAATCAAGGGAATCTAAGACAACAACATTATGGTGATAGGGATCAGAACAATAGAGGGTGAAATAATGAAAATCATGGGAATTATAATCATGGGTATAGGGCACCTATGACCATTAAAAGATATAGGTAGTTGGAATTTAGAGGCATAATAGGATACCCAAATCCTATTCAAAACAAGTTGAGAACTGCTATTCCAAATTTTACTGGCAATGGGGTAGAATCTATTGAACATCATGTGATAAATTTGAAGAATACTATTGAAGAATTTGAAGTGCCCCATGAAGATATGTTCATGAAATTATTTGTGCAATCCTTGATTGAAGATGCTAGTGAATGGTACAGAGGATTATCAGATGGATCAATTGTTAGTTGGCAGGATTTTGTGACACAATTCATTGAAGAGTTTGGGGATCATAATGACACATCATTTGCTTCTCATGAATTAACTAGTATCAAAAAGAATTTTAATGAATCTGTGGCAGAATTTAATAAGAGATTTAATAAATTACTAGATAGAATACCAAGAGATGTGAGACCAGTTGACTCCTTCCTAATTGATTTTTACTTAAGTGCATTTGATAGTAAGACTCATTATGAAATAAGGTCACACAAGCCTACATCATTATTGCCACAAGCTTTTAAAACTGTTGCTACTATTGAAAAAAATAGGAAATATTCTAGTAGACTAAATAAAAGAGATGATGTAAAATTACATAATCCTAGGGCTCTAAAAAGGGATGATTTCAAAGAAATAATGGATATGCTCAAAGATATGAAAGGAAGACAGAGTAGAAATGACAGGCCACCAACATATAAGAATGACATGCCATCAAATTATAAAAATGATAGGCCTAGACTCCATGACATGCCATACAATACTAATTGGAAGGATGGTAAGCCTGAAAAGCCAAATCAAAATAAGGAAACTCCTGATCCATTGAAGAAAGGTACTCATTTGGTAGAAGAATGCCCATGGTATGACATTTGTAGGTTGCCACATGCACCCAAACAGTGTGTGATTCCTCAAAGTTTATTAGAAGATGAAAGCCAAGATGAAGATCAATGACCCATGATAAATGCACTTTCCTTTAAACCATTTTGGGGCAGAGATGATTATAGTTCATCAGAAGAAGAATATGCATCAGATGTATGTTTGAGAAGGATAAATCAAAATAGTAGTATGCAACAAGTATTATCAGATGAGGATGAACCACCCTTGCTGAGGAATGTTTTCCTAACAGATGAAGAAGAAAGGGCTTATACAATAACATTAGTAGAACAGGTTAAGAGTAATTATCAATTGAGGAACCAAAGAATAAATGCAGATCAAGGAAATCTAGTAGGGATGTTTGCAAAAATACCAAAGCAGAATGATAGTAAAGATGGTAATCTAAAAAAGGGAAGCGAGATGATATCAAAACAAAATGAACAGGTAGAACTTCCAAAGCTAACAAAACCTATTGATAAGAAGACAATCGGTAAGCAAGTTTCGATCTGTAATTATTTTATGTCCCAAACCTTGTCTCAAGTGAAAATTTATCTCCTTTTACTTGAGATCATGAGATTCCCTGATTATAGAGATGAAACAGTAAAAATAGTATCTAATGTGGGCAAAATCAGTCAAGAGAACCCTAAGAAGCGATAAATTGTTGAGAATCCACCAGTGGTTTATCTAGGTACTTCTTTGGTTAAGAATCTGAACCAGGTGGACCCATTCTTTCTAACATTGTTGATTAATACCAAGCTTGTCAAGAATTGTATGATTGATTCAAGGGTAGCGGTCGATATTATGTTGGTTGATGTTATGAAAGAACTAGGAATGAATGTGGATACTCCATATGGGAAATGCTATGCTATGGACAATAAATTAGTACTAGTAGTGGGAATTATGAAAGATGTGGAGTTTAAATTTCCAGCATGCCCTGATGCATCTTACAAAACTAATATCACAGTGGTAGAGCTTCCTCCAAGTTATGGGATTCTTTTATCCAGATAGTGGTCTAATTTGGTGGGTGGACATGTGCAGTTGGATTTATCATATGCAACCATCCCAGTAGATGGCATAGAGGTCAGGATTGATAGAGAGCCCAGGTCATCATACATCATTGAGGAAGTGGACCCAACTCATCTGACATGTTTTTTCCATATAGACATGGATAATTTTCACTTAAGTATAGTTAAACCTACCATGTCAAATATAAAACAAATTAAAAATGCATGCTAAAGAAAATAAAAACATGATATGGAAGATGTATTTTGATGGGGCATGTAGAAAAGATGGAAATGGGGTTGGAGTTGTGTTTATATCCCCTAATGGCAAGTTTTTTAAATACACATTTCTTTTAGCATTTGAGTGCACAAATAACATAACAGAGTATGAAGCTCTCTTATTAGGACTCAAAATTGTAAAGACACATGGGATAAAAAAGTTGATAGTTTATGGTGATTCAAAACTAATTATATCTTAGGTTAAAAACAAATTTTCTACTAAGAATTCAAATTTGAGATGTTACAAGAATGAAATTTGGGATTCCATAGAATTTTTTGATGCTTTTGCAATAAATTGGACAGAAAGATCAAAAAAAATCTTAGCAGATTTCATGGCTAACCTTTCAATTACGCATAATGATGTCCCTTTCAATGAAATAACTCAAGTGGAAATCAAAACAAGGCCAACAGTACTAGATAACATAAAAAACTTGCAAGTTTTTGATGATGATCATGACTTATTAAAATTTCTCATATGTGAGGATTAATATAAAGATCAATAAATTGATTTGACTTCCTATGTAGAAAATAAGGATGGTAAAGACACTCTGTTTGGGAAAGAGATTTTGCTATTAAAATAAAATAAGTTCCCAAAAGGGTTGGTGGCATTGGAAAGGATTTTTGATAATCAGGATAGAGCTGATCTAAAATCCAACCCTGTAACATAGGAAGATATTGAGAAGATAAACCTTGGAAGTGAACACAATCCTAGAGAGGTGTTCATTAGAAAAAGACTTACCTCAAAAATTAGAATGACCTTGATAAATTTATTAAGAAAATACAAACATGTTTTTACATGGTCATATGATGACCTTAAAGTATATACAGAAGACCTCTTTCAACATGAAATTCCTCTGAAGCCAAATGCGAAGCCTTTTAGACAAAGACAAAGGCCTATAAACCCATCACTAGCTCCAAAGAAAAAGGAGGAATTGTTGAAAATGAGGAATGGAGGGATCATAAAACCAATAAGACATTCAAAATGGGTGTCCAACCTGGTACCTGTTAGAAAGAAGAATGGTGATATAAGACTTTGTGTGGATTTTAGGAATCTGAATGTATCTTCATTAAAGGACAATTATGTTTTAAATAACATGGAAGATTTGTTGTAGAAAGTTACAGAAAATGAATTACTTTCCATGATGGATGGATTTTTCAGGATATAATCAGGTGAAGATCAAGGAAACAAAGCAATACAAAATTGCCTTTACGACACCTTGGGGAACATATGTCAATGCTAGAATGCCCTTTGGACTCACTAATGCAGGGGCTACTTTCTAGAGGGCTATGGATGTGGCATTTGAAGGTTTGATTGATTATATCCTAGTTGTTTATCAAGATGACTTGACAATTTATGCAAAGAAAGCAGAAGAGTATTGCAATGATTTGGATAAGATCTTCATAAGGGCACTAGAATATGGTGTTTATCTTAACCCAAAAAAGTGTCATTTTGGAGTGACAGAAGGAAAATTGTTAGGACATATTGTATCAAAGGAAGGTGTTAGAATTGATCATGAAAGGATAGCTGCCATAGATAAAATTCAGATACCTAAAACTGTTAAAGCTATCCAGTCATTCTTTGGACAAATAATTTTTTTCAAAAGATTTGTCTCAAATTTTTCAGAAATTGCAAAACCAATTGCTAAGATGCTTAAGAAAGGGGCTGACATCAAATGGACAAATGAAGCCCTATAAGCATTTTCAAGTATCAAAAGGGCTATTAAAGAAGCCCCAATCCTTAAGCCTCTTGATTTTTCAAAACCTTTTGTTAGGGGTCCCACAGATACTGAGAGGGGGGGGTGAATCAATATGTAACCGGTAATTAGAATTTCTTAACTTAAAACATGCAGAGCATAATATAACAGTGTACCGGTATGCAAGAAATAATGCAATAAACAGAATCAAGAACATCCACATGAAAATTACACCATAACACAGGATTTTTGTTATATAATATTTTGGGGTCCCAAAGATACTGAGAGGGGGGGTGAATGAGTATCTAACCGGTAATAAGAATTTCTTAACTGAAAACATGCAGAGCATAATATAACAGTGTACCGGTATGCAAGAAATAATGCAATAAACAGAATCAAGAATATCCACATGAAAAGTACACCATAACACAGGATTTTAACGAGGAAACCCAGTGTGGGAAAAACTTCAGTGGGATTTGTGACCCACAATATTCACTCACTGGCCAATAAGAGAATATTACTTACAATAGGGGCCTGCACATGCCAGAAGGCCAACTGCCTAGAGCTCACTTCTCAATGGGAAGTCACACTGACTTAGAAATAAGGATTATACTAATCCAATAACTTGTACTACTTTACAATAGAATCTTCAATGCCAGATTCAGTACCAGTTCCTGCTCTGTTCTTTACATATACCCTTTGACCTATATTGTGCACATTAGGTCTACCTAATATGTTCCTTTATACTTCTACTTCACTTCTACAAATGTCTACAATGATCTCCTTTATATATAAGAGTCATTTTACAATTTTCCAAGTCAGTTTATAATAATAAACAAAATATTATATAACAAAAATCCTGTTGGCTAGTATACTTCATTTCTTCTGTGTCGGTGCCGGTGTCGGTGTCCTGAGTGCCAGTGTTGAGTGTGATTTGCTGATGCCGGTATAAGGTCTTTGCCAGTGCCATAGGATTGCAAGGTTGCCATCAATGACAAAACCTTCAATCACATAGAATGTCTCATTAGAGTGTGCATATGCCAACAATCTCCCCCTTTGGAATTGATGGCAACAATCATGAGAAATTTCAAAAAGTATGCAAAAATGTTACCAAAAATGTGTGTGCTCCCCCTAAGTATATGATTCCTATGTTTTGAATTTTCTCATCCCACTACTCCCCCTTTGGCATCAATGACAAAGGTTGTGAAGATGTCAGTAGAGTTTGTAGTTTCAACTATCCATAACCTCAACCTTGTAGCTGAGTAGTTATAATCTGAAAAAGATCTCCCAAAATCAAGTTTATACTATCCATAAACTTCTTACTATCCTTTATTGTTGTCTCAGTTCTCTTCATTATATCGGTGAGATGCTGCAAATGCTCTGCCAGTGTTTTGCTTCCCTGTGTTAACACCTTAGAAATTTCCTTTCGCAGAGATGCTAGATAGTCCACTCTTGGACTTAGTTTAGATCTCAAATGTTTTGCCTTATTTATTATTCTTTCTTTCTCTCTTTCCAATTTGAGTAGTTCTTCCTCAAAATTTGCTATCTTCTCTTCAAAAACTAATAGTGTATCAGGTGAGTTGACAAAACTATCTGCAAGTTTACTTATCTCATCCTGTACCTTGCTTATTTTCTTATCAATATCTACAGTCAAAAAGTTTGTTTTACATGTATCTTTATACAAATTTTTGTATTCTTTCAATTAATTACATAGTTTCGGTAGAAGTGTGTCAAAATCTCTATTACACTTCTTTATTTCCTTATCAAAGAATTTCTGTTTTTTAATTTCTACCTTATCCTTCACTGACTCTTCCTTTATTTTCTCAATGTTTTCTGAGATATATTTACACAATGTATCCAATTGTCCTAAAGAATATTTGTTATCCATATTACAGTTAGGAGCAATTACCTTCAAAATTGGTATGGAATCATCGATTTCTTTATAAGCTTGTGAGATGCAGTCGGCTATTTTCTTGATAGAATCTAATAGCACCTCAGTCACATTTGTTGATTTGTATGCAGATGATGATCCAACAATCTAAGTACAGGTGGAAGTAACCAAGCTTGTATTGACCTCTGGTAGGTCAGTTTGTGTCTGCATTTCTTTAAGCACTGGTTTTCCTATTTCACTAGTTACCAACTGACGTTATTCTGGAGCCTTTAGCTCTATTTGTTTCTCTGTATGTTGTATTGCCTCAGTCTATGACTTAGTCTCTACCTTTTTCTCTTTAGCTTCTACTGGTTTCTCTATTTCCCCTACTAACGGAGGCTCATTAGCCATATTTGACTTATCATTTGTATCTTTGTCTACTACTATGTTGATCTTCTAAGTATCAACATCCACAGTGTATAGGACTTCAGAATTAGGATTATAATCCTCTACATCCATACTCTTAGCTGTCGGTTGATCTTCAATAGTTGTTGTTTTCACCGGTGGAGTATTTAATGAAGGTGGGGGTAAGTTGTCTTTAACTTTGATGCTTGGTGGTCCACCAACTTTTCCTTTCCCTTTGTCTCTGTCTTTCTGATAAACCTTTATAGGTTTAGGGTTCTTGTACTCTTCTTGTTTTTCTTTCTCAACCAGGAATATATCCCATCCATCTCTTGTTTCCTCTGTCACCTCATTAACTCTTCCTGCCATTAGTGAAATATGCCAGTGTGCAGTAGAGAATACTGACCGGTTTGCTTGAGCAATTAAATCATCAATTTCTTGTGGAGAGTCTACTAGATATACAACAAGTAGCTTCTCAATTTTTATTTTCTTATCCAATTCTATTACTGCTTGTCTTCTTGCCTCAAGTCTTTTGAATAATTCATCAGGAATTTCATTGACTACTTCCATCAAAAATTTCTTGTACATATCCATGTGCAATATAACACTGTTTTCAACTTGTTCTTTCTCATCAACTGTTAGAGTGTCATAAATTTTCTCTATATTTTTCAGTTTACCTTCCTCTGTGATTTCATTCAATAGTACATCAAGAGGGGCCAACTCTTTGTTTTTCCTTTTCTTATTCTTGGGTGTCAGTTTCTTCTTTGGTGTGGCCTTTCTTACCAGAGATCTCACAACTTGTTGCTTTTGTCTTGTCCTCCTAGGTGAAGGTGTGGTTGCTGGTGAGGGATCTCTTTTTCTTACAACTCTTTTAAAATTTGCAGGCATGTCACTTCCTGAAGAAGTACCTACCGGTGATAGGTGAGTTTCAGGCCGTGGAGCTATTAACTCATACTCTGTTATACTGGTTTTCTTCAATACATCTTCCTTAATGGCTTTTGCTTGTCTGGACCCTTTCCTTACAACTGCCTCAATCTTTTTCACCCTTTTCTTTGATTGAATTTGTCTTTCAATATTCTCTGCACTACCAAATACTTCTTCCTTTGGCTCTCTGGGGGCTTCCAAAAGTACTTTGGCATATGTTTCAACTATGTGATCATCTGTTTCATAACCCATCTCGGTTACCCAAACTGTCCTTGGGATGACCACTTCCATCCAGATTCCATCTTTCTTGATGACAAAGCATATATCATCTTTGTATTTATCTACAATTTTCTGACATAACCTTACTCTTTTCTTCATTTTGGTCTTTAATGCTTGGAAAAAGTCATGAATATTGTTTTCCTTGTTCTCACCCATGTTATTGAATAGTTCAGTCAATTGTTTTCCTAACGGTATGTCATATCCAAGTTCTTTGTAACCTATACTGGGAGCCTGTTTTGTTATGTGTAGCATTAGGCATACTAACAGATTTGCATATTTGAAAGTTCCTTTCTTGTCCTTCTTGATCTTTCCAAGGTTATCAATTAGTTCATCCTTTAACCCCTCACATATGTCAACTTTTGCATTATCTGTGACCATGTCATAAGCACTCTTAATGCATAAACTTGAAACTGAATTAAGTCTATTAGCATGAGTAGCTTTATAACCTAATATCATACTGATGAATCTCACATTGATATCTGTTACATCATTAACCCTTAGAGACCTTTTGTCAAATGTTGCACCAGTTAGGTTTATAACTAGGTCATTGGAGACCTTCTTGGTTTTATCTGGTCTCTTACTGGTGGTTGGTAACCCTATGATGCCTTTCACAACTTCCTTGGTGATCTTATGGATTGCATCTAACCAGAAAAATTCTCCATGTACCCTACTTAAAACTATCCTAATCACATCCTTTGGAAATTCAGGAATGCTAAGGATCTCTGTAAATCCTAGGGTCTTAATGATTTTGTGTTCATCTTTAACATTGTCAGTATTATCACATATCATGGTTTTATACATGGTTTTAATTTCCTCATCTCCTAACTCTTCAATGTTGTAGTGGATGTACATTCTGGGGTCTTCAACATAGACAACTCCCTTAGGAATTTGAGAAAAAGCACCTAAGGTATCATCCTTCTTTGCTATCTCGGGAACTAACTGAAATACAAGCCTAGGTCTTTTTATTACTTCAATAACAGTAGGGTTTGCTATGTATTCAATTGCAGAGGTGGATGCCATGATTAAATACCTTTTATTGCCTTGGATGGATGATTGCTTAGACTATGCTTGCTTCTTGCTCGAAATACCTTAGCTCGGAGTCTTCACGCTCTCTGAAAATTTGAAATCTTGGTGAAGTGAAATGGAGCCAAAACCTTAACTTTATAGTATCTTTTCACCATCTACCACATTAATTGCATGCCGGTTAAGTATTCACTTAACATTGTTTGCCGATAATAATTAATTTTCAACTTCTTATCTCTAACCGAGGGAATAATTAGCATATGTATCAATAGATTGCCAAACCCTCAAGGAAGTTTTCTTCAATTTGATGAAAAACTTCTTGCCAGTGGAGCACTGCTCTGTCCTTCCGGTGAAGCATCACTCTGTCCTACCGGTGAAGCATTGATTGGTTCTACTAGTGGAGGAGTATTCCCAATATTTAGATCAGCTTTTCTAATCCATTGTTTTGAGAATTCTTGCTTAACCTCTTCAACTTTTTCTTTACCTTTCAAACTAGCACTTTTGTTGTCTACCGGTGTTCCTTTACTTCTACAAAATTTAGCAATATGCCCAATCTTGTTACATGCATAACAAGTTACATTATTCTTCTGAATAGCTTTCCCATAACCTATGTCGGTTTGTGTTCTACATTGATTTGATAAATGTCCAAATCTTCCACAAACATAACATCTCACATTCATTCTGTAGTTTTCAGAGTTGTGACCAACTTTGTTGCATTTAGAACATTGACCAGTGGGTGTGTTGATATTCTAATTAATTTCTAGATCTACATTCATTTTCTCTATGACCACACTTATTACAATTAAAGCATTTACCATTGAATTTTTAAGCATTAGCTTGTCTTACCGGTTTGTTGTGATCCTGAGTATTTGCAGTACCGTAGCTTTCACCAACTTCAAAGCCAATTGTATAAGTGTCACATTTAGGTTTTTGATTCTTCAGCAAGGTGCCAAGTTCCTCTGAGCTTTTCTTGATTTTTTCTTTGTGTTGATTTGCAGTTTCCAGTTCTCTTTCCAAGATTTCTTTTTGTCTCATCAGTTCATTTGAGTCATTCTGAGTATGCATCAGATCTGTCTTCAACATGTCATTTTCATAGCTAAGTCTTGTATTCTCATTTGCTACATCACTTAGTCTTCTGGTCAATTCTTCTTCATTCTTCTTCCTATCCTCAATCTCTTTGCAAAATCTCATAGTCATATCCTGCATTTCATTTTTTGTTGTCATGATCTCTTGTTTCAACTTGCTTATTATATCATTAAGTGATTCCTTTTCATCATTCTCATTTTGCAATTTTTCACAAAGTTCTGTTCTCCTATTTCTTGCAGCAATAAAATTTTCTTGAAGTGCCTGAATGATCTCCTGAGTTGCTCTTAAATCATCTTCTAGTTTGATATTTTTCAATTTTTCTGCATCATAGTCTCTAAGAGCTCCTTCAAGTTGCTTCATCAGATTTTCCATCTTTACCGGTGTCAAGATCTTCCTCAAGCTATTAGGCTTTTGAAAATAGAGGACCAGGCTCTGATACCAATTGTTAGGGGTCCCACAGATACTAAGAGGGGGGGGGGGTGAATCAGTATCTAACCGGTAATTAGAATTTCTTAACTTAAAACATGCAGAGCATAATATAACAGTGTACCGGTATGCAAGAAATAATGCAATAAATAGATTCAAGAACATCCACATGAAAGTACACCATAACATAGGATTTTAATGAGGAAACCAGGTGTGGGAAAAACCTCAGTGGGATTTGTGACCCACAATATTCACTCACTAGCCAATAAGAGAATATTACTTACAATAGGGGCCTGCACATGCAGGAAGGCCAACTGTCTAGAGCTCACTGCTCAATGGGAAGTCACACTAACTTACAAATAAGAATAATACTAATCCAATAACTTGTACTACTTTACAATAGCATCTTCAATGTGAGATTCAGTATCGGTTCCTGCTCTATTCTTTACATATACCCTTTGACCTATATTTCACACATTAGGTCTACCTAATATTTTCCTTTATACTTCTACTTCACATCTACAAATGTCTACAATGATCTCCTTTATATATAAGAGTCATTTTACAATTTTCCAAGTCGGCTTATAATAATAAACAAAATATTATATAACAAAAATCCTATTGGCCGGTATACTTCTTTTCTTCTGTGTCGGTGCCGGTGTCAGAGTCCCAAGTGCTAGTGTTGAGTGTGATCTGGTGATGCCGGTATAATGTTTTTGCTGGTGCCATAGGATTGCAAGGTTGCCATCAGTGATAAAACCTTCAATCACATACAATGTCTCATTAGAGTGTGCATATGCCAACATTCAAAACCTTTCCAAGTGTTCTCTTTTGCATCTTACCATACCATAGCAACCATCATGTTACAGAAAAATGATGAAGGATATGAACAACCAGTGGGTTTTTTTCCGTAATACATTGTAGGCATCTAAGTTGAATTATGACCTAAATGAGAAACAAGCTTTTGCATTTTTAAAAGATGTGAAATCATTTAGGCCATACCTGGTAGGAGAAAATGAAGTTGCATATGTGCCTAACACAACTGTAAGGGATATTTTCAGACAGACAACTGGTCGCAGATGCAGATGGATTAAGCAGATTTAGAAATTCAATATAGATCTACAAAGCACCAAGCTTGTTAGAGGGAAAGGCCTGACTAAACTTATGACAGATTCTAACTTAGAAGCAGGACAAATAAATCAAGTGAAGCTAGAAAACTAAGAGTTAAGCATTGAAAGATGTTCGTGGTATACAAATGTTGTTTATTATCTAAAACATATGAAATGTCAAGAAGGTCTCACTGATAGCCAAAAGAGGACAATCAAGCTTCAAGTGGCAAGATATGTTTTTCTACAAGGATATTTATACTAGAAAAATTGAGATGGTGTCCTACTCCTTTGTTTAGACATGGATCAAGAAGAAGCAATCCTTAAGGAGTTGCATGAAGGTGTATGTGGAGGATATTTTTCTACTAAAACTAGTGCACATAAGATATTGTGTGTTGGTTATTATTATCCCCAACTCTTCAAGGATTTTCATGCATATGTTAGGAAATGTGAGGCTTGTCAAAGGTTTTCAGGGAAGCTAAAATATAATGGAGCATTTCCTCTTAAACCCATGCAAACTAAGGAAGCTTTCCAAATGTGGGGCATGGACTTCATAGGAGAAATACCAGACAAATCAAGTGGGGAACACAGGTGGATTCTAGCAGCAACAAATTATTTCACCAAGTGGGTGGAGGCAATCCCAACTAGGCAAGCCACAAGGTGGTAATAAAATTTATTATGGAAAATATCTTGACAAGGTTTGGTGTACCTCATAAAATTGTGGTTGATAATGGGATGTGTTCAGATCTAAGGAGTTTTCTGATTTTTGTGTCATATGGCATTGTTGTATCTTATTCATCACCTTATCATCCACAAGGAAATGGACAAGCTGAATCAAGCAACAAAAATTTACTCAAAATAATCAAGAGGATATTGGGAAATAATAAAAGGTCTTGGGATTCGAAATTGAATTTATTAGTATGGACGGATAGGATTACCATCAAGAAGTCTATTGGATTTGCACCTTAAGAGTTGGTATATGGGAAAGAAGCAAAATTGCCTTTGAACAATCTGCTCCTGGTATATAAATTTATGACACAAGAGTAGTTAGAGGATGTAAATTTCATAGAGGATAGGCTGGATTAGTTGGAAAAATTGGATGAGTATAGAAGAGACGCTCACAAGAAGAACATCAGAAAGCAGTAGCAGATCAAATTATTGCATTATAAGAAGACACTTGATAGAACTTTTAAAGAGGGAGATTGGGTATTAAAGTGGAATGCTAAGGATCAGGACAAAGGGAAACACAAAAAAATTGAAGCACTTTGGCTAGGCCCTTATGTCATTGTGGAAAAAGGAGGAGAAAATTCATACATTCTGCAAAATATTGATGGGGAGATTCAGGAATTCCCCACCCATGGGCAATATCTCAAGCACTTCTTCTACTAAGTAAAATAGTGAGTAATTCTTTGTACATATTAATTAGGATTTCTTTTGTTTTGTTTCTTGTTCTTTATTTTTATGGTTTCTAGTAGATAGTTGGTCTACTTTCTAGAGATAACTAGGATCTTGCTATGTTCATAAAGAAACGTATGTCCCCAAAAAGAGCCACTATTAGCATATAATTTTTAAATTTATTTATGCTATTGAGATACTATTTGCTTATTGTTTTAAGCAAGTATTTTTATCATGAGAATAGTTACTGCTGAAATTTTATGTGCAAGAGTAATCCTACAACATCAATTCCCATCCGTATGTGATCTATCTCTAGAGAGTCAACCATCAACCGAGCAATTGGGGGTTGGCACTGAGTAAAGATAAGGATTTCACTTTGACAATTTTAGCCAAAGAGGCAAGATCTATGTGATATCTCAAAGGTTGAGCTTGTGTGAGGTTTTTTTTATTTTATATGTAAAAAATCATAAACATGTGTATTTCATTAAGGGGAGCATATTTTATAAGAAAATCAAACCATCGGTGTAGCCTACCCCAAAGAAAGAACCCTAGCAAAGACAAAGGTCATCGGGAAGTGATTAACTATCACTAAAAGGAGATAAGAGTTATCCCGATACCTGATAGATACATCAGGACGATATAAACCCACTGAGTAATTACTAAAGTATCATTGGTGTATCTTTCACTATTAGAACATGCGAATTACTGTTTTATCAATGGCTAATAAGGCTATTGGTAAGACTTACACTGATAGGAAGAGAAACATTAGTCATTGGTATAACTTAAAGAGATCAAGATGTAACATTTCAATCTATCCCGATGCTCAATGGAAATAATAAAGCAGGAGGTTCATCGAAGAAAAGGTAACTATCGGCAAAGGCTATTCCAGGTAATGCTGATACCCGATGGAGGGATCGGGAAGATAATTCTAACTGAAGAGGACGGTCCCACATTCAACATGGATATTTTCAAACACTATTTACAGTAAACTTATATGTCATATAGACAGGTTGAAGGTATAGAGGTCCCTGATGTAGCTAATATTGGGCCGCTGGTGTTAGCAACAAATGTACAGATGTATGAGCTGAGACCCTTTGATTATGCTACTTATCCTGTAGAAAAATTACATGAAGGTTTCTTGAACCTCAGAGATAATAGGAAGTCCACTTTCAAGTTTTACTCGTTGTTAATGCATTTTATTTTATTTTATGGAAGATTTTAGGGTATGTGGCCAACGAGTCTAAAATTGAACACAGTGGAAAGAGCGGGTAAAGAACAACCAGTGCAGATGTGGACATCAGTTTGGGACTCACAATTTGTGAAATCAAGCTACATTAAGTTTGAAGAGATAATAGTAAAGCCATTATACTATATGTATGGTGTCCCATGTGAAGGATCTATTTCCACTGAAGTTAAAAGATTTCTGAGACCTATTGTTTTTTATGAGAGAGGTATTGTCAATCACAACTAGGGTGATTCATTTGTTCATAAGGATTTTACTTGCTTCGGGATTTATGGTTTTGAAGGAACCCCATATCTGTTGCCAAAATTTGTACCAGATAGAATTTCTTATCTGGAGATTGTGAGACAGATAAGTGTTTCAAATGCCAAACATTTTGGAGATATGTGTAAGAAGACTTCCTCCCTGGGACTCTTAGTTTTGTGGATTTTACCATTGTATCAACAAAGGCTTATGAAGCCATTGATAGGAAACTAATTGAAGAATACAATTTGTTCAAATATGCTACTAGGATCAATTATGACCCTGAAGCATATATTCACAATTGCAAGAAAAGTCAAAATCTAGTAGATTATCTTCATGTTTACTTGGAAGCAGAGGATATGTTTAGAAACATGGAGGAGGAAGAGGCCCAAATGGCCATTGATGAATTAAACAAGAAATTGGAAGAAAAGAAAAAAGATATTGCAAGAAATGGAAATTGAAGAAGATGAGAGTGATGGTGAGTTAGAAGAAGTTGAGATGATATCTAGGAATCAAGCACGAGACACAGTAGAAGAGAAAGACTTGCACAAGAAATTTGTTGCCAGGCTAAACATCCATAGTGATGCAAGATACGGTAAGTATTCTGCCTTTGTGTTTGGTGATGTTTTTATTAAGTCATTGGAATTTAAATCCTTTTTCTATAATTTAAAAGCAAAAAAATTGAGAGACTCTATCATAAATGTAACCCCTAAACAAGAATAAGAATTATTAGGGAAACTAAAGGAAGAAATCAGTTTAGAATTGACCACTATAACCCCTCAAAGGGGAAGACAACTTCTTAGTGAAGCAGGCATCATCATCTTTCCAGGATGGGATATGAGTGCATCATTTATTTTTGATAGCATGTTACATTCTGAGAATAAGGATTTTAAATTGGATATTCAAGGGGTGAATGATATGTATGTTAGCTCTAGATTTGACCAGAATGAAGAGGTTTTTCTTTTATGGGCTCTTTACCCTCCAAATAAGAGGCCAAAAATTATTGGTGTGGATAAAGCCTTTGGTCACATGATGAAATTGAAAGTTGGTGAAGTGGATCCTATTGTTACTGCTGATATGGGTATTAATATTTAAAAATTTAATAAAGTACAATTGGTCAAAGTGATCAAAGAAAGAGACGAGTACAAGGGATTATATGAAGAATTGTTAAAAAGAGCAGGACAGCTTGAGCCACAAATCCATGATGGGTCTCAGTGGAAAAAGAAATGTGGGGAAGTGCAACTGGAAAATAAAAAGTTGAAAAGGAAAATGCAGAGTGTGAAGGATGACACGACCTCTATTTTATTGACTAAGAGATTTGAAAAATTGCAGGGTTTCCTTGAAGATTTCTGGCCTATTTATCAAAAGAATATGGATAATGCAATATCTCACAACCAGATTTATAACAAACTAGGAACTCTGTTGCATGATAAGGCAATGATCAATATAGATGCTGAAGTTATTAAAGGAATACAAAAGTTGAAAAAGCATGAATACTGACACAAAATTGCAAAATGAATTTAATGAATGTAAGGAAATAGTACAACATGGTTTTCCAAAAATTGAAGATCAGGATGGGCAGATTAAGGATAAATGGATTGTGGAGTGCCAAAGTCTTCTCAGTGCTTCCCTTAACATTTCTTGGTTTGATGTACTTGACATGACTGAGATAATCGAGCAGATGGAAAACTTCATCACTCTGGAAATTATGGTCAGAGATATGATCTATGATGCAGATACCTACAAAGCAGATGGATATTTGAAGCACATTCAGAAATGCGATCAAATGCTTGGAGACCAACCATAGATATCAAAAGATGTTTAAAGATGTGACTTTGTGTTTTATAGTTTTTAGTCTGTTAGGGTAGTTTCTATATAGTTAGTTTCTAGGTAGTTTTTGTTTTAATGAAAGGGTATTCCCTTTCATTTTCAAAGTGAATCTTCATCTATATATAGAGGATTTTTTAGGAAAGACATATATCAGAAGTATATATATATATTTTTTATGGTTTTAAATCAAGAGAATCTCTATGCATTTTTCTTATGAACTCGTGACTGGAAGTATCAAGTTGATGGGGGATATGCACTAAAATCAACTGGTTTAGGTATTTTATTTTCAATATAAAGATTCAAGTGTTTTTCATTCATGATGGTATCTATCTTTTCAATGGATTGATCAACTCCTTAGATAAATATATTTACATAGTTTATTTCATTGTGCAATCTTATGTTGTTGTAATCAAGATTAATTTTCAGTTTGAAGGATTGGTTGACAAACTTCGAATTGTCTTATTGGTCTTTCAAAGTAAATTTAAATTGAGTACGACTAACTAGATGTCACATTTTAATTTCAATTCATATGGAATCCTTTGAGGTGATGGTCTTGTTTCATTAACAAGTTATTACAACTATCTCTAAGGTTAAACATAGGATTTTTCATTTGTAATGATATGAAACTAGTAAGGAATGAAGGCAGTGGTCTTTTATTGATTTTATATATTTGAATTAAGTATTTACAAAGCAAGTTTAATTAAGGAATCATATTTCTAATTCACACAATCACTACTTTGTAAATATTCATTTACAAACAATAAGTTACAGTTTTCAGATAATAAGATTGGGTTCAGGAACAATTGCCATCTTGAAGTCACCTAATTTCTTAAATTCTCTATAAAAAGTCTTTAACCTACAGTTTTATGTTTAGGGTATAGGTTCACCTGCCTTGGTTTAGAAAAGCCTAAAGTGCGGGGGAATTTGATCTATCAATCATTCTCATTTGTTGGCCAAGAATGATTTAGAAATCATCAAGAGAATTGGAAAAACTCTTTGATTTCCAATCTTTGGCTTTCAGAACCAACAGGGAGAATGTTATATAAATCACAACAACACCCGGTGAGCAGAATAGAAAGAATGTCATGAAGACATACTGGTGACAGACTTATAAAGCACTGAGGGGGCGGGGGGGGGGGGGGGGGGGGGTGAATCGGTGATGCCAAAAGCAATAATACTTTAAACACCGACTTGTAGATATACTTAACAAGTTTGTTTAACACTATGCATGTAATCCAAAATGATATTAATGCATCCACTATAAGTAAACACATCCACCATAACACAAGTGTTTATACATGGAAAACCCAAATGGGAAAAACCACGGTGAGATAGGAATCACAAGTTAACTATCTATAGTAATAGGTAATTGACTGGTTAAGGTCTACAAACATGCTCTGCTAGGAGCGAATCCTGTTACAGATACCAAAGCTCTGTTAGGAGCTATGCCCTATTAAAGGTAGTACCCTATTAGGAGTAACCTCGGTAGAGGGTTTCTGAATCCAAACTAATGGATCACCTTGTTAAATGATTTGTACAATGAATCTTGTTAGAGCTTACTCAGTTAGGGGAGTTGACTGTTATAGTGATTAGAAAGCAACAGGTGGTGTGATCTAGAAGTAGCACAACTTGCTTGAATAGATCTTCTTCTACACACTCAAAACTGCATTACCAACAAATTCTATATCTTAACACTTCTATCTTCACATCAAATCATCTCATAACATATCTCCTTTCCTCATACAAAAAGGTTCATCATAATGCCATTATACAGACATTTAGATTTCATGTCGGCCTTAGGAATTATATCACAATTTTCTAGGTGCGATGTATCTGGACAATCAAACATAACTCATCACAAAATACCGCCAAAATTTGTTAGTTACGATAACTCATCACACAATCAATGAATACCAGTTGGAACATCGATACCGGTTAGATTTAATCTCTGTCAACATATAAACCGATTGTCCTCCATTTCTTCTTTGATAATCTCCATTGGATCTTTAAGTTGGTGTCTGTACATTCCTGTATATACCAGCTGACGACATGTACCGGTTTGTCACCATCACAAGCAAAACTTCTAATACTGATAGCAATATAATATAACTAACTTTGAAGTAACACTGGTAGACAAACATATGTGTGTGTACATGTTCCATCATAGACAACATATAAAGTCATTCATTACAATCATCATCAAGCCAACAATCTTCCCCTTTGGCATTGATGGCAACACTTGCAAAATTTTGAAACTATTTGAAAGTCTGAATTAAAGATTGTTCAATGGAATTCCTATAAAAATATCACTAAAAGTATGCTTCAATTGAGAAAAATCATTTTCCCATGTCTCCAGCAAGGTTTCAGTGAGCTCGATTGTAGTCGTGACCTGTGTACATGATTCTTCCATTGAATCAAGTGTAGATGTCTCTGGAGTAGCCAAAATTGCTTTTGCATTCTTGTATGCTCTTTGTAACATGTCCATTTTTGGTTTGAGTAAATTCTTCAACTCCTTCAAAGATCGGAGTCTTTTTGTCTATTCATAATCATAGACATCTAACTTGTTTTGTAAATCATCTACAGATTTGCCAAAAGCTAAAATCGAATCCTGTAAAGGTATGTAAGCATGAAATATCCTTTCCAGTTCTTTCTTAGTTTTTGTTTTCCTTTGATTGATATCAATATAAAATAATGAAACATTAGATGTAAATGTAAGAATTTTCCCTCCTGTTTCAATATATTTTCTTAACAAATCTTTATCGAGTGATAGGGAAATTCTCCATGTATCAATATGCTTCATGATATGTTCTCCTCACTTCTTCCTGTAGCTCTTCTCTGCATAGGTCTGTGTTGCTTCCTAAAGGGACTTAAGTTGGTCAAAGGCATCAACAACCAACTGGCCAAGCTTGCCAATGGGAGTTGACAAGTTCTCTATAGCAGTTTCTGATAGAAGGCTTGACAAAATATCTATAGCATTTTGAATGGTTTCAGCTTCCATTCTCTGTTCTTTAAGCCTATTCTTCTGATCTCAGGATTGCATCACATTTGCAAACTCCAGCAATTCTAATGCACTCATGTTATCAACATTTATTGGCCCTTTGATGCCAAATGAGTCATCATCATCATCATGCTGTTATTTGACTAATGCCTTTTCTAGTTCAGCAGATTTCACCTTATTAGTCTTCTCTTCCTCTTGTTCTTTCTCCTTCTCATATTTAGATATATGTTTAGCAACTTTTTCAGAAAGTTTCACTTGAGTAGCCTGTGAAAGTGGTGGGGGTTTGGGTTTCACTTCCTGATCATTTACCAGTGGGGGTGGAATAGCCACACTTGGTTGAGATGCTGGTATCTTCACTGTATTAACCCGTGAATCAGTAATTTCATGTGGCTGCATATCTGGTACAATGATGTTTCCAGATGTATCAACAAAAAATACTAGTTGTGAAGTAGTGTTATCCTTGTTCTTGATAGGATAGACAATATCAACTTGTAATATCTCTTCCTTATCCATTTTTGGTAAGTCCATAGTATCTTTCTCATTATCCTATTGGGACTCTATCAGTTTATGCATATTCTGAATTTTCATCGCTATCTATTGTGTATCAACTTCAACAAGTTGCACCTTCCTACTAAGTAGTTTCAATCTCTGTGACATAAAAGAAAATAGAGCTTTGTGTTTTTCAAGCAATGCAATTAACTCATCTTTTGACAAATCAGGAAAATATTGCAAAAATACATTATCAATAATTTATTTTTCATTCTTCACAGCTTCCTCCCATTTATTCAAAAGAATAGTATATAAAGAATCAGAAATATCTTTCTCAAGATCATGAGGTAATCGATTGTAATGACACAAATAATTGATTACCTGTTGAACAATTTGTTCCTTCTGATCTTCATTAAATGAATCAAAATATTCTTTGACATTATCAAATATGTTTCTTCCCAATGTCTTTACTATTCTCTCAAAATTAGACATAGGCTTGTAAGAAAAAGAATTAATGGGAATAGTTTGCTGAGAGGTGGCTTCAATTGGCTTGGAATTTTTGCTAGTTGCCTTTACCTTCTTTGGTTCTTCCTCAGTGTCACTTTCATCAGATTCTACTTGAAGAATCTATTGTCAACCTCTTTTCTTTGTTGTTGTCTGCTTCTTTATGTATACTGTTCACCTTTATTTTCCCTGATGTAGGTTCTTAGCAGGCTCGGTTGTGATTATTGTTTTTCTCTTTAGCCAGTAGGGATGAGCATGCGTGACACTTGGTGGCTCAGCGTTTCTCCCTCGGTTCTTCTTTGGTGTTCCATTTTTTAAGCAGCGCGGGTGTGACAAATGGCAATCCTCATTTACTTTTCTTTTGGGTTGGCCCACTTGTGTGCATGGTTTGCAAGCAGTTTCCTCGTAGTGGTCCCCTTTTCCGCAGCCCTTTCCCTTCTGACAGAATCAATTCAGTTCTGGGTAACCTCCAGGCTGTTAAAGGATTTTGTTTTGCTGGGTGTGGCCTCTGCTATGACACGCCATGTTTTTCTATTCTAAGGAGGTTGTGCTAGTTTTGGATTTTCAGGGGAGCTGTTTTTAGAAGTAGTGGTGTATTTAAGGGGGGATTTTTTCTATGGCAAGAGAATTGATTTTGGAGAAGAAGAATGGTCTAATTTTCTAAGTAGGAGTTTTCTTTCATTTCCAGCCTCAAAAAACTATTTGGGATTTGCTATAAGAAAGAGTATTCAGATTGTGCCTATGGCCTTTGTGATGTCTTTCTTGGCTTACTATTTATGGTGTTTTCTGTGCTATTGTTGTTGAAAATTCCGATAGACTTTGCGAATATTTTGTCTAAGACTTCATTGATTAAACTATGTTTTTCTATACTTGTTATCTAGTGAATGTGTGATGAATGTATCCCTTATGTTTTCAGAAAAATTTGGTTGTTGTTTTGATTACATCTTTGGCTCAGATGCTTACAGAGACTGCAAGTGTTCTTTGATTTCTGTTGGTTTATTTCATATTAATGATATGGGGCATCACCTAAGTATTTAGCATCTCATTTTCTTAAGAAAGTATTTGTTTCTTCTCCCTTTCCTCAAAACTCAAGGAAGAGCCAGCTTCTCAACTCCAGAGGTCATTCAGTGTTTCTTTGCGTGACTCAGTCCGCCCAACACTGAGTTTCCCATAAAGTTGTTCATCCCCGAAGCAAAATTTAGAGTCAACAGTTCTTTTTCTGGCACCCCCGATGGGACCATTACCTTTAAAACAAAAAAAAAAACACATCCTAGCTAGTTTATGAGTCATAGGCCCGTCACCAAGAGTCAAACAACCATAAATCCCCATCTTCTTTTCCCTCCATTGGTGACCATCCATTCCACCTCCGTTTCACTTCCACAGGGTTCCCCCACCATCATATACCCTGCAATGGCCCAAATTCCCCCCCGAAATTTTGTGACCTGGGACAATGGTAGCCCTCTCATCCCTCCAATTCCACCCGTAGTTTGGGGAGCGATTCCAGCAGCCACGTTGAAAGCTATTCCCAAATTCATAGGAGAATGTCACAAAACCCCTGGAGAACATTTGCAGGACATGGCTACTGTTTGTACCGTACATAACATCACCGAGCAAAACATGGCTTTGCAGTTGCTCATAGCTTCTTTCAAAGGAAAAGCTCTGGACTGGTTTAGATCTCTAAGCCCTAGTACCATAGGGGACTGGGATCAGTTGGGAGATCGCTTCTTTCAAAGATTCTCAAACAAAGCCAACAGATCATCCCTCATGCACCAACTCATTACTATCAAAAGAGCTCCTACAGAGGCCTTAACTAATTTCAACCTAAGATTCCAGTGAACCTGGCAAAGGATACCATTGTCCGCCCACCCTCTGGTAGATATGGCCTTCGTATTTTATCTAAAAGCTTCCAATTCCGATATATCAGTAATGATCCAATCCTTAGGGGGTAACACTCTTCCGCAAGCTTTTGACTTAGCGGTTCAAGCTGAAAATAACCTTATCGACATTGGAAAGCTCGCACCTCGCCCTATAATGCCAGTATTCCCTGAAATGTCTACCCAAGTAATGGAGGAAGCCACCCTGAGCACTTCTACACCACAGTCTATGTATTTGTTCCCCACTCCTCAAAATACTGTCCATTCCGCCTCTCTGGCTGCTGAGGTCAATGATATGAAAAATCTCTTAAGATCTTTCTCTAATGAAATCATTAACCTAAAAAGGGCTTAGGTCTCTCCTACCAAACCTCCTTTTCAGCAAAATTTCCAAGGAAATAGACCCCCCTATCAACATCCTAATTATCAAGCTGAGAAAAATACCCCGCCAAATGGCCAAATAGTCCCTATCCCTAATCCATTATAGGCCATCCACCCGAACGGCAGTAGAGAATTGGCTATGGGTCAGAATAATTTGGAAGATGATGCCAATTCTTGGTGCTTTCCATGCAACAATGATCACACCCTGAAGAATTGCCCAAGGGGTAATCTGCAACAAAATGTCATGGAACAAAGGAACTTAGGTATAATACCAGATGAATCCATATATACATCCCTGGGCATGGATAATGCGGCTTTTGTTGCTCAGATGCAAGGAATGTCATCACAACAAGAAGCGAAAATCACCCCTGATCACACACTTTTTTCATGGATGGAGGAGGATGATACAATACTAACTATTGAGGAAAGAGCTTCAAAAAATGGGACCCCTATGGTGCATTCAGACTACAACCTTCGCTCTAAAAGGTGTTTGACCGGGGAGGATGCTAGTAATATAAGGTCAATACCTGTAAACAAACCTCTGGAACCACCAGTCATCATTTCCACCTATCCCAAGAAGAAATTCTTCCCTTACAAACTGAAAGAGCCTAGAGTTTCCATGCCCCCAGCGTTGGATGTAGTAGATCAGTTGAAGAAAGCTCCAGCCCATGTCTCTCTCTAGGAATTCCTAAGTATACCAGAGCAGAAAAGCCGGCTAAGGGAGACATTGTCCCATGATCAAAAGGATATAGTCGCGGTAGCTCCGCCACCCTCTCAGACGAATGGAATGGATTGCCACTCAGTAGTTAACAAGACATGCTCCCCTACAGCTTTGATAAATGAAGGCTCACCCTCCACCATACAAGGATAAGGTAAACCTAAACCAAATCCTTTTTACCTCACCCTGATAGTTGGAAATTTTTTTTTGCATAACTCCATGATAGACTCCAGTGCTAGCACACAGTCATGCCTAAGTAGATTGCTGAAGTATTAAACATTAAGTATGACCCTTTAAGTAAAGGGGTAATGTAGCTTGATAGGAATAAAGTTTAGATGATAGGTCTCATCAGAAGCCTCCCTTTGACCTTATTTGCATGTCCAAGTATAACAGTTTCCCAAGAAGTAGTGGTCATTGACATCCCTCCCATCTTTGGACTCTGTTTATCCCGAGACTTCACCGCTAAAATAGGAGGGTATATGTCCCTAGATTGGTCCCACCTGATTCTCTGTACCCGACACGGTGCTAAGATAAATATCCTTTCAGAACCTCTTCATGCCGAGCATATAGCTAACCTAGCCTTGATTAATTTCAAGCCTACTCACACCTCCATTACCCATGATGAGTGAAAGGTGGTAGAAATGTTAGAAGATGAAGAAGTGACAGGAGAAATCCCACCCGAACAAGAAACCTTCCTAAATGAGTTCATAAACTCTGATCCCTTCTCTAATTACCATGCCACCGGCCTAGGAACTTATTGAATTTTTGAAGAGGATCAGCTAATCCCAAAACTCACCAAGGATCCTTTCTCCAAAGATCAGCAATCTTCGACACTATGGACCCTACACTTTGACAACGCCAAATGTAAAATGGGCTCTGAGGCTAGAGTTTGTCTCACCCCTCCGGTGGGCGATCTGATCCGAAGGTCTTTCCGATTATAGTTTGCATGTTTGAATAATGAAGTGGAATATGAAGGGCTAATTCAAGGCCTGAACATGGCAGAAAAAATGGGCATCAAGAAGCTTAAAGTTTTCGGTGATTCCGAATTAGTAGTACATCAAGTCCGAGGGATATCCAGTGCCAAGCACGTCCGTATGAGATCCTACCGCTCCAGAGTCTGGGATTTAATAGAAAGTTTTGATGCTTTCAATATTACCAGCATTCCCCGGACACTAAATACCAAAGTTGATCACATGGCAACCATAGGGGCTCATTTTGATCCAGATGTAGACCTCTTGGCCGGTAATTCAGTAGTCAATATGGTGGTCCACCCGACTATTCCTGATAATAATATATATTGGCAAGTATTTGAAAGCAATGAGTAGATTGCTTTGTTTATTCAAAGCTTGAGAGAATTTGCCGATCACTTGCAACCTAGGATCAAAGAGGCTTATGGAGACCAGATTATCCAGCTAAAATCCAACAAGCTCCCCAATGGTCTGATCATCTTGGAGAATTTGTTTGATCATGAGGATGTTAAGAAGGATAAGTGGAAGCTCATAGCGGACAAAGGAGATTACACTGAGATGTCAGTGGGCCGTGAAAGAATCCTTAAAGTAGGCAAAGGTGTTTCCGCTGAAGATAGGGTGAAATTGGCTCGATACTATGATGAATATGAAGGCGTCATGGCTTGGTCTTATGATGATCTAAAAGGTTACAATCCCAGTGTCATTCAACACACCATCGAACTCACAAATGAAGCTAAGCCAGTCTGACAAAAATAGAGGCCTGTCAATCCTAAGATCGAATCCCTCATGGCTCAGGAGTTGAAGAAGTTGATCAAGTCAAGGATTATTTATCCTATAAAACACAGTACATGGGTATCTAATCTGGTCCTAGTGAGGAAAAAGAATGGAGACATTCAACTCTGTGTGGACTTTCGGGACCTAAATTGTTCATCACTCAAGGATCATTATCCCCTACCGTCAATGGAGCAATTATTAAGAACTATAGCTGGATCAGAAATGTTTTCTATGCTCGATGGTTTCTCAAGATACAATCAGGTAAGTGTTAAAATGGAGGATCAACACAAGACCACTTTTACCACCAAGTGGGGGATGTTTGCATATCAAAAGATGCCTTTCGACTTGTCAAACGTTGGGGCCACTTTCCAAACGGCCATGGATCTGGCTTTCAAAGAGCTAATAAATAAGATTATCTTAATATATTTAGATGACCTAACCATGTTTTCTAAACACCAAGAGGATCATTTCGATCATCTTGAGTTAGTCCTGCAAAAATGTCTGGAATTTGGGATCTCCTTGAACCCCAAAAAGTGTATTTTCAGGGTTCCCCAAGGGAAGTTGCTGGGACATATAGTTTCTAAAGAAGGCATCTCTATCGACCCTGACCGGGTCAAGGCTATCAAAGAGCTCCCCCTTCCAGTCAACAAAAAGGGAGTGCAGTCATTTTTGGGAAAAGTTAATTTTGTCAGTCATTTCATTTCCAACTTCGTTGGGATAATAAGACCTATCACCCTTATGCTTAAGAAGGATGTACATTTCAAATGGACCACCGAAGCCAAAAATGCCTTCGACCAAATAAAGCATGTCATCTGTTCAGCCCCAGTATTATCTAATCCGGACATGTCGAAAGATTTCATAATGTATGTCTATTCCAGTCAGCATAGTATTGCCATGGTCTTAACTCAAAAAGACACCCAAAAAGGAGAAGAGCACCCTATCACCTTCCATTCAAAAACTCTCAAAGATTATGAGCTCCGCTATAACTTTGTGGAAAAACAAACCTTAGCTGCTGTAAAAGGACTGAAATAATTCAGGCATTTCATTGCCTGCAACAAGACCACAGTGTATGTAGCTCACCCCGTAGTAAGAGAATACATTATGGAGGGTGACATCACAGAAAAAAGAGTGAATTGGATCACTAAGATCCTAGAATATGATGTTGACATTAGGCCCACAAAGCTAGTCCGCAGGAGAGGTTTATGTGAGTATATAGTGCAGGATGGTGAATCACGTGTCTTTGAAACCATCCCAAAAGAGACGGTTATGTTTATGCCCAACACCCCCAGTGGAAATTGGATTGACAATAGGAAAAATTTCATGAAGACAGGGATCTTTCCCAAAGATCTCCCCCCGACCAAGAGGAGATTCTACCGACTCCAAAATAGCGGTTTCTGCCTCATAAATGAAATTCTTTTCAAAAGGAATTTCAACAGAGTCCTACTCCGATGCGTAGATCAAGGCCAAGTTGATAAAATTCTCCAAGAATTTCACTACGGCCCCTCAGGAGGTCATTTCTCCGCCCCAACAACTATGATCAAAATTACCCAAGCTAGATACTTTTGGCCATCCATGTTCAAAGATGTACATGCTCTAGTAAGAGGATGTAAAGAATGTCAATATTACACGGGGAGAGGTAAGAAAGCGGCCATGCCACTCAGGCCTGTGTTAGTTGAAGAACCTTTTGCTTAATGGGGACTCAATTTTGTTGGAATGATCAATCCCCAAAGCTCAGCCAGACATAAATGGATCCTCACCATCACAAACTATTTCACCAGATGGTCTAAAGTTGTTCCCCTGTGGAATTCATTTGAAAACAAGGTGCTATTTTTCCTGGAAGAACTGATTTGCTGGTATGGTCCCCTAAAAACTGTTATATCTGATAACGCTCGTGCATTCACTGGCTCATGGATCACTTAGTTCACTCTTAGCAGAGGTATTTATCTCAAAACCTCCTCTAACTATTATCCCCAAGGGAACAGTCTGGCGGAATCTACTAACAAGAACCTGATTTGACTTATCAAGAGGATAGGCGTAGAATATAAGAGGGAGTGGCACCATCACTTGAGGAGTGCATTATGGGTCGACCGCATAACACCCAAGCAGATTCTCAAGAGTTCCCCGTACAAGCTGGTATATGGGAAAGACACATTTTTTCCTCTGTCACTGGAAATCCCAGCGTTACAGTTACTAAAATCTATGGATATCGTCAAAAATGGCCCAATGGCTGTAAGGCTAGCAGAGATTATGGAGTTAGAGGAAGTGAGGGAGGCCGCCTTCATAGCTCTCTAGGATAGGCAAGAGGTCATAAAAAGATGGTTCGATAGTAAAAAGAGCTCTGATGTTATATTCGCCCTCAGAGACCTTGTTCTAAAGTACAATGAGAGAACGACAAAGCTAGGTCAACACACCAAGTTCGACTACCTATGGGAGGGTCCTTTCCGCATCATAGGATGTAAAGGTTTCAACGCCTTTGAGTTAGAGGACATGAATGGAGACTCCCTCTCCATCCTGGTTAATGGTTTTCATCTTAAGCCTTATTATTAAGGGTCCTTCCCCTTTTTCATGTAAATAGTGTACATTATGTGCATATGTGTGGTGTGTATTTATTTTAATTATTTTCATCTCAGCGCCAAAAGGAAAGAGAGACTAGATAAAGAAAAAGCAAAATCATTATATTAAGTCTTTCTCATACTATTACAAAATGTGTGGGCCCTCGGCCTCTAGTTTGTTTACATCTATCAGTTCCAGCACAAGTCGCGCCTTGCCAAGAACTCAGAGGCTAGTCTCAGTATCCTCCTCCTCAGTATCGGAGTCCCCTTCTTCTCCTAGCCATTCAAAACCAGAAGAACTCTTAGGCTCCCTGTGCATGAATATAATGACCAGGTTAGGAGGCTGATCAGGAAATAGGACTCTTGGGAAGATATAGTCCCTGAAACTAGTATACCATTCTGTGCCTTCCAGAATAGGGACCATCATATGTAGTCATAGAAGAAACTTGGCAGCTAGCTCAACACGGTACCTATGGGAGGACAGTGACATGGTTTTCAGGCCATTAATAAGTGGACGCCACCTAACTTCTTCATTCTGAAGGATGAAGCGCTCTAGGTCAGATGCCATAGGGAGTCTGAGGAAAGGTACATGATACACAACTACATCTTCAAGGCCCCCCAGATAGTCTAAAGGAAAGAGGGCTTGTGTCAGCTGTGTGTTCAGTAGCCCAGATTGGCCGTAGTCCAGCAGAGAAGCCACGAAGTGCGAGCAGATATCTATTTTCACCCGGTATCGGTTTGGATTGCCAATGAAATCTTCCCCAAGTACCCATTTGATGGCAGAAATTATTAATGGATTTTTCCTTTTCATCATCCCTTGCAGTCTCCGGTCTGATATATTCCTTAGGAAAGTGACTTGCGCCCTTCTGCTGACGAGCCGAACTGGAGTATCCATTTCTTCAGAAACTCCATCGTTATAGCTCGCATTGTGATGAAAAAATGTCTGAAAAGACATATTTATAGCAAAAATCTTGGCAGATAAGCAACCAGCAACTTGAGCCCACCCTTGCCCCATTTTAATGCCTCTGTCACACCTCTATTAATTTGCGTCATGTGAATGGGGTTATTTCCAATATATTGGCGTCTAGTCAGTCACTTCAAAAAAGGAATGAATGGAAATAAAGAGCCATACATACTTTCAAGTATGCCCCCCCCTTAAATGAACCAGCTCCGCCAACCCATTTCGTCTCATGCGGCCATTATCCCTAGCTGATCCCATCGATTAAAGAAAGATTTAGCCCAAGGTACTCTTCTCGAGGAATGCCATCACAATCAAGTAGCTTTTGGGAAAGCGGGAATGATGGCTCCCCTCATTTGTGGAAGTTGATCGCAGCAGCAGTTTAGTTGGTGCGCGTGTCAGCCGAGCCCTAGCTTTCACAAAAAACAAGGCATGTCATGCATGTAAAAGCTCAAAGCTTCTCCTGGTCATCAATTTGTTCATTTTATTGCCAAGGAGTTAGGCCAGAAGATGATGCACAAGTTACCATTCTCAACTTCCAGTCTAATAGCAGTTCAGGAAAGGCCGATTGTCGCCTTGATGGATTCAGAGGCCTCATCCGCGAAAGCCGCTCCTAGGGGTTTTTGGGTGGATATTTTCAAGGAACTATCTTACTCTTCTCACACCATCCCACCAAAGAAGGATTATCCAAAGACAAAGGCCAAAAAGAAAGCGACAACTTGCAACCCGTCGGTTGTGCTGGATTCCTTAGAAAACATCTACGAGCCTGAGATCCGAAAGCAACCCAAAAACCTCAGAGAGGCTGCCTATTCAAGGATGTTGCACCACAAAAATGACCCCTATTCTGTCACGGTGTATTTTTGGAAGAGTAGTGCTCCCCAATCCTTGGTCCCCGTAGTTCCCTACTATCTTGAACTTATAGCTTCCTGTGTAGAGGCTTTTGATCCTACCTCATTTTCTGTCAGCGGCTCGCACTTGAAACTGATCATATCTCTAGAGGCCATTAGGGAAATGCTTTGCTCCCCAATCTTGGAGAATACTAAGGTTTTCTCAAGGAGATCCATGGAGGAATTCTAGAGCACCTGGAGGGATGCATTAACTTTCTGTTAGAATGCCCTCAATTGGAATTTATGAACAGGGCCTCCGAAGTTCCCTTTGTCATATAGTGATCTGAAACAAGAGGACCTTAGAGATATTTCATCTACCCTTGCTTGGTTGTGTGGTCATGATAGCGACCAGAATATTACAGCTTCCATGATGGGCTTTCTTTTCAAATGCAGGAAGCAAAGGGAACCTTTTCACTTCGACTTCTCCATGACTATCGCTAAGGCCATGGTCAAGCAGTTATCTAAATTCCAACAGCTATGACATTTTAGGTTCTCCTTAGTATTAGTGCACCTGCTTCTGCATCAGAATGAAGCCTTTTTCCCACAGTTCATGTGCTTGTCCACTTTCAATGAGATGGGAAGTGTATTGCCAGTATCTTGTTGGACGCCTTTCTTGCTGGCCTCTTATGACTCCTATCAGTTTTCTCACTTGTTCTTGGCTCCTATACTCAAGGATTTTAGAGTGATTCCCAATGAGCCTCTCGCCCATTTTTCATAGGTCCAAATGAATTGGATGCAGAATGAATGCCCTCCTTATGACTAGTTTGTGGGCCCAGATTTCTCTTTCATCCACGTGCATGGTTTCTCTGAAGAGCCATTTCGGCTACCTACTCACATGACCGATAGAACCCTAGCTCTGGAAATGGTGAGGCAGCTGGTAAGGGTTGAGCAAACAATTGGAGCCAGGAAGCATGATACTTCCATCACAGAGGATAACAAGGCCATTGGCCCAATTACCCTAGTAAGAAGAAAGGTAACGGAGGAAACCCTGACATCAAAGCTGGTGCAGATGGGTTTCGCAGTAATTGATGACTTGTGGAGTTACGACCCTGATGGCTGCTTGAGAAAAAGAAAAAACACTGTGAAGCATGAGCCTCGAGACTCATGGGCGGAACGTACCAACCCCCGGGTTGACAACCCAAGCAAATATGTGGGCCCTGATGATTTTATTATTTTGGATCGGCCCTCAGGGTTGATATTTTATTCCCGAGTGCAAAGAGTCAACCCCGCGAAGCCAATTCCTCGGGCATTGTTAGAAAGTATGAAAACTTTATCCTGGCCCAGAAAGAAAAGAGAAATTTTTTGGGTCTATCGTCAGGAAGTGAATTAGCTTAGAGCTAGCCTTGGAAACACACACCTAGATGAGCATTTCAAGAAGGAATGGAGTAAAGTAAATAAATCTGATGATGAGACAGGTGAGAGTTCCTTGCATGGGGACTCATCTCCCGAGATGGCTGCTCAGTAGGAAGTTGGGACTATAAGTACCGAAGGGCAGGAGCCAGAGCCAGAAATCCCTCTTTCTCTAAACAGTGCAACTTGCAGACCTCGTTCACAGTCTAGTAAGAGGCAGTCTGAGAAACAGTCCTCTGAGGGCCCCCCAAAGAAGAAGCCATATTTTAGTGGGTTTGAGGAGATTTCACCTAATACATCAACGACAGAATCAACAGATCTTCAGTCGCTGTAGCCTTCGGCTGATCAAGTACACCCCTTTTTCCCTTCTTCCCATTCTCTGAATGTTCTTGCAGCTGCTCTCATGCCTATCGTGCAAACCTCAGTCCCTACTGCTCTTACGTTGGCCCCTGCGGGCATGACAATTAATCCCCAAGATGTGCCTGCACAGACTTTTGCTCCTCTCCCAGCCGGAACCCCTATACCTACAACTTTTCAGTCGCCCACATTAGAAGCGGTCCCTATGTCGCACAGGCTAGATTTCAAAGAGTTTTCCCCCTAGAGTATGGTTGCGGTGTCTGCTAGTTCCTTCCTATTAGTGACTTCCCCTTTTGTCCCATTATTTTCCCTGCTGGCGGTGACTCATTCGGTCCAATCCTCCTTCGCTGCCCCATTTTTGCATTTCCCTTTCGCTGTCCCTCTTGGTGCAGTTTTTGCAGGTCAAGCCATCGATCACCCGAATAGATTCCAGCAGCAGGTTGTTTATGATTGAACCATTGGTTTGAATAAGGCAAATAAGAGGAAGGAGAAGGAAGGTGTTTGTTGTGCTCATCCTCACCTGCAAACCCATTTCAGCGAGCAAAGAGATTGCCTTTACTTTGCAAATCTAGTTCCCAAGATTGACAAGCCAGAATCCTAGATGAGGCCCGATGATTATGAGTTACAAGCAATGGGCATTAGTCTCCAAAGCGCCACAACATCTAACAAGGTTGGGATGATGGAAGAAACTTCTAAAGCAGTGTCCACAGACTTTATTAAGAAGAGTCGTCGTTTAGGAAAGCTCCAAGCAGAAAATGCTAGTCTCCGTGATTCTCTTTCCTAGCAAAGGAAGGAAGATAAGGCTCATGTGTCAGAGATCAATCGTCTGCAAAGCCTACTAGCTCAAGCAAACACAGAAAAAGGAAAGTTACAGTTGGCCCTCAACAGTGTTGGTTCCCAGCTAAAAGGTCAGGAAGTGACAAGAAATGTAGCCCTGAAGGAAGCGCAAGATAAAGATTCTGAGATACAATGACTGAAGGCCACTTCTAGGGATGTCGTC
This sequence comes from Cryptomeria japonica, assembly GCF_030272615.1. Lineage (NCBI taxonomy): Eukaryota > Viridiplantae > Streptophyta > Pinopsida > Cupressales > Cupressaceae > Cryptomeria > Cryptomeria japonica. The sequence goes on from NC_081415.1 coordinate 408,112,520, forward strand.
TAGGTTCAGATGCAATTGTGTGAAGAAATCCTTCTCAAAGAAGGCTATGCCCATCAACTAAGTGAAGCCCAGGTGTCGTGGACAAATGAGAGGATGACTTTCGAAGCCGAACTGGAAGCGAAAGAAGCAAGTCTTGAGCAATCCGGTAAACATGTTTCAGAATTGGAAACTCTTCTGTAGCAGGAGCAAAATCATACATTGCAGCTGCAATAGACCATCAGGACCGGAGAAGCAAAAATCCTAGCTTTAGAAAATCAGGTGGCTATTGAGCAAAACAAAATCTAGTAGCTCTTGCAGGAAACAGTTGGGAAAGATAATGTAATATCTCGATTGATGAACATCCCACCCCCTCAGCCGATTGCCCCAGACTTCTCCACCATGCTGACAGAGCTGTATGTTTCTCATTGGGAAAAGGTATAGCAGTTCTACCCATCTTTGTAGCTAGTGTTAAGATTCCTCAGTGATGTGCAATCCCTCTGTGCTGAGGTCGAGCACCTTATAAATAATTCTATGCTTATCATCGGTCCAAAATTTCCAATAGCCTAGACTCTTATTCAGTTGCTTTATTCCTCTCTAGAGGAGGAACTTAGGGAGAAAGGGATTGCAGTTCATCGGCAATTGATCAAAAGGACTAATGTCTTCATAAATCACCGCAGGATAATTATGCAAGTGTCAGTTGCTCTAGCGCCTTTTCAATTTTCAGTACCAGATATTAAGCGACATGTCAAAAAATTTGTTTCTCTAGGCTTGCCTTCCCCTTTCCCTACGGATGGTTCTGTGTTACGGATTGAGCAAGTATTGTAGCGGATCAAGATTTTACAGCAAGACAGAGTTTTTCTGCAACGGCTGGAAGCCCTATTTCAGTGAATGAAGTGGAGGGTCTTTTGCATCCTCTAGCCTAGCTCTCCGCTCTCCTGAACCAGGTCCAAGACGAACCTATACCTCTGCCCCTGGATGAAGTAATTTGCCTAGAGCAATATTTCTAAGAGTTGGAAGCACAAGTTACGCTCTCAGAGGATGAATGGCTGCCCTTGAAGTAGGTTTTTGATCTTTTTCACCCCATTGTGGGTTGAGGTTTGGTTTTCGAACCAGCAATTTTGATTATGTCTTTGGCTCAGATGCTTACAGAGATTGCAAGTGTTCTTTGATTTCTGTTGGTTTATTTCATATTAATGATATGGCGCATCCCCTAAGTATTTAGCATCTCATTTTCTTAAGAAAGTATTTGTTTTTTCTCCCTTTCCTCAAAACTCAAGGAAGAGATGGCTTCTCAACTCCAGAGGTCATTCAGTGTTTCTTTGCGCGAGTCGGTCCCCCCAACACTGAATTTCTCATAAGGTTGTTCATCCCCGAAGCAAAATTTAGAGTCAACATATACCTTAGGTGCCGGTTCCTTTTTAGTTTGGACACTTCATGTCACTCTAGTAATTTTTGTCACTGGAGGTTCTTGGTCATCCTTTTTCTTCTTTCCTTTACCACTACTGGTTGGAGCACTACTAGTTTCAGCTTTTGCAGTTTCCTCCTCAACAATATCCAGTATTTTCTTCTTTTTTTCCACTAGAGATGCCAATAGGTTATTGGCATAACCAATCAATAAGTCATAATTGACTTCATAGCTCATGTCTTCCATTTCATTTTCTCTTGGTTCAATAGCTTCCATCAAATATAAATTAGTGGTGACTTTGAAAATGATGTCCTTAGCAAAGTTTTTCACCACATCCTTAGGTAGCCTTACCCTCATACTCATTTTCTTCTAAAATTCATTGAAATATTTGTTCATTGTAGCCGAGAAGGTTTTCTTAATAGGCTTAATGTTGTTCTTGATTTGAGCAGTTACTGGTAGGTCTTTAGACCATTCTAAATCACCAGTTCTCGGTAGGAAATTCTAAAAGTAAAATAATAGACCAATCAGTAACTGACCAAACTTGAACTTTTGACTATTGCCCTTGTTGATTGACTGTAGATTCAATATTAATTGACTTCTTATGGCCTCATAAAGGTCATAATTTGTATTCCCAACAATCATTTTATAGGCAGTATGCCCTGTTGTAGATGGTAGACTGTTCATTCTACTAGAATAGAATATCTAGTAGCCTATAACCATAGTAGCCAGTTTAACCGTTGGGTCCTTAATGTTATTAACAGAAAAATCACGCCTGTCAGAGGTTGATGAGGTTGAAGTGGTTACCGTCTCCTTAGAAATGCGCCTCATCTTAGGCACTTCACTGGTTGACCAAAAACCAGTCACAACTTGAATAGCCTCCTTGGTTATAGTGTGTGTCCTTTCCAAATACATATTATCACCATGAACATGACTCAAAATGATTTGGATATGTTCCTCTTCAAAATCCTCAAGAAAATAAGCTACATTATGAAAACCTTTCTCATAAACCCTAATATACTCAGGTTGAATATTTCCGCTCTTATTGCAAAGGGTTTTCAACTGAGAATAAATTGACAATGATCCTAAATCTTCAATTTTATAATTAATGTTGCTAGAAAAATCTCCTTTTACAATGAATCCTTCGGGAACTTGAGATAAAGCATTATAAGACATAATTCATTCTGATTCTACAACCTCCATAGGTTCTGATGTGATCATTAACCTCTCTACTTGCTTAGATGATGAAGCCATTTCAGATAAACTAGATTTGGAGAAAGATTTACAAAGAAATACCTCAATTTACACGCACTGCCTCAGTTACCGGTTGGTTTCTCAAAAGCACACCAGTTCAGCCTTCACAAACCTTCAAATCAGCTTCAATCATGCAAATCATGACATGAATTTGACTAAAACCAGCTAGCAATTCTATCTTCGCTCTGCAAGTGCTCCAAAATTTTCTTTAGAATGCATTTAGGGTAAAAATAACATAGTAAAACTCACTTTTATCCTTTGTACCTACTGCATTAAATGCTTGACCATTAGAGTTACAAACCCTAATACACCGCTTAATGATGCATAGAATACTAACAAGTGTAAAACCGATTGATGAACTTTTGAAAAACCGATTAACAAAAGATATCAAGATTTCACACATAACAACTCAAAATTCAAACTCTCTTACCACTCTTCTTTCAAGGGGTTTGGAAGTAGATTTATTGCTATACTCCCCTTAGCCCTATTGAAAGGCTCAATTCATCAGTGCAAGATTCTCCACACTGGGTGAAGGATTGGATTCTTCTATAGGTATATCATTTCTTTTCTTTTTCCAAATTCGGTTTATCTCTTCTCTAGTTTCCTCAACATGTACCTTTTGCTTTCCTTTTTGATCATTAGAATGATTGATCAGTTTGTTCTTTCTGGATCTATAAAACTTCGCCATGTGTCACAATTTACGACAATGATAGTAGGCTATTCCAGATGATCCCCAAGGTCATGCATTGCCTCTTCCAGTTCTCCTTCTACAATTCATAGCCACATGACCATAATTGTTACCAATGGTGCAAATGACATTAGTTACCTTTTCCATCTCAAATGGACTAAACCAGTGGACATAGGGTCTCTGCCAGTTCATGTTACCCTGATTATCATAGGTTCTCATCCAGTTTCAATTAGGTCTTGGATTCATGTGAGGTAGTGGATTATTTTCTCCATATCTGCATTCAATTGATCCGTGTCCATATATTTTGCATGTGAAACAACGACCTTCAAATCTCTTAGATACATACCTAGTATTTGCATTGTAACTTATATTTCCACTGGGTTTGCTTCTACACACATTTGCAATATGTATAGGCTTATGATAGACAAAGAAGACAGGTTTAAAAAATTTCTTACTAGTAGGCTTGTTAGCCTTAGGAGCAATTTTGTCCTTGTGAATATTGTTCTTTGTATTGAAAGACTCCTTTCTCAGATGTGTTAAAACCTAGTCTAGAAGTATCACCTTTCATCCTTTGTGATTAGATCTGCTCATCTAGCATGGTAGTGTTAGGGGTCCCATAGCTACTAAGAGGGGGGGGGGGGGGTGAATCAGTATCTAACTGGTAATTACAATTTCTTAACTTAAAACATGTACAACATAATATAACAGTGTACCAATATGCAAGAAATAATGCAATAAACAGAATCAAGAACATCCACATGAAAAGTACACCATAACACAGGATTTTAACGAGGAAACTCGATGTGGGAAAAACCTCGGTGGGATTTGTGACCTACAATATTCACTTACTGGCCAATAAGAGAATATTACTTACAATAGGGGCCTACACATGCAAGAAGGCCAACTGCCTAGAGCTCACTGCTCAATGGGAAGTCACACTGACTTACAAATAAGGATTATACTAATCCAATAACTTGTACTACTTTACAATAGCATCTTCAATGTCAGATTCAGTACCGGTTCCTACTCTGTTCTTTACATTTACCCTTTGACCTATATTTCACACATTAGGTCTACCTAATATTTTCCTTTTTACTTCTAACTTACTCCCACAAATGTCTACAATGATCTCCTTTATATATAAGAGTCATTTTACAATTTTCAACTCGGCTTACAATAATAAACAAAATATTGTATAACAAAATCATGTTGGCCTCTATGCCAGTATACTTCTTTTCTTCTGTGTCTGTGCCAGTGTCGGTGTCCTGAGTGCCAGTGTTGAGTGTGATCTACTAATGCTGGTATAATGTCTTTGCCGGTGCCATAGGATTGCAAGGTTGTCATCAATGACAAAACCTTCAATCACATACAATGTCTCATTGGAGTGTGCATATGCCAACAATCTCCCCCTTTGGCATTTATGGCAACACTCATGACAAATTTCAAAAAGTATCCAAAAATGTGTAGTCCAAAAATGTTACCAAAAATGTGTGTGCTCCCCCTGAGCATATGATTCCTGTGTTTTGAATTTTTTCATCCCACTACTCCCCCTTTGGCATCAATGACAAAGGTTGTCAAGGTTTTGTAGTTTCAACTATCCATAACTTCAACCTTGTAGCTGGGTAGTTATAATCTAAAAAAGATCTCCCAAAATCAATGTTTATACTATCTGTAAACTTCTTACTATCCTTTATTGTTGTCTCAGTTCTCTTCACTATACCGGTGAGATGCCGTAAATGCTCTGCCAGTGTTTTGCTTCCCTGTGCTAATGCCTCAGAAATTTCCTTCCGCAAAGATGCTAGATAGTCCAATCTTGGACTTAGTTTAGATCTCAAATGTTTTGCCTTCTTTATTATTCTTTCTTTCTCTTTTTCCAATTTGAGTAGTTCTTCCTCAAAATTTGCTATCTTCTCTTCAAAAAATGATAGTGTATCAGGTGAGTTGACAAAACTATCTGCAAGTTTATTTATCTCATCCTATACCTTGCACATTTTCTTGTCAATATCTACAGTCAAAAAGTTTGTTTTACAGGTATCTTTATACAGATTTTTGTATTCTTTCAAAAAATTACATAGTTCCAGTAGAAGTGTGTCAAAATTTCTATTACACTTCTTTATTTCCTCTTCAAAGAATTTCTTTTTTTCAATTTCTACCTTATCCTTTACTGAATCTTCCTTTATTTTCTCAATGTTTTCTGAGATATATTTACACAGTGTATCCAATTCTCCTAAAGAATCTTTGTTATCTATATTACAGTTGGGAGCTATTACCTTCAAAATTGGTATGGAATCATCAATTGCTTTGTAAGCTTGTGAGTTGCAGTCGATTATTTTCTTGATAAAATCTAGTAGCATCTCAGTCACATTTTTTGATTTGTATGCTGATGATGATCCAACAATCTGAGTACCGGTGGAAGTAACCAAGCTTGTATTGACCTCTAGTAGGTCAGTTTGTGTCTGCATTTCTTTAAGCACTGGTTTTCCTATTTCACTAGTTACCGGTGGCACTGTTTCCTTATGTACCTGTTCCGGTTGATGTTGTTCTGGAGCCTTTACCTCTGTTTGTTTCTCTATATGTTGTATTGCCTTAGTCTATGCCTCAATCTCTACCTTTTTCTCTTTATCTTCTACCGGTTTCTCAGTTTCCCCTACTACCGGAGGCTCATTAGCCATATCTAACTTATCAGTTGTATCTTTGTCTACTACTATGTTGATCTTCTAAGTATCAACATCCACGGTGTATAGGACTTCAGAATTAGGATTATAATCCTCTACATCCATACTCTTAGCTGTCGGTTGATCTTCAGTAGTTGTTGTTTTCACCGGTGGAGTATTTAATGAAGGTGGGGGTAAGTTGTCTTTAACTTTGATGCTTGGTGGTCCACCAACTTTTCCTTTCCCTTTGTCTCTGTCTTTCTGATAAACCTTTATAGGTTTAGGGTTCTTGTACTCTTCTTGTTTTTCTTTCTCAACCTGGAATATATCCCATCCATCTTTTGTTTCCTCTATCACCTCATTAACTCTTCCTACCATTAGTGAAATATGGCGATGTGCAGTAGAGAATACTGACTGATTTGCTTGAGCAATTAAATCATCAATTTTTTGTGGAGAGTTTACCGGATATACAGCAAGTAATTTCTCAATTTTTATTTTCTTATCCAATTCTATCACTGCCTATCTTCTTGCCTCTAGTCTTTTGAATAATTCATCAGGAATTTCATTGACTACTTCCATCAAAAATTTCTTGTACATATCCATGTGCAATATAACACTGTTTTCAACTTGTTCTTTCTCATTAGTTGTTAGAGTGTCATAAATTTTCTCTATGTTTTTAGTTTACCTTCCTCTGTGATTTCATTCAGCAGTACATCAAGAGGGGCCAAGTCTCTGTTTGTCCTCTTCTTCTTCTTGGGTATCAGTTTCTTCTTTGGTGTGGCCTTTCTTACCGGAGATCTCACAGCTTATTGCTTTTGCCTTGTCCTCCTAGGTGAAGGTGTGGTTGCCGATGAGGGATCTCTTTTTCTTACAACTCGTTTAAAAGTTGTAGTCATGTCACTTCCTGAAGAAGTACCTAGTGGTGATAGGTGAGTTTCAGGCTATGGAGCTACTAACTCATCCTCTGTTATGCCGGTTTTCTTCAATACATCTTCTTTAATGGGTTTTGCTTGTCTAGACCCTTTCCTTACAACTACCTCAACCTTTTTCACCCTTTTCTTTGATTGAATTTGTCTTTCAATATTCTTTGCACTACCAAATACTTCTTCCTTTGGCTCTTTGGGGGCTTCTAGAAGTGCTTTGGCATATGTTTCAACTATGTGATCATCCGTTTCATATCCCATCTCAATTACCCAAACTATCCTTGGGATGACCGCGTCCATCTAGATTTCATCTTTCTTGATGACAAAGCATATATCATCTTTGTATTTGTCTACAATTTTCTGAGATAACCTTACTCTTTCCTTCATTTTGGTCTTTAATGCTTGGAAAAAGTCATGAATATTGTTTTCCTTGTTCTCACCCATGTTATTGAATAGTTCAGTCAATTGTTTTCCTACCAGTATGTCATATCCAAGTTCTTTGTAACCTATACCAGGAATCTATTTTGTTATGTGTAGCATTAGACATACTAACAAATTTCCAAATCTGAAAGTTCCTTTCTTGTCCTTCTTGATCTTTCCAAGATTGTCAATTAGTTCATCCTTTAACCCCTCACATATGTCAATTTTTGCATTATCTGTGACCATGTCATAAGCACTCTTAATGCATAAACTTGAAACTAAATGAAGTCTATTAGCATGAGTAGCTTTATAACCTAATATCATACTGATGAATCTCACATTGATATCTATTATATGATTAACCCTTAGAGACCTTTTGTCAAATGTTGCACCATTTAGGTTTATAACTAGGTCATTGGAGACCTTCTTGGTTTTGTCTGGTCTTTTACCAGTGGTCGGTAACCCTATGACAGCTTTCATAGCTTCCTTGGTGATCTTATGGATTGCATCTAACCAGAAAAACTCTCCATGTACCCTGCTTAAAATTATCCTAATCACATCCTTTGGAAATTCAGGAATGCTAAGGATCTTTGTAAATCCTAGGGACTCAATGATTTTATGCTCATCTTTAACATTGTTGGTTTTATCACATATCATGGTTTTATATATGTTTTTAATTTCCTCATCTCCTAACTCTTCAATGTTGGAGTGGATGTACATTCTGGGGTCTTCAGCATAGACAACTCCCTTAGGAATTTGAGAAAAAGCACCTAAGGTATCATCCTTCTTTGCTATCTTGGGAACTAACTGAAATATAGGCCTAGGTCTTTTTATTACTTCAACAACAGTAGGGTTTGCTATGTATTCAATTGCAGAGGTGGATGCCATGATTAAATACCTTTGATTGCCTTGGATGAATGATTGCTTGGAGTGTGCTTGCTTCTTTCTTGAAATGCCTTAGCTCGGAGTCTTCGAACTCTCTGAAAATTTGAAATCTTGGTGAAATGAAATGGAGCCAAAACCTTAACGTTATAGTGTCTTTTCACCATCTACCACATTAATTGCATGCCGGTTAAGTATTCACTTAACATTGTTTGCCGGTAATAAGTAATTTTCAACTTCTTATCTCTAATCGAGGGAATAATTAGCACATGTATCAATGGATTTCCAAACCCTCAAGGAAATTTTCTTCAATTAGATGAAGAACTTCCTACCGATGGAGCACTTCTCTGTCCTTCTGGTGAAGTATCACTCTGTCCTGCCAGTGAAGCATTGATTGGTTCTACCGGTGGAGGAGTATTCGCAATATTTATATTAGCTTTTCTAATCCATTGTTTTGAGAATTCTTGCTTAACCTCTTCAACCTTTTCTTTACCTTTGAAGCTAGAATTTTTGTTGTCTATCGGTATTCCTTTACTTCTACATAATTTAGCAATATGCCCAATCTTGTTACATGCATAAGTTACATTATTCTTCTGAATAGCTTTCCCATAACCTATGTCAATTTGTGTTTTGCATTGATTTCATAAATGTCCAAATCTTCCACAAACATAACATCTCACATTCATTCTGCAGTTTTCAGAGTTGTGACCAACTTTGTTGCAATTAGAACATTGACCGGTGGGTGTGTTGATATTCTGATAATTTCTAGATCTACATTCATTTTCTCTATGACCATACTTATTAAAATTAAAGCATTTTCCATTGAATTTATAAGCATTAGGTTGTCTTACCAATTTGCTGTGATCCTGAGTATTTTCAGTACCGGAGCTTTCACCAACTTCAAAGCCAATTCCAGAAGTGTCACCTTTAGGTTTTTGATTCTTCAGCAAGGTGCCAAGTTCCTCTGAGCTTTTCTTGAATTTTTCTTTGTGTTGATTTGCAGTTTCCAGTTCTCTTTCCAAGATTTCTTTTTGTCTCATCAGTTCATTTGACTCATTCTGAGTATGCATCAGATTTGTCTTCAACATGTCATTTTCATAGCTAAGTCTTGTATTCTCATTTGCTGCATCACTTAGTCTTCTGGTCAATTCTTCTTCGTTCGTCTTCCTATCCTCAATCTCTTTGCAAAATCTCATAGTCATATCCTGCATTTCATTTTTTGTTGTCATGATCTCTTGTTTCAAGTTGCTTATCATATCATTAAGTGATTCCTTTTCATCATTCTCATTTTGTAATTTTTCACAAAGTTCTCTTCTCTTATTTCTTGCAACAGTAAAATTTTCTTGAAGTGTCTAAATGATATCCTAAGCTGCCCTTAAATCATCTTCTAGTTATATATTTTTCAATTTCTCTACATCATAGTCTGTAAGAGCTCCTTCAAGTTGCTTCATTAGATTTTCCATCTTTACCAGTGTCAAGATCTTCCTCAAGCTGTTAGGCTTCTAAAAATAGAGGACCAGACTTTGATACCAACTGTTAGGGGTCCCACAGATACTGAGAGGGGGGGGTGAATCAGTATCTAACCGGTAATTAGAATTTCTTAACTTAAAACATGCAGAACATAATATAATAGTGTACTGGTATGCAAGAAATAATGGAATAAACAAAATCAAGAACATCCACATGAAAAGTACACCATAACACAGGATTTTAACAAGGAAACCCGATGTGGGAAAAACCTCGGTGGGATTTGTGACCCACAATATTCACTCACTGGCCAATAAGAGAATATTACTTACAATAGGGGCCTGCACATGCAGGAAGGCCAACTGCCTAGAGCTCACTGCTCAATGGGAAGTCACACTGACTTACAAATAAGGATTATACTAATCCAATAACTTGTACTCCTTTACAATAACATCTTCAATGCCAGATTCAGTACCGGTTCCTACTCTGTTCTTTACATATACCCTTTGACCTATATTTCGCACATTAGGTCTGCCTAATATTTTCCTTTTTACTTCTACCTTACTCTCACAAATGTCTACAATGATCTCCTTTATATATAAGAGTCATTTTACAATTTTCAAGTCGGCTTATAATAATAAACAAAATATTGTATAACAAAATCTTGTCGGCCTCTGTGTCGGTATACTTCTTTTCTTCTGTGTCGATGCCGGTGCCGGTGTCTTGAGTGTCGGTGTTGAGTGTGATCTGTTGATGCCGGTATAATGTCTTTGTCAGTGCCATAGGATTGCAAGGTTGCCATCAATGACAAAACCTTCAATCACATACAATGTCTCATTGGAGTGTGCATATGCCAACAGGTAGAACTTTTGTTGAACTTTTCCAGCTTAGGAAAGTTAGCTTTGGTTTTCAAACTGACACCCCTTTTTCCTCATCTACATCTGGTGAACCTGACATGAACACGCATCCAATTTAACACTTTTTGTGAGATTTTTTGATCAAATACAGGTTCTAGAAGACAAAATTTCTTGATTTTCATGCTCGTCACTATTTTTATGTAGGTTTCATAAGAGTTATTGTGCTTGTTGTAGGGATTAATTGATCAAAGGCTTAAAATTGGACAACAAATACCACTTAGTTTCTAATTAGGATTGGATTAATTTTTCCTTTGATGCTACAAATTTCGGTTAGTTCCTAATAAGGATTAGATGACTATTTCCTTTCATGCTACAAATTTCACTTAGTTCCTAATTAGGTGTTGGATTAATCTTTCATTTCATGCAATGAATTGCACATAGATCTGATTAGGTGATTAATTAAGTTTCATTTTAGTTGACAAATTGCACATAGTCTAATTAGGTGATTAATTCATAAATGAAATTTTTGATTTGTGTGTTAATTCTTTTGATTTGCATGTAGCTTTTTTTTCATTGCATGTTGTTTTTCTTCGCTTGCATGTTTCTTTTTTTATTTACATGTAGCTTTTTTCATTGCGTGTCACTTTTTTTCACTTGCATGTTGCTTTTTTTTTTTGCATGTCATTTTTCTTCGCTTGCATGTTGCTTTTTAATTTGCATGTAGCTTTTTTCATTGCATGTTGCTTTTTTTCTTGCATGTTGCTTTTTTATTTGCATGTATCTTTTTTCATTGCATGTCACTTTTCTTCGCTTGCATGTTTCTTTTTTTATTTGCATGTAGCTTTTTTCATTGCATTTCACTTTTTTCGCTTGCATGTTGCTTTTTAAATTGCATGCTACTTTTTTGCCTATTGTTTTTTTTAGTTGCATGTTTCTTATTACTTTTTGCTTGAATGTTGCTTTTTAGTTGCATGTTGCTTTTTTTGCCTATTTATTTTTTAGTTGCATGTTAATTTTTCTACTTAGCTTAGATTTTTTGTGTTACTAATCAGTTCTTTGCAATATTGTGGCATCCATGGGATGGAGATTGAAATTCACAAAACTACTAATTTTTTTGATGTAGAATGATTGTCAAAGATTGAAAATAAAAATAACTTATGTGAATGATGTTTTAATAGCATAGCTAACCCTTGCTATATTCTTTTCAATTTAGTTTAAAATGGACATGGATATGCCTTCTAATTAGACTAGCTCACACATTTCTATCTTTAAAGGAAATGAACTCTTATTTTCCATCTCTTGAGTGCTTTCTCGTTCTATAGGGTGGACCCACTGTTGCATTAAGTACCTTTCCACCCACCTTTGAGGCCTTGGGAGAGATGGGAAGGTGATAGCAATACCCAATTTTTTCTTTTATAGTAGAGGGTTATATTTGATTGGGGATTTGATCACCTCACAAGGATATTTTGAATTGAGATACATTGGGGATATTATCTCTCCTAATAGGATCTCGAGCGATGTTTTTCGAGCCACTATATAAAAATCTGATCAATTGGCTAAAGTGTTGATTGAATTTGATATATGTGGAGGCCTTCTCTGCACCGATAAGATCAATGAAATCCTTAGGTGGCTTGCTTCAAGATTCCATTATTGGACTAGATGCTTTGGAAATTTACTACAAACCAACTGTTTTAGATTTCCAAAAAAATTCTATGAGCTCACTCAGGCATTGTGGTACAAGCATCCATGCTAAAGAAATCCCTCATGTAGGTCCTTCAACTTAAGATAGAAAATTTCTTGAGATATTTAGGTCTTTAAAAATTCAAATCTTGGTATGTCCGAGAAGTGTGTGTCATGGAGGGGAACCAGTACTACCAAGATTCTATCTATCCAACTAAATCTGGTATTTTGGACAAGTGGATTCAACAACTATTGTCTTTTCCTAACCTAGGGTTATACTTGAATGTGTTCATTTTATAGTCAAAATCAAGCAACCATTTTGTATGTTGTGTTTGTTGACTTCTTTGAAACATAGACAAAATATTTTCCAAAAATCTAAATAGTTGTTCAAAAACTTCAAACATTCCGAGCAATCAAAATCCAAAAATTTTCCAAAACACTTCAAACTTTCCAAACAATCAAACAAAAAACTTGTCCAATAAATTCAAATCATGTCAAACATCATGTGGGAAATCAAAATTGTTTCAACCAAACTTATGATTCATTTCTGTTGGTGTAAATAATTATTCATCATGGATATTATTACACTTACTTAAGTTTACTTAAGATAATGCATTTCATAGTAGTTGGGATATGAGACACTTGGGTGTTTGTGCCACATTGGGATAGTGTGTGTAGGAGAAATTCCACCTTTTATGGTGTTGATCTTGTTATTACACTATCATATCCACTTATTGTGGAGTGATAATTCCACCTTCGGTGGGTGATCCACCTCATGTGGAATATTATATTATTTCTCCTACCTACCCACACCTATTTCCTACCTACCCTTGTTTCTTATTGAGCCACATGTCATATTTGTGTGCTCATACATATCCCTAGCCTTGCCTATATAAGCAAGCTCATCTACATTGTATGTAACAATTGAACAACTATTGAATAACTATTGGATCATTATTGTTGATCATTTCTATTGATGAGAATATAGTTTATTCTTGTCCCATATTATGTCTCTATTTTGTACATTTCATTGAGCTCTTGATCTTGGCAAAATCCAACATGGTATCAGAGCCATTGGGGCTTCATTGATTCGTCTTGAAGAGGCATTATTGCGACGTCAAGAGGCAGATTTGAGGAGTAGCATCTTTTGGAGGCGTCCTAGACCAGATCCGACCCCGCCATTGCGTCCAGAAGGCCATTTCCATGAATTTTGGTTATAAATTTGGCCTATTTTGGTGAGAAAATTTTTTTCTCCAATTTTGTCATAATCGTACGGATTTTCGAAAATTTTTATTATTTTTCAAAAAAAAAAAATTTCTTTTCTGAAATATTTTTTCCAAAAATCAAAAATAAAAAAAATCAAAAAAATTTTGAAAAGTCGAAAAAAAAAAGGGCAAAAGAAAAATAAAAAAAAATCAAATTTTGGGGGTCCGTAGACCCCCCCCCCCATACCTGCATGTCTTTTTGCAGGTCTACGCGCCATATGACGCAGTCGTCTCGAGGTCCCCGCCGTGCCGCCGCAGAACGATCCGTGCCGGACTCCGCCGCCGACGGCTCCCTGCGCCGGCTCCTCCAGTCTCCGGCACCTGCCGCACCTCGGCGCCCACACCGCCACTCGAGCGCCTCCGTCCCCCACTCTCCGCCCACAGTCCCTTCTGGCAGTCTCCCTGGACCTCCCACCGCACCCGTCCGCTCATCTCCGCCAGCACCCAAACTCGCCGCCGGTGTCTCCCGCTTGGCCTGCGGTCAACCAAACCGGAGGACCGCGCCCGCCACGTGGCAGGCGGCCACTGGCCCGCGGTACAAACTTGCCACACAGTTGTCCGTACTTCCACCACATGTACACAAAGTCAAATTCCGTACATTGCCACATCAGCAGCCAAATCAGCCTGACCAGTCATCTTTCCATATAGTACGGAATACATAGTCAGCTGGCCATGTCATCTGTCCGTACAGTATGGACGCCCAGTCAGCAGAGTGCGAAGTTTTTGCGATGGTCATACAGCTGTCAAATTTAATTGTGTGACTTGCTAACATCAGCGCCACATCAGCAGGGTTTGAAAATTTTTGGACCCCCTCTCATTGAGCTTTTTGATTTTGCAGTTCAACTTCAAATGGCCATAACTTGCTCATTTTTGCTCCTTTTTTGGTGCAATTTTTTTTTAAATGGGCTATAATTTCGTGCTCTCCGCAGAGGTGAAGAAATGTTTTGTTTTTGATGCATGAATTTTTCAGAAAATGCAGTTTTTGGTGACTATACCTGAGTAATCCCAATTTTTGCAACTTCAGAGGCTTCGTTTGGGGTCATCTGACCTCCTTTTTAGGTGCCATTTTTTTTGAAAGTGCATATTTTTTTTGTCTACTTTCATATGATGCTATCAGATTGATTCCATTGTAAGTATAAATTGTACTTTCAGATCTTGGCCATTTTTGGCTCTTTTGGTACTTGTATATTTGCTTGAAGCTCAGTTAGATTAATTGCACTATTGATTGAAGTCTCTTGTATCTCATTTGAGAAGTTGTAAAATTTGCATCATAAGACCACTTTGCCTTGTTTTGCAAGTGGCTCATTGTAATCGCACTAAGTATAAAGTGCCAAAATCATCACTTTGGAGGGGGGTACTTTGATTGAGTGAATTTGGGGGGGTGTCTCTTGTGCTTTTGTGCTCTTGTGTTCCTTCCTTTTTGCTGCTATGGGTTCTTCTAAATTTCCTCTCTTAACTCCACATAACTATGCTACTTGGAAAATTGATGCAAGGAGTAAACTTATGGAAAAAGGACTCACTCATTACATTGATGGAACTATTGTTGCTCCAGCTGATCCTAAGGCTGATCCAGTTGGTCACTTAGATTGGCTCACTAAAAATATCATGGCAATTGGTACCTTAAGAAAGTATGTATCAAAGGATCTCATTTTTCATATTGAGAAGTGTACTCTAATCAAGGATGCTTGGCAAAAGTTTCAAGACTTGTATGGTCAAGTTGATGAGATTAGGGGATATCAAATTGATAGTGATCTCACCATGTTAGATCCCAATAACTTTGATACTATACAAGATTGTGTCACTAAGGCAAATGAGTTGAGGGCACAACTCAAAGATTGTGGCATTGATAAAAAGGATACTCAATTGATATTCAACTTGATAGGCAAGCTTCCACAAGAATATGCAGCATTTGTTTCTAGTTTCCAAACCCATAGGATGACAATGGGTTCAAGCTACACAATGCCTACATTTGATGCTTTCAATGAAATGTTGATGATGGAACAAACTAAGTTGATAAGCATGGGCATTCTTAAGGCTTCTAAGTCTCAAGCATTAGTGGCAAATCAAGGGAACAAAGGAAATCAAGGAAAGGACAACTCAAACAAGAAGAAATGGCAATCAAAGCCTAAGGACAAAGCACCATCTTCTCCAAAACAAGGAGATTCATCCTCTTCCAAGAGAGATAATTCACCAAAGAGGGAGAAACCTACTTGTGCTTATTGTAAAAAGATTGGTCATGAGGAGCATCGTTGCTATTCTAAGAAGATTGATGAGCTCACACATATCATCAAAAAGCATAACATTGATTTGCCTAAAGTCTACAAGAAGGATGATTCATCAACTTCCACTTCCTCACATTCAAAAGGAAAAGGGCAAGCATTCATGGCTTCAACAAGTGGAAAGACTCACTCTTTTGGAACAAGAAAAGGAAAAGCTCTATGTGCTACTATTAGTTATGATTCAGAGAGATGGCTTCTAGATTCAGGGGCTTCTCATCATATGGCATCTTCACAGTCTATGTTCTCTACATTTAAGCCTTGCACCATGCCACAAATTTTGATGGGCAATCATACATACATGGATGTGATTGGGAAAGGATCTATTGACATTGGGGATAACTCCTTCAATGATGTGTTGTGTGTACCCCACTTGACAAACAATCTCCTTTCTATCTATCAAATCACACATGGCGCAACTAAGAGAGTTGTGGAGTCCACACCTGACTCAGTTTTCATTAGAGACATGGAGACTAGAGCTATTATTGCGACTGGGGTGGTTGATCATGCATCTCGGTTATACTCCTTTACAGATTTTGTTGATGATGATGATTTCACATTTGATGATTCTATACATGATAATCACACTTATTGTGATAGTTCAGATTTTGAGGAGAACTTTGGACACTTGAACATGGGGATTCTCACTTGTGACCCCATTCTTGAGTCTTGTATTTCATCTCCTCATATTGATATCACATCACCTATTGTACCTGATGTTGCGGATAGTGCGATAGTTTTGCCATCATGTGATTCAGTGCAGTAGGATATTCCTTGTCTTCCAGCTTCAGATTCATGGGATGATTACTTGACAGACATTGCAGGTTTGTTTGTGGAATCCTACATTGCAGATTTGGGAGACATCATTGATGACATTCATCTTCTCTTTGATGAAGATGATCCTTCTTCGATTGTTGCGAGAGCACACTCTGACCCTCTTGTTCATTCTCTACATGATCATTCTTTTGAGGTTGACATGATTGTGGATACTTATGTACAGCAGTTGGAGGAGGTCTCTTTATGTTTTGAGGAGACATGTGAGTCTTTGGGACATGTTCTACATCCATCTCCACTAGATCTTGGAGTGCCTTTTTCAGCAGTGTGGCACAGTTTACCACCTTTGGAAGGGGTATCTTTGAGCATCGACATGGGGACACTTGAGCAGTTTTCAGAGATTCCATTCATCATGAGTTTTCTTCATACATCTTCCCTTCATGATTGGGGAGACTTCATGGATACACCTTTGGTTTTGTTTCTTCCTAAGGGGAGGAATGTTGTTCGACGTTCGTGGAGCAGTTTCTTCATACATCGAGCTTCTATCATTGGTGCAGATTCTCCATTGAGGGGGGGTCACAGTTTGACTTCTCTTCTTCTCTCATATGGGGGGGACTTTTTCCTCACATGGGGTTTTGTTCCTCACATTCTTCTATGAGAGTTCTCTTGTATAGCTTTCATCTCTCTTTTGGGGGAGGGTTTTTTCCCATTGGGTTTTTCTCTCTTTCCCCACTTTGTGAGAGATTTCATTGCATTGGTTTGCATGCATTTGCATTTGTACATGGGTACCTAACATGGCCTCGTAGCTGGGACCCATCTTGCATTGCTTAGTTGCATTGTAGACTTAAGTGCATTCCCCTAAGTTGCACGTAAGGGGAGGTGTTGGTGTAAATAATTATTCATCATGGATATTATTACACTTACTTAAGTTTACTTAGGATAATGCATTTCATAGTAGTTGGGATATGAGACACTTGGGTGTTTGTGCCACATTGGGATAGTGTGTGTAGGAGAAATTCCACCTTTTATGGTGTTGATCTTGTTATTACACTATCATATCCACTTATTGTGGAGTGATAATTCCACCTTCGGTGGGTGATCCACCTCATGTGGAATATTATATTATTTCTCCTACCTACCCACACCTATTTCCTACCTACCCTTGTTTCTTATTGAGCCACATGTCATATTTGTGTGCTCATACATATCCCTAGCCTTGCCTATATAAGCAAGCTCATCTACATTGTATGTAACAATTGAACAACTATTGAATAACTATTGGATCATTATTGTTGATCATTTCTATTGATGAGAATACAGTTTATTCTTGTCCCATATTATGTCTCTATTTTGTACATTTCATTGAGCTCTTGATCTTGGCAAAATCCAACAATTTCCATATCATTGTCATTATCCTTAGCTAGATTCATTCGCATATCATTTTCATTATCCATTATCCTAAGTATTAGAGTCATCTTTGCATTAAACATCATTTTAGTAGTGATCATTATCCTCCCTAGTCTCTAGGTCGATCCTAGCATTGTTAAAAAATCATTGTTATATCAATCCCATATTATTTTAGGATAAGCTTGTACATAGTATTTACCCTCATAAGTCATAGGGTCAAATCATTATTTCCATTTTGCATTATCTTCAAAATTAGGGTGTTCTGTAGTCCAAATCCAAAGTTGTCATACTAGTCTATTTACATTTCTTCTTAGCACATATCATTTATATCCTCATTTTAAATTATATCATTTCCTTAGTATCAATCTTCACATTTGCATTTAGTCTCCAAAATTATATTTTCAAACTTAGAGAATCAAGTATTTAGATCACATCCAAAGTCATTTTTAGGGAGTCTTGATCTTGATCAACCCTTGTCCTTTTATCAATAACAATATCTCATCAAACCTAGCTTAGTATCCAAGCAATAGATGAGACTTTGTCAATTTCTCCTTTTTCCCTATCAAGGTTGTGACTTCATATATATTTCTTAGGGTTATACCTTTAGACTTGTAGTCTTAAGATTTTTAAAATTCTCAAAATCCCAAAAACATAGGATTGCATCTTGTTATCCTTTAGTCCAATTGGTCAAAATTTCAAAAGACATAGGTTTCATTTGTAATCCTTAGTTACATTTGTCTATTTTCAAAAATCTCAAAATCCAAAAATGTAGGGTTGCATTTTTCATCCCTTAGTTGCATTGCATTTCATCCCTAAACTTCAAAAATTCAAAAAAATGGCATATAATGCAATGGTTTAAATAACCTCTCAAGATTATAGGAGACCACATTCCCCATATCCATATTCCTACTCTCATGGGACCATATCATTGCAACCAAACAATCAATCATGTCAATCCAAAATATACATGTCCCAAAAAATGCATCACACCTATCATAAATAAACAAATGTCATGCCTATTTCTCCATCACTTGAAGAAAAAATAGCTCTAAAAATAGATATCTTGGAACAAAAATTTAAAAAAAGTGAAGAGAGTAGATCCCAGATGTCCAAATTATTCCAAAAATTAAGAGGTCCAAACAAAAACTTAGAGCCCATTGACATACAAGCTCTTAGTGCAAAATAAAAAATACCATCCCTTCTCCCACAAAAAAAATATGAGAAATCAATATCAATAGAAAACACATCCAGCTATGCAAGAAGACGTCCAATATCAGCCTCAAAATCCCCAAATGTATCAAAATGTTGGGCCAACACACCAAATGATACAACAACAACCTACCATCCAATGATATCAACAAGACCTACAATTTCAACAAGTACAACAATAACATGTGCCACAATATCAACAACAAATGTCACAAGCTCCTAGATTTTAACATAAAATGACTCAATCAAGGGCACACCAATAAATAATGACAGCGTCATTGCAACAACATCGTCCTTTACCAACAATGCGAGTCCACCAACCATTCCAACAAGCAAGCACATAGCTCCCTGTTCTGCTTGTAATTGTGCAAACAAGTCAACCCCTACTAATGTCACATACAATTACACAACCAATTTTTCCTTTATTCACACCACATGTCAATGAATATCCTCTTATGTCTTTAAATACACCACTAAGGGTGTCCCAAATGAAGGCAAGTGTAATTACAAACATGTCACCCTTTGGACATCAATTGAACATGATCAATGTGTCACCTATCATGCAACAAGGTCAATAAACAAATACATTGTGTCAGAGCCATATCAAAAACATGATCATCCAAACATTAAAAATACCAACCTATTTTTCTCGATAGTTTGCTTCAACAACTAGGTTAGACACATGAGACTATTTTAGAACATGTTCATTTTCCCATATCTAGCAATGACTTCGCATAAAGAATTTGCACCTCAAGTAGCCTTCATACCTCCCACCATTTCTTCATCTCCTAAAGTTTCACAATAGTCATCTACACCATCTCTATCCAATGCCACATCTAATGATGCAACCTCCCAAGGGCTATCCATAGTAGGTTTCCAAGCTAATCCAATTCATGAATCTAGTCTCTTCCATGCTTTACAAATTCAAGACCCAATCACACCATATGCTCCTATTCCAAAGAGTCCCCTACAAAGTCCATCACCCTTGCCTCAAAACATTGATTTCTTCCCAAAATCCTCCAGAAATTTGAAAATTCCAAACCCATGTCAAGAGGATGATCCAAAGAATAAAGAAACAAGTCTTGAAATAGATCAAGATCAAGATCTTATAGCTTTCCCATTGCATCCAACATTTGACCAAGATCTCATTTCCTTTGATAATACCACTGTCCCTACCCAACCTATCTAAATTTGCCTCAAGCACACAATATCCTTCCAAGTCTTATCAACACTCTGCTTCCTAAGAAAGATCATGATGTCCCTTCCATCCTTCCTAATGATTCCATTCAAAATCAAGAGAAAAATACCCTTACAATGGAGTCCAATGATCCCTTTCCAAGTCAAGATCAAAGTATCCCTTCACCTTCATGTCCTAAACAAGATCCCATTATTCCTCCAAAATATTATCAAGATCCCTCCATCCCTTCATCTCTATGTTGTAATACTCTATGTTCCTCACTAGATGAACCTACCATTTCTTTTAACCCCCCTTGTGATCCCAATGCCTCTATGCAAGTTGTTCATGTAACCCTTACATGTCAAATGGGTTCCTCCACCTTTATCCGATCCGGTTTACTCCATGAGCCTATCATTGCTTCCATACCATATCCTCCTCAAAATGGACTCGCATCTTGTTTCAAAAATAAAAAGTACCCCATTGGTAAAAATATTTGTCAAAGAATGCATTATCAATTTAAAGGGTTAGGACTACATGAAAAATTCATTTTAGAACCCCTCCATATCAAAGCAAATATTGACGGTCATGGCCTTGGCTACATAGATCACTCTCAATATGTTGATACCCCTGCTAAATCCCACATCCATCCATCTAAGTCCAGACATGCATATTTATCATCCTCCAAATCCATTTTGGGTCCTCATATTGCAAAATCAAACCCTTCATCCCTTCCATCCATCTTAGGTCCATACATTCCTCCATCCACTAGATCATGATACACATATCCTATCATAGATCAAGATACACAAAGGTGCACATTTGTAAGAACCTTCCTACCATCTACTTACATCAACCCATCCAAATTACCTTCATAGCATCCCTATTCGCCCATAAATTTCATTCCCTTTGGAATTAATTTGGATGCCAAGCATAAAATCCATAAGTCTAGCAATTCACATGCATTTAAGGATCAATATGTCCTATATAATTGACATGTGAAAATTAGAAAGCAAAATATGATCCAAAAGGAAAAAGAAATATTTCAAAGGCCACAAAGGCCCATTTCAAAAAATAAAGGAAAGTCAAAATCCATATGGATTCCTAGTTCCATTGTACAAGAAATGTGTTCCAAGGTACTACAAAATAAAGAAAAGTCAAAAACCATGTGGATTCTCAAATAACAACATCCTAAAGTGAAATCAAATTTGGCATCCAAAATTTCTATCCATCCTTCTAAATGCCATCAACCTTTCAAATCTATTTTGGGTCCTTATGTCCCAAAATGCATAACTATTCCTCCATTCAAATCTCCAAATTCAAAATTCACTCTTCCTTTATCACTCCAACACACCTCAAAGTGTGTGACAATGTTGATCTTGCCATCATTTTCCCCCACTCATGCACAAGTTTTCCAAGACCCGATCCCTTATATAACACCTCTTTTACACCCTTCCATTCCTCTTAGCCAATCCTTTCCATAAGTCCTTATCCCATTTCATCCTGGAATCATCTATTTTAGTATCTTTGAGCATATCTTCATAATCATGGTCTATTACACTGCATGTTTCAGGGGTACCATCCAGACAACAAGACACTTGAGTCCTTCCTCCATGTCCTGTCATGCATCCATTGTCTTCTTAAAAAAAAAAGAATACAAAAAAATTGAAACATGATCATAAAAAAAGTACCATTTAAAAAAAAAAAATGGATCTAAAATTTATTTTAGTAAAGCGAAATAATTCATCCATTGGTGAAAACTTGGCAAACAAGCACCTTGGACAAGTGTCATGATGAAAAACTAGCAAACAAGCATCATGCGTAATCCTTCATCTTCTTGCATTCCATACTTGGGGGAAAGTTCGATTCAAGCTATCCTATCGTCCTTCATTATCCTTCATCCCTCATGTCCTTCATCCTTATCTACATCTATATTCCCTTTTCCATATTTGATCTTGACAAGGCTAGTGATCTTCCTAAGCACCACATGTCCTATTTGCTTCACCTTGTCCACATCCATTTTGTCCATATTGGTTCCCTTATCATGCCCTGATCCTATTCATATCTATTATCCATTTTTTATCTTTCTTATCACATCCATGTCTTATTACTATCCGGCTAATCCATTCCTTGATCTTAATCAAAGTTAAGGACAAATAGAAAAATGCAAAAAAAATATTTTTCAAAAAACCTCTTGACATGTCGAATCCTATGGACCACATGCCATTTAGTGCACCATGCTATCATCTTATCTTGTCATGTCCAATCCCTTATCTTGTAAAAAACATGTTATCCCATCATAGGATAGTCCTTGGAAGCCAGCTCATCTCTAATGCCATCATAATCTCCCATTATCTTTCCTCTATCCATTTCCATTTTGTTAGTCCATTCATCCATCCATAATGTCCCTTTATTGCTAGACACTAGGGGAAATTTTATTATCATGATCAATCAATGGAGTTCTTCTTGCTACAAAAGATTAGAGGCGCCAACACGTGCATAGCTGAAATGTCCTGAAAAAAAATTTGTGAAATGTCTTGAAAAAAATCCTTAAATTTATAAAAAGTCTTGAAAAAATTAAAAAAAACATCCAAATAATGTCCTGAAAAACTCAATCCAAAAATATCTGAAAAATGTCCTGAAGAAATCTCCAAAAATGTCAAATAACCACAAAACCCTAAAAAATGTCAAAACAATAAAAAATCCAAGCAATAATCATTATTATCATTCTTTCATCAATAAACTTGTCCTTCACAAATGGATAGATATTTGAGCAGACACAAATGAAAAAAATCGTAACATTGCACTTATCAAATCATGCATAAAAAAAAACCTATCTAATCACATCAACAAGTCAGATAGATCAACTTGTCACATCAATCAATCAACCTATCTGCTTGTCCTTTGTCCAAGAATCATGTGTCTTATACAGGTTGTGGTATACTTGAAACTAGACAATGTCTGTATTATACGAGGTACTTCATTCCTGATACCAACCATAATGTCATCCTATCAATCAAACTATCAATTTTGACAACAAGATTAGAATGGTTGTTGGCTCGCTTGGTCTAGTGAGTCTTATCTTTTATTGATTTATTTGTGGGATGTTGCTCATGATGCTCTGAAAAATGTACATCTTGGGTGTCTGTGCTAGTTCCACCATTTTATGACTATTGCACATACCTCGACCCTTGGCCTACAACCCATTTTTTTAGAACATACCATGGGCACATCCCTTGTCTGTGATGTATGTGTTTGTTTTGCAAAAAGGATTGCATTATCGCTCTAACCATATACATGTCACGATGTGACATATGCATTTTTTCCTTATTAAAATAAAGCTCTATATCACCAATTGTGCACGAATGAAAGAAAGGATTCATCTTTCCTAATTGGTCCTCATCTCCTCTTTTTGTTCCTTACTAACTTTTTGTTCTTTCATCATATTTCCTCTTTTCTCTACATTCTCCTTTTCTTTCAAGAGATCATTTATTTCTTTCATACATCAATAATCACTTGAGGGGGCATCTTACCTCCATCCCTTAGTCTACTGAGGTATCTTTTTTTTTTTTCAATTTTGTTTGAAACAACACTCTAAATTGCATTGTCTCAAAGAGGGGCAAAATATAGACACTTAAAATCTGCATTGCCCGTGTCTTCCATTTTTTTAACATGTCAATTTGTCCTTAACCTGACCTAATTTTCCCAAATTTCCTATTTCATATCCAAACTCTCCCACTCTTCCCAATTTCCCCAATTTCGACTTAATTTGACTCCTTTAAGGTATGTGGACATCAGTTTGACTAATTTTCTATTTTAGGTTTAATTAATTATTTAATTAATTAAGCCTTCCATTTTTACTAATTATTCCTCTTTTAATATTTCATCAGTTAAATTAATTCCCTTTTAATATTAATTAAATAATTAAATAATTTAATTAATTTCAAATTTCACAGTTTAATTAAGTACTCTTTTTTTCAAAAGCAAGATCTTCCTAAGGGGGTAGTACCCTTCTATCAAAACATAAAGGATTACATAACACAACAACTGGGAGATAAGCTCTCAGTGATACAAATAAGCCATTCCATTACCCAGCTCTACTAGCCTAGCTACCATCTCCTCCTTGATGAAAGCTTCAAACTTATCCAAACTATACTCCTTACCCACCCGATATTTATACAAAGGCCAAGACTTCTTGATCTCTATCTTCATGCCCTCAACATTAAGATTAAAAAACCTACCATCACACCTGAATCTGGGATTGCTTTGATGCCATCCAAAGTTGTCTTCACTGCCACCGAAAGCTTCTCTCGGACCATTATTTTCACCATCCCATACATTGATAACGGATAGCCTAAAACCTACATGATCAGGTCAAACAAGGAATCAAATAAAATACCATTGTGAACATGCCCGCCACTTCATAAATTTGTGCCCAAAACTTGGATGACCTTCTCTTTCTCCTTGTCATTTAGCTCACTGAAGAGCTTATTGTTCTATTCCTCAAGAGCTTCGATCAAACCAGCCTGCTTGCTGCATAAGCATTTAACTCCAAATGACTTAGCTTGTTGGCTTGATGATGATTGTAATGTATTCATCACTTGTTGTCATTGATGAAACACTCTCACACACACATATGATTAAATTGACTACCGATGTAGCTTAAATTGGCTTACACTGTCAACCGGTATGTTTAAAAATAATCTCTAACTGGTACTTTGTGTCAACCGGTATGTGCATAAGAGACAACCTGTGGCTATGCGAAGTCGGCATCAAATGAAGATGAAGATGAAGATGGAGATCAAGCAGAAGATTCCAGGACAACGGTTCACATGTTTTGTTCCAACCGATATTTATTGTTCTAACCAGTATCTGATTTTGCGATGAGTTACCAGCACTGACTTCTTGGCGGTCATTTTTGTGATGAGTTTTGATCACTTGTCTAGATACACTGCACCTAGGAAATTGTGTTTTGATTTCCTTAGGCCGACATAAGATTTGAATGTCTATTTTAAGACATCTTAGTGAATCATTTGAAATGCATAGAGAATGAGTATGGTTATGATGTTATGCGAATACTGATATGCATCAAGAGTGAAAGATTTTGTTAAAGAGTGATAAGTGTTAAGATGAAGAGCAACGTTGAATGTACTTAGAAGGATCGGATCAAGCAAGTATTGTGCTACTCATAATAGATCAAACCATTCTTGTTGTTTTCTAATCATTACAACAGAAAGAAATCCCCTAACCGGGTAAGCTCTAACAAGCTTCATTGTACAAATCCTCTAACAACGTGATCCATTAGTTTGGATTCTCAAATCCTCCAACAAGGTTACTCCTAATAGGGTAGTACTCTTAATAGGGTATAAACTTCTAATCAAGCTTTGGGATCTCTAACAAGATTCACTCCTAGAAGAGCACTTTGTAGACCTTAACCGGTCAGTTATCTATTACTACAGATAGTTAACTTGTGAGTTCCATCTCACCATGGTTTTTACATATTTGGGTTTTCCACGTATAAACACTTGTGTTATGGTGGATTCTTTACTTTTTGTGGATGTTGTTATATCATTTTGGATAGAATGTATTTTGTTTAAATACTTGGTTAAGTTCATCTACTGGTTAGTGTTTGAAGTAGTGTTTTATTTGGTGTCACTGATTCACCCCCCCTCTCAGTGCTTTTCAAGTCCATCAATTGGTATTAGAGCCTAACTTCTTTGAAGCCTAACCTCTTAGAAGGGAGTCTTGAAACTACCATGGGGGATAGGAGCTACTTCAAGATGGCTAGAGAGCTAGAAGCTAGAAGAAATCAAGTTGAATCCCTTAGGAGCAAACTAAAAGCTTCTTAAGTCAAAAGGAGAGAGCTATCTAAAAAACTGTTAGAAATATCTGATAATAGTTCTTCACATGAAGCCAATATTGAAGCTTTAGTAGAAGAAGTTGAAAATTTCCATGGTGAGAAGTTGAATCTAAAGAGAGAGCTAGAAGATCTCACTATCCGCATGAGTCAGGAACTGGAAGCCAGAAGAGCTACTGAAGATCTTATCAAGGAAAGAATTCAAGAGATTATAAAGATCAAATAGGAAAAAGACACTATGCATGAGAACTATATTGTTGAAACAAAAGAAAAGGAGAATCTAAAGCTAGATCTTGAGCTGGCATCGTCTCTGAAAGAGAACATGTCTAAGCATAATGAAGATCTTGTCAAAAAGCTAATTGAAGCCAATGAGAAATTGGAGAAGTTCATCAAATGTTCTACCATGTTGGAAGAACAAATTCAATCATAAAGAATGAAGGGTGATATCTCTGGACTTGGTTTTCATACAACTGAAAAAGGTGAATCCTCTGGTATAAAGAGAAACTATCCAAAGAACAAAACTGCTCCTAAAGTCAATAAGACTGCTAGTACGAAGGTTTTTAAACCTATCTGCTTTATTTACCATAAGCCTGGTCATACTGCAAATGTCTATAGAGACAAACCTAAAAGAAATGTCAATTACAATACTAATGCTAGGTATGTGTCAAGAAAGTTTGAAGATCATTGCTTCACATGTGGAATGTGTGGGCATAGACATGTTGAGTGCAAATATGGAGAAAACAATCTTGTACCACACATGCATCCAAGACCAAATGGTGACCAGATAAGGAACTTTGATAACTGGGTAAACCTAAACTGGCAAAGATCCTACGGCAACTGGTTTAGTCCATTCAAGATGGAAAAGGTAACAAATGTTATTTGCACCTTCTGTAAAAACTTTGGTCATGTGGCTATGAACTATAGAAGAAGAACATGAAGAGGAAATGCATGACCTTGGAGATCATCTGGTATGGTTTGTTACCACTGCAACAAACCAAGACACTTAGCAAATTTTTTAGATGAAGAAATAGAAAAATGGTCAACTCTTTCAAGGATTGGAAAGGAAAGGAGAAAGTTGATGTTGAGGAAACCAGAGAGGATATGAATCGGATTTGGAAGAAGAAAAGTGATGACTCACCTGGAACTGTTCCTTCACCTAGTGAAGAGAACCAATCACCGATGACTTAAGCCTGTTTTAACATGGCTAAGGGGAGCTTAATGGTAAAACATCTCCGGACCCCTTGTAAAATGAGCAAGAAGAATTTTTGAATCATGAATTTTGGTGACTTTTTGTTGACATGTTATCAACCAGTTTTTCACTTGAGTGGTGAAATTAGGGTTTGTAACCCTAAAGTGCGAGCATTTATTGTAGTTGGTAAAAAGGATAAAAGCAAGTTTTACTTTGTCATTTTTACCCTAACTCTTTCGAGAAAGAAATTTGAAGCGATTGCAGAGCCGAATAAGATTGTCTTGTTATCAATTGGAAAATTGTTTCGTGATTAGAGAAATTAAGTTGAATCAAAAGTTGTAGAGAGGTGAACTAGTGTGCATTTGGGAATTTCAACTGGGAAATGGAGCAACCTGCAAGAAACAAGGTATTTATTTAAGTATACCACTTCAAAACTTGCTTATCTAGAATGGCATCTACTTCTAAGTCTGTAGAGAGGTTGATGATCACTATTGAGCCTGAGAAAGCTCTAAAGGAAGACCAAATTATATCATATAATGCATTGTCACAAGTCACGAGTGGAGTTGTGGTCAAAGGTGACTTGTCCAGTTATATAGGCTGCAAGATAGAAGATTTAGGAACTCTACACATTTATACATAGTTGAAATCACTTTTGTGATAAGAATGGAAAGATTGAAATAAAATATACTAGGGTTTTTGAAAAAGGTTTTCATAATGCCGCCTACTTTCTTGAAGATTTTGCGGAAGAAAACATCAGAATCATTTTGAGTTGAGTTCACGGAGAGAACATGTATTTAGAAAGGACTCACACAATAACCAAGGAAGCTATTCAGGTTGTAACTAGTTATTTCTCAACCAGTAAAATTCTTGTGCTAAGACAAATTTTAAAGGATACTATCTTCAAATTAACTGGTTCTACATCTGATGGGTGTGCTTTTTCTATTAACAATATTAAAGACCCTGCAGTGAAACTAGCAGCAGTCGTGATAGGCTACTGGGTATTTTACTCCAGTAGACTTAATAGTGTTCCATCTACAGCAATTCATACAACACATAGAATGATTGTTGATAATGCAGATTATGATCTCTGTGAAGCCATCAGAGGGAAATTATTTCAAAATTTGCAATCTATTAAGAAGGACAACACTCAAAAGTTCAAATATGGTCAGCTATTAACTAGGTTATTTTTCTATTTCCAGAACTTCCTACCGAGAATTCGAGACATTGAATGGTCAGAAGACCTACTAGTAAATGCATGGATCAAGAACAACATTAAGGTTGTGAAGAATACCTTTTCAGCTGCCTTGAATAAGTATTTTAATGAATTTCAGAAAAAGATGAGCATGAGAATGAGACTACCTGAAGATGTGGTAAAACACTTTGCAAAAGACATGGTCTTCACTGTTACCACTAACTTTTGCTTGATGCAAGCAATTGAGCCTAGAGAGGAAGAGATGGAAGATATGAGCTATGGGGTTAATCATGATTTACTTGTTGGCTATGCTAATACCCTCTTAGCATCACCTAAAGATAAACAACAAGCAAAATTGGACACTGTGGCAGTCCAAGTTCTACCAACAGAAATGGTGCTGTAACTGTAGCTAATGTGAAAGGAAAGAAAAAGAAGTCTGATGAAACGTCTCCTATGATAAAGACCACAAGGATGACTCGGAGTGTCCTAACCAAAAAGGAACTGGCACCTAAAGTATGTAAAGAAGGAGAGTGCACCAAAGAAGAGAAATTGAAAATTGATTTTGCAACCAGAGTCTGAGGGAAAAGATTCTGAAGAAGAACCAAAGAAGGAAAAAGCAACCGACAAAACACCCAAGAAGGTAAAGGTAGTGCCAAAGGCAACTACACCTATTGATATAGCTACCTACAAACCTAACATAGTTTTTGAGAGAACAATGAAGACACTAGGAAGGTGTTACCAAATTTTGCACATGCCAAATTTAGTGCCCTAATGAAGCCTTGCATTCATTCATTTTGAAAAGATCAAATCATGAACCAGGAAGAAATGCATTGTTTTTGTCTAACTTGTTTGCTTCATGTGCAGATACAGGAAAG
This sequence comes from Cryptomeria japonica, assembly GCF_030272615.1. Taxonomy (NCBI): domain Eukaryota; kingdom Viridiplantae; phylum Streptophyta; class Pinopsida; order Cupressales; family Cupressaceae; genus Cryptomeria; species Cryptomeria japonica. The sequence continues at coordinate 408,141,944 of NC_081415.1, forward strand.
TAAGACAACATGTGGGTTAAAATGTGGCTCCCACAAGGTTTGAGCTCAGCATGTTGTAGACCACAAAGATATTTATGCTCCATTGTAGATGAAATAGCGTGGCCTATTAAAACCTTGAAGCAAATTCATGTTGGCAAGTGTATCGCTGAATCCCCTATGTAGTTGATGAGAGGCCAAAAGAAGCTTAGAGAAAATGCAATCGGCCTGTGTAAAGTTTTACTTGGGTGCCAAAGAGGGTTTTAAAAGGCCTTAGAGTTTCCAAGTGGTTTTTAGCCACCAGGCACGAGGACCTTTTATCCCACATTGGTTGTGTGGAGGGAGTTTATCATACTTAAATATAAGGTCACATATAACTATAGTGTCAAAGCTTATGAGATTTTGGCAAGAAGAGGAAGCTCATGGCCTGGTGGACCCCGTGCACATGCATCTCAAGGCATCCTAATTTTGTGACTGGCTGTTGGGAAGAGGTTAAAGATCAAGCAGGTTGAAGAAAGATCAACGGTGATCGTAGATATCTAACGGCTATCACTATGTCGCAATGAAAAGATGCACACCGGATTATCATCACGACTTGGTGACTGATGACATCACAAAACAAAGAGTATAAGACCAAGGATGGGTGGCAGACAGGTGGTGGTCTAGTGGCTGGTGACATGGCATGGATGGGTGACATCAAGCAAATTTTGGTTGCGATGAGTCCCGAAAAGGTTTCACTGAAAGCTCATTTCCTTTGAAATCGAGCAGATCTTGGTCACGATGAGTCTTGAAAAATTTCACCAAAGGCTTAGTTTCATCGACATAATAGTATCGATGAAACCATAGGTTCGATGAGACTAGTAAACAATTCACCAAGAGAGTAGTTTGGCTGAAAGAAGAGATCTAATAGAGCAAGACATGTGGCAACTGATAATGTGGCAGACATATGGTGCTTAGGTGGATCTCTGGAACCAATCAGGGGGTAGCACATGTTGACACCTATCACAAGACAGAAGATCATCTAGGGTTAAAGGTCAAGCAAGTTCAGAATAGATCAACAATAATCCAAAGGATCTAAGGGCCATCGCTATACCGCTATATAAGGAAGCTCGCCAGTTATCATAGTGACTTGGAAACTAAGCACATGTGGAAAAGGTAAAGGAAAGGTGAGTGGCTAAGGGGTTAAAGATCAAGCAGTTTGAGGGTAGACAAACGACTGTTGCTATACCGCAAGATAAAAATGCTCACTAGTTATCTCATGCGACTTGGCGACTGATGGCATGGCCGTCTAGGTGGATTTAGAATGAATAAGGATGTGCCACATGGTAGAGAGTAGATGAAGAACCATGAGTAGACCAAGAGTAAAGATCAAGCAGATTGATCACCTCCAATGGTCTGAACCTAGATCTGACTATGGTCCCCATACTGCAAGGAAAAGTTGCTCGCCCAATTATCGTCGTGACTTGGTGAATGATGATGTGGCCATCTAGGTGGATTCAAAACAAATAAAGATGCGCCATAGGATAGAGAGTAGATGGGGAATCAAGGCAAACCAAGTCCAGTGGTAGGTCCAAGTGGTGAGACAAAGTGGACCCGCAAGCAAATCAGAGGCTGACGTGTGGCAAAAGGCTATAGACGGGCGGATGTATATATTTTTTAAGTCCACTTTGAACTTGAACTTTCATCGGTTGAAAGTTCATCGATTCAAAGTGGCTCACCGGTTCAAAGTTCATCAGTTCAAAATGGTTCAATAGTTCAAAGTTCATTAGCATCTCTCATTCCCCTGGGCCAAGGAAGATAAAAGAAACCAAGAGACTAAAAAGCAAGCAGGTTCCTAAAGATCTAGCGGTGGTCGCTATACCGCATGATGAAGATGCATGGTATTTATTTGCCGTGACTTGGCGACCAAGTAGCGGGGCCCGCTAAGGAAGCAATTCGGAGGAAGAAATAAAGAACGTAGATTAAGGTTGATCGAACAAAGGAGCTTCATTCCGTTAGTGAGTCCAGACCGTGCTAAGATGGCAGGGTAGGAACCCCAAAACCAACCAAGATGTGACACGTGGTCGGCCCGATAGAAAAGAAAGTGAAATGGAGTGTATCATTGGCCATCAGAATAAGTGTTTCAGTGCTAACCCGATGACCCGATGAAGAAAGCAATGCTAGTTGCAGTCAGAAGATGAAAGTGGTGGTAGGCAAGGTAGAGTCCAGGGATCCATGCAAAATAAGAGGAATTCATCAGGTAGTTTGTGATCCATGCAAAATAAGAGGAAGTCATCAGGTAGTTTGTGATCCATGCAAAATAAGAGGAAGTCATTAGGAAGTTTGCGATCCATGCAAAATAAGAAGAAGTCATCCGATTAATGCAGGTGATTTTTAAGCTTAGAGTAAGTTTGCATGAGTTTTTTCTTGTGATCTTGAGGTAATAGGGATTGTTTTTGAGTGCCACAAGGGTCAACCTTTAGTTGACTAAAAATTTGAAATGAATTACCTAGCTTGAGAGAAAGTTTGCATGAGTTCTTTTTGCATGTTTTGAAGCCTTTTTGGTGGCTTTTTATTTCTATGAGAGAATTAGTTTTCAGAGGAGATATTTTCAGTGGAAGTTCATCTTCAATCATTTTGGCGTTATCTTTCCTCTACCTTTTGGAAGGATTTTGTATAAAGTGAAAAAGTTTTATCTTTCTTCACTAGTTTGTGATTATTCTTTGGCCGGTTTTAGCAGAAAATACATTCTTGTAGCTCATATGCATTTTTATGACAAAATTCTAAATAAAAATTACTAGCTTATGCCTTATGTCTTTATAGTTCATTTTCTTATTCTTAATTGAAAGTCAATTTATTGTGTTATTGTCTAGATAACCTTTAAATTTTTTGTCGCATTTCTAAGTCAAAGGTTGTGCATTGTGATAAATTGGCTCATTTGGTTAACTATGAAAGTTTTTTCTTTGCTTTCAATTTCTTGAAGTTTAAATCCTTTGCATGAAATATTTATGTGTTATGAACCAAAAGTCTACTTGTGCAGATTAGTATTTTTAGGATTGTACCTCTGTCATTTTGAGATATCTTATTGATGCTTCACCTTCATTTAGCATTTTCAATTTCTTTAGTTTCATTTTAAGTTTTCCTATCTCTTTTCTCGGTAAAGATTTAGAATTATTCATAGGGAACTAGCCCTTCATCTAGAGGTTAATTCTCACTATAGGCAACCCACGGGCCTAAGAATTATCCCATGTGTCACCAAGTTGCTTGAGCTTTCAGCTTGTGCACTACGGGTGCAATTTGAGTGACAATAGTTTTTGGCATCCTTGGTGGGACACGTTTGAACTATCTCAGTTCAACAAATATTCACTCTTGCTGCTTTTGGTGTGAGGAGCAGCAATTCCAGCCTTCAGAGGCAACAATTTTCATACCTGGTGACTCATTTTCTTGATTTCTATGCAGATCTAGTGACACTTTGTAGCATATGAGAAAGTATCAAACCAGATAGAGTGAGGAACCGGTTGAGTATATTGAACTACCACCATTGCATAGAAAGTCAAGGACAACGAAAAAGACAGAGAAAACAACAAATTCAGTAGTTGAGTTTCCAGAAAGTTCTTTAGTTGAAGTTTTTTAGGAAACTCCATATTTTTATCTCCTGTCTAATTATTCTCCTCTACCTAATTCTCAGCCTAATTTTGCCACCCGCATAAATCCTCTTTTTGCAACTACTCCAATTTAGCCATCTATTACCCAGAATCCACAAGTAAATCCACCTATTATCCCGATGGCTCTGCCAAGAGCTCAACCTTTTGTACCTTTCAATCAAGGTAATCCTTTGAATCTTACTCATTATGATGATATTCCTATAGCAGCATTGAAAAGCCTACCCTTTTTCACAGGAGAAGATCAGACCACTCCCATAGAACATATAAGGGATGTAGCTTTGTTGTGTGGTGTACATCGTATCACACAAGAGAATATTGCAATCAGACTCTTGGATACCTCATTTAAAGGGAAAGCGCTTCAGTGGTTCAGAGGACTACCTGTAAACTCAATTGATACCTGGGATCAACTAGGTGATGGATTAAATTCACAGTTTGAGGACAAATCTGACCATTTGTCACTATTAGAAGAACTGAGTACCATAAAGAGATCCCCTCAAGAGGAAATGACTGACTTCAATTTTCCTTTCCAGAAGACTTGGAGCAGAATCCTTGTCATGGTAAGGCCTACTCCTACTCATGCATTTCTATCTTATCTTAGAGCCCTTAATAGTGACATTCCAGTCATGATTTAGTCTATGGGTGCAAATACTTTACAAAATGCATTTGATGTTGTTATTAGGGTATAAAACTGCCTAATTCAGGTTGGTAAAATAGCCCCTAGGCCCCCAATGCCGCTATTTATAGAAATACAACCTATTGTACCTCTTTTAGAGCCTCCTCTAGTCGTTGTCCCACCTTTACCAACACTGAATTATCAAGTTGCAGCCCAAGCAAATACTATCACACTCCTGAATCAAGAGTTTCAAGAGTTTAAAAATGAAATGAAAACCATGTTCCAAGGCTTTGGTAACAAAATGACCAATATTGAGAAGCAAGTTTACTAGAATGCCAAGCCTTATCAAGCCCCTTATCAGAATAATCAGCAGAACAAGCTTCCTTATCAAGCTGACCCTCAGGGTCAAAGGAGAAATTATAACCAAAGATCCAATATACCTTACAATCCCAACACTACCAGCACATCCAAAAGATATTGTCCCAGCTCAAAACAACATGGCATCAGATTATGATTGGTGTTATCCTTGCAACCAACCTCATAATCAGACCACTTGCTCGAATGGTATGCTACATCAAGCACTCATGGAACTCATGATCAACCAGTTTCTCATTTTGAACAAGGCTCGGATGTTACCTTGGTCAATTGGCAAGGTGAAAAATTTTGTGGAGTAAATCAGCCACAACATTAGAATCAGTCCTACACTTCTATTGTAGCCAATACACGGTCCAAAAAGAGAGCCATTGATATAGGACAACAAGTTGATAAAGGCATCAATCAGGCTTCTACAAGCTGACAAGCACCACCTGGATCTCAACCCACTCCAAATATACAAATCCTACCAAAAGGGCAACCAGTAGTCAACAAGGATCAGCCAAGAGGTCAATTACCAACAACACAAGTTCAAAAGGATGCCACTATTAAAAGAGGGAAGTAGAAGGTTAGTACACACCCATTTAATATTTTGGATCAATTGAAAAAGACGCATGTCAGTGTTTCAATGTGGGATTCCTTAGCTCTACCAGGGCAAAAAGATTTTCTTAAAAATGCCTTGTCTAACATCTTTTTGTCACAAGAGCTTCCTAATGAGCAACCTGAAGTAGTCTTATCCAATGTCCCTTAAGAAAATAAGGGTGAACCACAAACTTAGAAGGTTAAATCCCCTCCTTTTTATCTGACATTAATCATAGGTCAACGCTTAGTGCATAATTGTATGATTGATTCAGGTGCAAGTAGTTATGTCATGCCAAAGAAGATAGTTGATAAGATGGGTTTGACATATGAGCCTCTTTCAAAAGGGGTAGTCCAGTTAGATGGGACAGCGGTAAACACAGTAGGTGTGATTAAAAATTTGGATCTCATATCACATGCATGCCCAAACTTCTCAATCCCACAAGATTTCTACATCATAGATCTTTCACCTTACTTTGCTTTATGCTTGTCCAGAGATTTCACAGCCAAGTTGGGTGGGTATTTATCTTCTGATTGGTCACACATGTTTTTCAGAAGAAGATATGGTACCAAAGGGACCATAAAATCAGAATTGTTAGCTAATGATCATATAGAACTATACATCCCAAGTGTTGTTAATGCAAATTTGTCTATACAAGAATCTAATGAACAACCTGATATCCCAGATCCAAACACTCCAATAGAAGGGATACCTGATGTAGTATTAGATGAATGGGCAGTAGAGAATGATGAGAAAGATCCATTCAAGCATATGGAAGAATTAGAGCTAGGTGTCTACATGCTCCATGAGGAAGGTGTCATTGTCCCTAATCTTGAAAAGGATGATAAGCAATTATCTAATCAGCAGGGTGAACAACAAAACAATGAATTGTGGCAACTCTATTTTGATGGCTCGAGGAGAAAGGCTGGTTCCGGTGGTGGTGTTATGTTAATCTCTCCCGAAGGTAAGAAATATTTTTCAGCCTTTAGATTTTCTTTTAGCTATACTAATAATACGGCTGAATATGAGTCACTTGCACATGGATTGGAATGGGCTAGAAAAAGAAATGTAAAGTGTTTGCAAGTATTTGGGGATAGTGAGCTAGTGGTAAATCAAGTAAGATGTGTCGATGTTACTAAAAATTATGTCCTTAAAATGTATAAGCATAGGATATGGGACTTAATTGAAGAATTTGATGCTTTCAATCTGATGTCAGTGCCTAGAAATCAGAATAAGGAAGCAAATAAGTTGGCTTCCTTGGGTGCTCAATTTGACATACCAGATGAGGTAAGAAATATTGAAAGACAACAATATGTCAAAGTGGTTGTTAGGCCTTCAATTCTAGATAACAATGTCAATTGGAAAGTCTTTGATTCAGATAAACAAATTATTAATTTTCTTATTGAAGAGGCTGAATTTGCAGCTGGTAATCAGCATAAGTTTGTAAAGCAATATGAAAATCAGATTCTTCAATTGAAAACTAATAAGCTGCCAAAGGGATTGGTAACCCTTGAGTCAATCTTTAACACTAATGATTAGGTTTGAAAGGAAAAGGGAAGCATGCTAATTAAAGAGGAGCACTACAAACCTATTGAGATCTTCAAAGATAAGTTATTAAGCTTAAAAAGGTATGTACAACCGATGAGAAACATGCATTTGTTTTGCTTTGTCAAGAATTCAATGATGTATTTTCTTGGAAATATGAAGATTTAAAGGGATTTAATCTTGCATTAGCCCAACACACCATAGATTTGGAAGTTGATGCCAAGCCTGTGAGACAAAAGCAAAGGCCCCTTAATCCAAAGCTTGACCATCTCATGAAGACAAAACTAAACAAGTTGATCCAAGGTAATATCATCTTTCCTATAAAGCATACATCTTGGGTTTCAAATATGGTTCCCATAAGAAAGAAGAAAGGTGAGCTTAGACTTTGTGTAGGCTTTAGAGATCTTAATAGAGATTCTCTAAAAGATCATTACCCACTACCCTCAATGGAGTAGATCTTACAAGTAGTTTCAAGTTCAAATAGATTTTCACTACTTGATGGTTATTCTGGTTATAATTAGATTCTGGTAAAAGAGGATGACCAATTTAAAACTATCTTCACTACAAAATCGGGAACAATGACATATAGGAAAATGCCTTTTGGTTTGTCTAATGTGGGAGCAACCTTTCAGTGGGCAATGGATATGGCCTTCCAAGGTCTTATAAATAAATTTGTTTTGGTTTATCTTGATGATGTAACCATTTTTTCAAAGCATGTGAAAGAGCACTTTTCTCACTTAAGGCAGATTTTTGAAAGGTATAGAGAATATGGAATATCTTTAAATCCCAAAAAGTACATTTTTGTCGTACACGAGGGTAAGTTGTTGGGCTATATTGTCTCCAAACATGGAATAACCATAGATTTGGAGAGGGTAAGTAATTCTATTTTAGCTTTTCCTTTACCTGCACATAAGAAAGGCCTTCAAAGCTTTATAGGCAGAATCAATTTTGTAAGGAGATTCATCCCTAATATAGAATTTCTTTTGAAGCCATTGACTAGCATGCTTAAGAAAAATGTTACTTTCACCTGGTCCAAAGAGGCTAAGAATAATTTTGAAGAAATTAAGACTGCCATAGCATCAACACCTACTTTTATTAATCTAGACTTTGGAAAGGATTTTATATTATATGCTTTTGGTACTTTTGATACTATTTCAGCTATGTGATTCAACATAATGATGAGTGATTGGAACAACCAATAGCATTCTTCAGCCAAGGCCTAGAAGGGTATGAACAAAATTATTCTTTTGTTGAGAAACATGCATTAGCAGTCATTAGAAGTCTAAAGAAATTTAGACACATGCTTTCAAATAACAAAATTCACCTAATGGTTGCTCATCCTAGTATAAAAGAATTTTTGTTGAATAGAGATCTTAATGACAAAAGAGTTGGTTGGATCACGAAAGTTATGGATTATGATGTCAATATAAAGGTAACGAAGCTCATTAGAGGTAAGGGATTATACGAACCACTCACTGGTCACAATGAAAACACCGAACAAGAAAGTGAAGAAGCTATCCTAGTTCATGAAGATAATGAGCCAATTGTTGTAGCAACACCTTCTACAAGTTGGGTGCAAGAAATGATGAATTTTCTTCAGACTGGTGAGTGTCTAAAAGGCCTGAACAATGCTAGAAGATACTATAGACTTCAAGCTATCCCTTATATCATTTTGGATGGAATTTTGTTTAGAAAATTTTTTAATGGTGTATTCTTAAGACGCATAGATTCAGATGAAATTGAGAGAATATTAGTGGAATTCCATAATGGACTAGTTGGTGGTCACTTTGCACCATGAACTATAACATTAAAGATCGTGAGGGAAGGATATTTTTGGCCTGATTTGCATAAAGATGCCTATGCTTGGGTAAGGAAATGTATGAATTGTGAAATATTTGCAAGCAAACAGAAGATGGTATCTTTACCCCTACAACCTATTCAAATTGGACAACCATTAATGAAGTGGGGTCTTGATTTTATCGGAGTCATCAATCCACCTTCAAGTTTTGGGCATAAATGGATCTTGACAACCACTGATTACTCTACCAAGTGGATTGAAGCCGTACCCTTGAAAGAGGAAAATGAAAGTGCAGTCCTAAACTTTTATCAGGACTTAGTAGCAAGGTTTGGTATCCTTGATTCTATTATTTCAGACAATGCATTAGCTTTTGTGGGATTTAAGATTACTGATTGGGCTGTCCAGAACAACATATTTTTAAGTACTTCATCCAATTATTACCCTCAGGGTAATGGACAAGCTGAGTCTACTAATAAGAACTTGATTAGGATAATCAAGAGGACAATAGAAGATAATCAGAGAACTTGGCATATTCAGTTAAAACATGCATTATGGGCTAATAGAATCACCCCGAAGAGAGCTACAGGCATATCTCCCTATGTCCTTGTTTATGGTAAAGATGCAAGACTTCCACTTTTAGTTGAAATGCCTACACTAACTCTAATTAGAGAGCTAGAAATATTGCAAGAAGAACCCATGAAGGTTAGGTTGGCAGAACTAATAGAGTTGGAGGAGGTAAGAAAGCAAGCATTGTTGACTATTGAAAATCATCAAGCTCAAATGAAGAGGACTTTCGACAGAAAGGCAACTCTGAGAGTTTTCAATGAGGGAGATTTGGTTTTGAAATGGGATGAATTAAAGAGTAAGCCTGGAAAGAATAGTAAATTTGATGCCATATGGGATGGCCCATACATCATTACTGAGAAAAAGCAACATAATGCTTTTCAGCTATCAAAGTTGAATGGTGAGAACCTTCCAATCCCAGTTAATGGGATTCATGTCAAAGCTTGCCTTCGAGATCTCATTTAATTTAATAAGTGCTGATACACACTCTATTTTTTCTATTTTGTTTTTCAATTAGTGCTCATGCACAGTTTTGTGGTTTCTATTTTAGGCAACACCACTTGTTTTTTCCTAGTTTTCCTATTTTATTTTGCTGTCATGCTACGGAGTAGATGAATTTTCAAGAAGTTCCATTTGGAGAAAGGGCTAAAATGACTCCATAAGCCCAATGGATAAGCAATGACAGGTCTATAGTGTTTAGCAAGAAAACACTCTGCATAAGTTGCCAAAAATGTTACCAAATTTTACACATGCCAAATTTAGTGCCCTAATGAAGCCTTGCATTCATTCATTTTGAAAAGATCAAATCATGAATAAGGGAGAAATGCACTATTTTTGTCTAACTTGTTTGCTTAATGTGTAGATACAAGAAAGTAAGACAACATGTGGGTTAAAATGTGGCTCCCACGAGGGTTGAGCTCAAGATGTTGTAGACCAAAAAGATATTTATGCTCCATTGCAGATGAAATAGCGTGGCCTATTAAAACCTTCAAGAAAATTCATGTTGGAAAGTGTATCACTGAATCCCCTGCATAGCTGATGAAAGGAAAAAGAAGCTCAGAGAAAATGCAATTGTCCTATGTAAAGTTTTACTTGGGTGCCAAAGAGGGTTGTAAAAGGCCTTAGAGTTTCCAAGTGGTTTTCAGTTGCCAGGTAGGAGGACCTTTTATCCCACATTGGCCGCGTGAAGGGAGTTTATCATATTTAAATATAAGGTCACATATAACTATAGTGTCAAATCTTATGAGCTTTTGGCAAGAAGAGGCAGCTTGTGGCCTGGTGGACCCCATGCACATGTATCTCAAGGCATCTTAATTTTGTGACCAGCTACCGAGAAGAGGTTAAAGGTCGAGCAAGTTAAAGAAAGATCAAGGGTGATCGTAGAGATCTAATGGTTGTCGTTATGTTGCAATGAAAAGATGCACACCGGATTATCGCCGTGACTTGGTGACTAATGGCATGGCAGAACGGAGAGTATAAGACCAAGGATAGGTAGCTGACAGGTGATGGTCCAATGGCTGGTGACATGGCACGAATGGGTGACATTGAGCAGATCTTGGCCATGATGAGTCCTGAAAAGGTTTCATCAAAAGCTCATTTCCATTGACATCGAGCAGATCTTGGCCACGTTGAGTCCCGAAAGAGTTTCACCAAAGGCTTAGTTTCATCGACATAATAATATCGATGAAACCTTAGGTTCAATGAGACTGGTAAATAGTTAGCCAAGAGAGTAGTTTGGCCAAAAGAAGAGATCCGACAAAGCAAGATGTGTGGTGACTGATGATGTGGCAGACATGTGGTGCCTAGGTGGATCTTTGAAACCAATCAGGGGGTGACACATGTTGACACACGTCACAAGAGAGAAGATCAGCCAGTGTTAAAGGTCGAGCAAGTTCAGGAAAGATCAATGGTAATTTGAAGGATCTAAGGGCCATCATTGTATCACTATAGAAAGAAGCTCACTGGTTATCATAGAGAATGTGCGGAAAAGGTAAAGGAAAGGTGAGTGGCTAAAGGGTTAAAGATCGAGTAGTTTGAGGGTAGATCAATAGTCGTCGCTATACCGCCAGATACAAATGCTCGCTGGTTATCTCATGTGACTTGGCAACTGATGATATGGTTGTCCAAGTGGATATAGAATGAATAAGGATGCACCACATGGTAGAGAGTAGATGAAGAACCATGAGAAGACCAAGAGTAAAGATCGAGAAGATTGATCACATCCAATGGTCTAAACCTAGATCCAATGGTGGTTTCCATACCGCAAGGAAAAGTTGCTCGCCCAATTATCACTGTGACTTGGCGACTGATGACGTGGTCATCTAGGTGGCCGTCCAGGTAGATTTAGAATGAATAAGGAGGGACCACGGAATAGAGAGTAGATGAGGAATCAAGGTAGACCAAGTCCAGTGGCAGGTCCAAGTGGCAAGACAAAGTGGACCCATGAGAAAATCAGAGGCAGACATGTGGCAAGAGGCTATAGACAAGCAGATGTATATATTTTTTAAGTCCACTTTGAACTTGAACTTTCACCAGTTCAAAGTTCATCGGTTCAAAGTGGTTCACCGGTTCAAAGTTCATCAATTCAAAGTGGTTCAATAGTTCAAAGTTCATTAGCATCTCTCATTTTTGTGGGCCCAGGAAGATAAAAGAAAACAAGAGACTAAAAAGAAAGTAGGTTCCTGAAGATCTAGCGGTGGTCGCTATACCGCATGATGAAGATGCACAGTGTTTATTCACCGTGACTTGGCCACCAAGTAGTGGCGCCCACTAAGGAAGCAATTCAGAGGAAGAAATAAAGAATGTAGATTAAGGTTGATTGGATGAAGGAGCTTCATTCTAGCAATGAGTCCAGACCGTGCTAAGATGGCAAGGTAGGAACCCCAGAACCAACCAGGATGTGACACGTGGTTGGCTCAATAGAAAAGTAGGTGAAATGGAGTGTATCATTGGCCATCTAATAAGTATTTTAGTGCTAACCCGATGACCCGATGAAGAAAGTAATGCTAGTTACAGTCAAAAGATGAAAGTGGTGATAGGCAAGGTAGCTGTTAGAATCAATGATAGTCCCAAAGACACTGAGAGGGGGGCTGAATCAGTGTCTAACTGATGTGTAGAATATTTAAACTTATTAAGAATTTTGCATCTCAAAACAATGTACCGGTAAATAAGAATTAATGCAGTAAATAGGAACAATAGAGACAACATAGAAAACACACCATTACACAAGATATTTAATGAGGAAACCTAGTGTGGGAAAAACCTTCAAGGGATTTGTGACCCACAATATTCACTCACTGGCCAATGAATAAATATTACTTACAATGAGGGGCCATATTACTTACAATGAGGGGCCTGCACATGCAGGAAGACCAACTGCCTAGAGCTCATTGCTGAATAAGAGTCACACTGACTACAAAAGTGGATTATGAAATCTAAGACAATGTACTGCTTCAAATCAGCATCAACTATGCCAGGTTCAGTACTGGTTTAAGCTCATTCTATAACCAACACCTTATACAAAATTTTCCTTATGCATTCGCATTTAACATCCTTCCTTTTCCTTATTTTTCCTACTCCCTCTCTCTCTCTCTACAAAATGATTTACAAGATCTCATACATATATGAGTCTATTGGAATGTACCATGTCAGCTTTACAAAAGATATTTACATTAAAATACAATAAACATAAGTTTATTCCCTCTCGGCTGGGGTGCCTGTATGCATTGTTGTTGTTGTCGGTGAAGTGCCTGCCGATGTATGTAGAAGTCTGTTGCTAGTGCCATTAACTACCACTGGCTTACCAAACGAATACCAGTTGGTTGCTAGTTGGTTGCCAGTTGGTTGCCATCAATGACAATATCAACTATTCTCATAAGAGTGTAGAATGCCAATAGTAGTGTCCAGGGATCCATGCAAAATCAGAGGAAATCATCAGGTAGTTTGTGATCCATGCAAAATAAGAGGAAGTCATCAGGTAGTTTGTGATCCATACAAAATAAGAGGAAGTCATCAAGTAGTTTGCTATCCATGCAAAATAAGATGTCATTCGGTTAATGCAGGTGGTTTTTAAGCTCAAAGCAAGTTTGCATGAGTTTTTTCTTGTGATCTTGAGGTAATAGGGATTGTTTTTGAGTGCCACATGGGTCAACCTTTAGTTGACTAAGAATTTGAAATGAATTACCCAGCTTGAGAGCAAGTTTGCATGAGATCTTTTTGCATGTTTTGAAGCCTTTTTGGTGGCTTTTTATTTCTATGAGAGAATCAGTTTTCAGAGGAGATATTTTCAGTGTGAGTTCATCTTCAATCATTCTGGAGTTATCTTTACTCTACCTTTTGGAAGGCTTTTGTATAAAGTGAATTTTTTTTATCTTTCTTCACTAGTTTTTGATGGTTCTTTGGCTGGTTTTAGCAAAGAATACATTCTTGTAGCTCATATGCAGTTTTATGACAAAATTTTGAATAAAAATTACTAGCTTATGCCTTATGTCTTTATAGTTCATTTTCTTATTCTTGATTGAAAGTTAGTTTATTGTGTTATTGTCTAGACAACCTTTAAATTTTATGTCTCATTTGTAAGTCAAAGGTTGTGCATTGTGATAAATTGGCTCATTTGGTTGATTGTGAAATTTTTTTCTTTCCTTTCAATTTCTTGAAGTTTAAATCCTTTGCATGAAATATTTATGTGTTATAAACCAGAAGTCTATTTGTGCAAATTGGTGTTTTTAGGATTGTACCTCTGTCATTTTGAGATATCTTATTGATGCTTCACCTTCGTTTAGCATTTGCAATTTCTTTCTAGTTTCATTTTAAGTTTTCCTATCCCTTTTCTTGGTAAATATTTAGAATTATTCATAGGTAACCAACCCTTCATGTGGAGGTTAATTCTCACTATAGGCAACCCACAAGCCTGAGAATTATCCCATGTGTCACCAAGTTGCTTGAGCTTTCAGCTTGTGCTCTACAGGTGCAATTTGAGTGACAACAAAAGGAATAGGTTTGATAATGTCAAAGAATATTTTGATTCTTTCACTGAAGATGAGCAGAAGCAAGTCATTCAATAGGTAATAACTTATTTGGGTCATTACAATAGATTCCACATGACTTGGAAAATGATATTTCAATCTCTTTGTATAATACTCTTTTAAATAAATGGGAGGAAGCTATTCAATTGGAAAAGAAAATTATTGATGAAATATTTGTACAATATTTTCCCAATTTATCCTCGGATGGAATTAGTGCTTTAGTTGAGCAATACAAAGTACATTTTGATTTTAAAATGAGAAGATTGAAGATTCTTAATGCAAAAAGGGCAGTTATTGAGTCTGAGACACATCAGATAGCCTATGTAATCAAACAAAGGGAAGAACTCGTCTACTCTAGAAATAAGGATAATACTACAGATGATGTTCCTCTACCGAAAATGGATGAAGAGGAGATTGTTCAACCTGACATAGTCTATCCAATCAAGAAGAAGGATGATTCCATTATTCTTGTTGATGAAGATGTTCAGAATACAGTGGACCTATCTGGAGACAACACTGCACTAGATACGGATCCTCCTACAATTACTGAAGTACAGGTTACATTAGTTGATCAACCAACTATTCAACTAAAAGCAGACAATGAACAGGCAACAGAATGACTGGAGAAACCCCAATCTCCATCGATCATTGAAAATACTCAAAAGGAGTCTACTGAGAAAGTTGTCACTCAGTTACCTAAAAAGACAATAGAGCAGAATACAAAGAGAGCTATCATTAAGAGTGTACCTCACGAACCGGAGAAGCAAAAACTAATTGAAGATGATGATGATGATTCTTTAAGTATTTTAGGACCCATTGATATGAACACTTTGAACACATCATAAATGTTGAAGATTACTAATGTTATGCAATCTAGAGTGCATAAGAAGAGACTGAAAGAGAGAAGGATTGAAGCAAAGACAATCTAGAATGCAGTAGAAATTTTGTCTGGTTTACTACTGGAAACAATTGTTGCACATCTTCCTACACCCATTAGAAAACTTGGTTAGTTAGTTGCAAGTGCATCTAATAAAATCAAGCCACTTGAAGATTTTTCTCAATTGTCTATTGAGAAGAGCCATAAGAAGAAATATGGAGATAAACTGGCAAAGAACATTGAAAGTGGCAAAATGGCTCTATCTCATAATGGAAGTCTGTTGAGAAAATCTATTGAATCTGGAGGAAAGTATCTTTCCTTTACCTCCAATGTTTCTTTCTTTTATTCTGACATTTCTAAGAGTCAAGTTGAAACCGAGCGAGAAATGGAAAGGATATGCAAGGCATATGTCCCACTCCAGGACTCCATTCATGCCTTTAATCGCTATGTAGATGATTTGCATGACAAATTGGACATGAATGATAATGAGAAGGCAGAGAGACTCCAATCTCTAAAAGAGCTCAAGAGTATGCTCACATCGCAAGTCAACATTCTTCAAAGAGCCTACTCCAATGTAGAAGCTATTCTTGCTACTCCTAAAATCTGCATGCTACACTCAATGGAAGAATTCCATTCCCAGCTAATGTCTACATTTGAGTATACTACTAACATATTGGAATCATGGGAAAATGCTTTATCATAGATGAAGAAGAACTTCAATGATATTTTTATGAGATTAGCCAATGTATGAACTTTTTTAAGTTGTTAATATATGCTAAACACTTTGATACAGATTTTCTATATATATGTATATATTTTACTTTTTCATTTTGGCATTTTTGTAAAAGGGAGAGTAGAAATATGTATGTGTATTTTTGAAAATTTTGTATTTATGCATGCGTTAAGGGGGAGTATTGCATTAAGGGCAAGTATGAGAATATGTGTAAATTTTTTGTGTATGCACACTTAGCGGTATTGTATTACTCTAAAATTTTCTAAGTGTTGCCATCAATACCAAAGGGGGAGATTGTTGGCTTGATGATGATTGTAATGTATTCATCACTTGTTGTCATTGATGAAACACTCACACACACATATGATTACATTTAGCACTGGTGTAACTTCAATTGGTATGTTTAAGGTTTATCTCTAACCGGTACTTTGTGTCAACTAGTATGTGCATAACAGACAACCTGTGGCTACACTAAGTTGGCATCAAATGAAGATGAAGATGAAGATGGAGATCAAGCAGAAGATTCCATGAAAAATAGTTCACATGTTTTGATCCAACCGATATTGACTTTTCTAATTGGTATCTGATTTTATGATGAGTTACCAGCACCGACTTCTTGGCAGTCATTTTTGTGATGAGTTTTGATCACTTGTCTAGATACATTGCACCTAGGAAATTGTGTTTTGATTTCCTTAGGCCGACATAAGATTTGAATGTCTATTTTAAGACATCTTAGTGAATCATTTGAAATGCATAGAGAATGAGTATGGCTATGATGTTATGCGAATACTGATATGCATCAAGAGTGAAAGATTTTGTTAAAGAGCGATAAGTGTTAAGATGAAGAGCAGTGTTGAATGTACTTAGAAGGATCTGATCAAGCAAGTATTGTGCTACTCAGAACAAATCAAACCATTCTTGTTGTTTTCTAATCATTACAACATAATCAAATCTCCTAACCAGGTAAGCTCTAACAAGCTTTATTGTACAAATCCTCTAACAAGGTGATCTATCAGTTTGGATTCTCAAATCCTCCAACGAGGTTACTCCTAACAGGGTAGTACTCTTAATAGGGTATAAACTTCTAATCAAGCTTTGGGATATTTAACAAGATTCGCTCCTAGCAGAGCACTTTGTAGACCTTAATCGGTCAGTTATCTATTACTGTAGATAGTTAACTTGTGAGTTCCATCTCACCGTGGTTTTTACCTATTTGGGTTTTCCACATATAAACACTTGTGTTATGGTGGATGCTTTACTTTTTGTGGATGTCGTTATATCATTTTGGATAGAATGTATTTTGTTTAAATGCTTGGTTAAGTTCATCTACTAGTTAGTGTTTGAAGTAGTGTTTTATTTGGTGTCATTGATTCACCCCCCCTCTCAGTTCTTTTCAAGTCCATCATAGCCATCATGCAAAAGACCTAAGAACCTCTTGCTATAACCCCTGCTATCTATGTCTCTCTTAAATAGGAAATTGATCTAGAAAAGAACAATCGGGAAGAATGTCCTCTGACATCTTTTCCCTAAGCAACTTTGAGAATCTAACACTACTAATCCCAAAACCCAGACACCAAATCTATGAAAAATCTATCACCCTTGGGAAAATCCTTCGAACTTGGCAACTTGACTCCCAAAGACACCTTGACAAAAAAATCAACCTCCAAAAATCTATCACTTGGACCTAAAGAGGAGAAAAATCTTAGCCAATCCCAACCCATGACTGTACCACTCTCTAATCCAAGTCTGCATCAAGGATTTCCTTCAATTCCTTCTGCACTACAGTCCTATCCACCTTGACTTTCTCTTTTTGGTGCTTGATCCCTTCATTGGTGAACCAGTCTACCACCTTGTTCCCTTCTCAAAAAGTGTGATTTATACAAAATTTTGAGAATCTATCCAATTTATCCTAGGTAGAGGGTAACCATTGTTTAAGTCGCTAATTGCTAAAGTTAGATTTCATCACCCCGTTAACCACCACCTCAAATTCACCTTCAATTAGAACCTTGGGAAAACCCCACTCCAAGCATATCTCGAAGCCCCTATCTAAATCCTTCAGTTCTACTTCATTATTAGAAGAAATCTCCATAAAACCCATTACAGCTGACAGCAAGAGTCTTGATTCATTTCCTCAAAATAGCCCCAAATTTGGATTCTCCGAGATTCTCTTTACTAGCTCCATCAAAATTTAGTTTAAGACAATTGTGATTAGGAATCAACCAATGCATCCATTTTATCTTGGACAAACTATCCTCAATAAGACAATCTCCTGCTTTCAAAATCTTCCACTTCTCTTCTACCAGTTTGTCCCATTTTGAGAATGACTTGATGCGTTTACCAATCAACTTCCCATTCACCACTTCTTCTATTGTGATCTTGATCCTCCTAATGATTAATTCTACAAGAAGAGCCTCCTCCTTGAAGACCCTTTTGTTTCTCTCTTTCTAGAGCTACCAAACTACCATGGACATACCAACCACCCAAAGATCTCCCCATTTTGAGTGTAACCTTTCCAATGGCTAGGGAAAGAAAAACTCATACAACATTTCACTTCTCGCCAAACTCTAATCAATCATATCCATGAACTAGACCCAACATTCCTCTCCCTTTAGGCTCCAAAGAAGAAGGTGGGAAGTAAATTCTTCACTCCTCTTGCATATTGGACACCTATCTGGCCCTAATATCCCTATGGTTTTCAATCTATCTCCGATTAAAATCCTACCATGGAGCACAATCCAAAGAAAATCCCCCATTTTCAATAGAACCCATTTATCCCAACATAACTTAGATGGCCACAACGTATCTCTACACCTTTTCCTCTTACTAGCATAGCCTAGGTTCACCTTATACTCACCCAATTCAGCCGCACACTACACAAGGAAATCCTCTTCCCCTATGAAAAGAACTCTTCTGCAATCCAAAATCCCACCAAGTACCTTGCCATTCTACCGACTACTTACAAAATAATTTAGCCTCCATCTAACCTAGGAATTCCTCTTCAAAGGGACCTCAAAGTAATCTACCACAAATATCCCACCTTTGATTCAATCTTACTCACCCAATCCTTGTCTTCAATGATTTCTTATAAATATTTCTCCCTATTCCATGAATCCCTCTGAAACCTCACCTTCCTCTTGTTATCAATCTTCCATAAAATGTGCTCCATCATAATTCTCCTTCTTTCCCACACAAATTTCCAAATTTTTGAGCCCGAATCTGAATTAGCCAAAAAAAATCCTCTTAGGTTCATTCAAATCTAGGTATTTCTTCCTCAATATCTTATACCAAGTCTTTTGTGGACTTTTATAGAGTTTCTAAGACAATTTTGCTCCTAACACTAAATTCTAAAAGTTCATATTTCTCAAATCAACACCACCCTCCTCCTTAACCAAACATGTAGTGTCCCAGTTGATTAAAAGGAATTTTCCTAGCCTCTTTTGCCCCTTCCCAAAGAAATATCTTCAAGAAAACATCTAAATCCCTGATAGCCCTTGCTAAGAACCTAAAGCATGACATGGTGTAAATATCCACAACCAACAATACTGATTTGATCATCTAGATCCTCCTTTCTTGAGAAATTTGATGAACTTATAAGGCACTGAGAGGGGGGTGAATCAGTGATACTAAAAATTCACCAACTTCAAACTCAATAGACATGTAAAATATAACACCAAGTATGCAATCGCCACATAAAGCATAAACCACATTGCACAAGAGTTTATATGTGGAAAACCCAAATGGGAAAAACCACAGTGGGAGTTATTACCCACGAGATCTAAAACTGCAGTATAGAGATCTGACCAGTTAAGGTCTACAACACTTGGTTAGGGGCACACCCTATTAGAAGTGTCTAAGCCTAGTTAAGAGCATTACAAAAAGGCCCATGAGGACATGCCCTATTAGGAGCTACCCAAGTAACTGGGATTTGCAAACACAAGCTAATGTGTCACCTGGTTAGAAGATTTAAGGATCAGAACTGTTAGGATCTGACTGCACCCTGTTAGGAGTGACCTTGTAAGAGGATTTTCTTGCTGCAACTGTTAGGGAGACAACAAGTACAAATGATCTTAGTATAACACCTTCTATGTCTAATAAGATCCACTTAAAAACATTACAACGTCACAAAGACTTCATCTCTTAACTCCTCTGATCTTCACACTATCAAGAATACAAAATTCGCTCATCACATATCACACTTACAAGCTCATGTATATATATCCTTTCATACCTCATCACACAATTAAAATTATCATAAGGTCGGCTAGAACCTTTTTTACAATTCCCTAGGTTCAATGCATCTAGACAATATTTCATTGTATGCTTTATTTATGTTAGCCACTGACATAACAAATCTAATTTTATGTCATTTTACTGATTCTTGAGTGATTTTCATCACTACCAGTTAACAGTGTTTCTTGGTTTCTGCCTTGTTGATCAAATCTTATTCATCTGATCAAATATACTTGTATGGTCATGAAGTTATGTTCAACTGCTAGTCATCAACGTTGTTGCAAAACTACATTCCTTCATCCTTCATAGATTTTATGTACTAGTTGTTGGTATGAGACTTTGTTAATCATTTTATTGATTGCATTCCTAATTACGAATTCTAATAAAACTCTCTTCTTTACTGGTTAAGTCTAGCTAGTTGATCTGTAGGACTTAGATGACTTAAGAAACATAGTTGCCATCAATGACAACATACAAAATAGTCATCATACACAAATCTAATCTCTATTCACAACAGACATATACTAGTTGACCAAATGATCAAATCCAACAATATCCCCCTTTGGAATTGATGGCAACACTTACAGAAATATTGTCAACTAAGTGTTCAAAACAAAAATGACTTCATGACATACACCCCCACTTAGCAATTGCATGCCATTATAGAAATGAAATCATTACTCCCCCTTAACAGTACATTCAAAATTGACTCTTAAACTAATTCTACTACCCCTTTGACAACAATGCCAGCTCGAAAAGTAAATTACATACATTATATCAAAAACGACATATATAGATAGATATAAGAGTTTTTAAGTCTTTACAATGCAATTCACAAGAAAATATCACTGAAATGAACCTTGAACTACGTAAGGTCATTGTTCCATGTTTCTAACAGTGTCTCAATGATTTCAACATGTGTCAAAATATGTGCAACAAATTATTCCATAGCATCAATAGTGCTCATCTCCAAGGTAGCCAAAATTGCTTCAGACTCCTTGTATGCTCTCTGTAATATTTCAACCTTTGGAATTAACTGATTCTTCAGCTCCTTCAAGGATCTTATCTGCTTCACCTGTTTAAAAATATAAATTTATAATATGTGTTGTAAGGCATCAACTAATTTACCAAAAGTTATTGTGGAGTCCTATACCGATATGTTAGCATCACTTATCCTTGCGAATTCCTTCTCTATATCTTCTCTCTTCATTTTTAAATCGGAACAAAATAATGATACTTTAGATATAGTGGCCAAAATTGTACCTCCAGTTTCTATTCCAGTTATCAAAAGATCTTTGTTCACCATTAGAGCCACTTTGCCTTTATCTATCTGAACCATTCACTATTATCCCCTTTTCTTCTTGTAATCTCTTTCTGCTAAAGCATGAGTTTCCTCTTCAGTGATTTTAGTTGTTCACCGACATCAACAAATAACTGTCCAAGCTTTGCAATAAGGGTGGATATATTATTTGTATCAGTCTCCGGTAGGAGACTTGATAAAATTTCAACAACAGTTTGAATAGTCTTTGATTCTCATTTCTTCTCTTTCAAGCTCTTCTTTTGTGCTTTGGATTGCATAGCAGTAGAAATCATGCAATCTCCATTAGTTCAG
Organism: Cryptomeria japonica; assembly: GCF_030272615.1. Classification (NCBI taxonomy): domain Eukaryota; kingdom Viridiplantae; phylum Streptophyta; class Pinopsida; order Cupressales; family Cupressaceae; genus Cryptomeria; species Cryptomeria japonica. The sequence continues at coordinate 408,163,512 of NC_081415.1, forward strand.
AGGAACTCAGATTGTCCATATCTATGGGACCTTTGACAATCACGGAGTCCTCATCATCATCATCATCATCATCATCATCATCATCATCATCATCATCATCATCATCATCATCAAGCAAGGTTTTCTTCTCATCATCCTTTTTCTCTTTTGATTTCTCAGGTTTCTCTTTCCCTATATCTAGTTGTTCCTTCTGTGTTGTTGTAGTGACCAGTGGTAGTTGACTTTCAACATGATGTACCTTTACCGGCGCTTCCTCTTTCTTATCAGCTAAATCCTTCTGATTATCCTTAGTAGCAATATTTATATTTGTATCTGCACTTACATTGACTAGTGCAGTCTGAGTCTTTGTTGACTATGCATTCACCAGTTTCTTAATTGAGCTTTTGTCTACTTCTTTCTCTTCTCCTTTGTTCTCAACATGTTCCTATTGAGTATCAAACATATGTACATCAACTTCAAAAGAATCTACATTATCAATAGTGTTAGAAACATTATCTGCATCGCCAGTATCATCATCATCCGGTATATCTATAGGATTAGTATGAACAAAATCATCTTGCATATACTTGTTGTCCAATTCAAGGTTTGTGATCTTTACCGTGTGTGTGAAAAAGTGAACCCGTAGTTGCAAGCACAACACTTCAATTAAGTCATTATATGCATGGTTAGTAATCAATAATCAATAAAAATAAACCATAGCAAAGTGACCCATTGCCTTCTAAATGATGCGAGTATAAGATTGCTCTTAGTTTGTTATAAGCAATACCAATGACTAGACTACACCAAGACAAAGGATTTAATCTATATGATATTAAGCTATATGGATGCAAGATAAATGAATAATTCAAGCAACAATGGATGCAAGCAATAATGGATATAAAATGGATGCAAATAATCTAAGCTATAATAATCAATCAATGACTCGATAGCAAAATTAGTATAATAATGACGTATTCTCAAAAATCTCTGGGGTGAATTGGAATGAGAGCTGATGACTGAATTTATAGAGAATTACAAAGAGATGATGAAAAAGCTCAATTTAGGATTAATTGAAATAATTGAGAAATCAAGTTGAGTTAACCTTGAGATAGATTCCAATTATAGTTCAATTGAAATGCATTCGAATTAGAAGTCCAAGTTGCATTGGAAAACAATAATAAATCTATTCCATGCATTTGTGATAAAAATAGATAATTCTTCAATTTAATCAAGAAAAGAGTCTTCTTAATGCAACTGAACTTCTTTTCTAAAAGCTTTGACTTCCAATTTAAGAGAATAATTAATAATTCAATTAATTGCTTTTCTGATTTCAAGTTCTCAATTTAGAAAAAGAAATAATATCTCAAGTTTGATTTCTCTCTTAATTCAATTCTTTTTATTTAATTTTCATTCAACTCTTTGTTTTGTAATAAATTCTTCTTTTTGTAGCAAATTAATTCTTTTTTGCATGATTGAATGGCAAATTTATTAATTAATTAAATATGCAAAGATATTTAATAAATTAAAATAGGATAATTGATCAAAATGAATATTCTTGGAATGATTCAATTAATTAAATAAATATTTAATTAATATTGGGTAATTGATTTTGCCATGTGATATTTGATAATTAAAGAATTAATTATGTGCTCAAGATTGATTTAATTGCCTTTTGGTTAGGACCTTGGTGATGTTGTCGAGATTAGGGGCCCATGGTTTAGATGACCATTTTTAGGGTATTACATTTGCCCCTCTTTGAATTAATGTGCAAGTAGCACGTTGGTTCAAAGAATTTGTGATGTCTAGGAGATGTCAGTTCTGAACTTGATTGATCACGAACTAGATGAAAGCAAGGTGTTAGCTTGATTCAAAGCAACAAAACTGAATGAAGTTTGATTAAAATGATACCGATCCCGAACTTGATTGAACTGAGGAACGATAGAAAACAAAGATGCCAAACTTGAACTTGATTGATCAAGAAGCGGATCTTTCTGATCTAGAACTTGATTGATCTTAGATGCAGTGAGTGATGATAAAAATTGATCTTGATCTTGATTGATCAAGACATGATGAGCGAAGAATAAACCGTCCAACTTGATCAAGAAATGAATACTGAACACCTGCTTAGATTTAGAGTGATCAAAGAAACTCTTTAAACTTTTTGATTGAGTTTAAACAAATAATCAGTTTGATTTGAAGCGATGAAACTGATTAATGTTAAGAGATTAATTTAGATGAAAGATAAATATTAGCTTGATTTGAAGTGATGAAACTGATATGCCCCTAGCGATTGATTGATTCAGATGATCGAGGGATCTCAACTTGATGTGAAGTGATGAAGCTGAGATGCCTCTTAGCGATAAGGATTGATTTTCTTTAATTGAGAAGATTTTGCTTGACTTTTGAAAAAAATTTCTTGACTTGTGAGATGTGAAGTCATAAGGTCACAAGTATGCCCCCTCGAGAGCGAAATCGAAAGATAGCGAGGGTAGTTGATTTTAGGCAATTGTGTGACAAAGAATAACTTATTTGAGCACAAATTGATCATGAGGATTTTTTTTGAAAAAAATTTTGGCGATGATTAAGAAATTGAGCGTAGAGTTGATTGTAATGTTGAGCGTAGAATGAAATTGAATTAAGATTCAGTATTTGAAATTGAGCGCAATTTGAAGAAAGAATGAGCACTTGATGAAAAGAGCGCTAAGTGGTCCAGATTGTGAAATTAACTAGCAAGATGATCTTGTTTTTTGATTTCGATCCCAAAAATGGAATCAGAGCAGGCACATTAGCCAAGGCTACAATTTTCGTATCCATTGGAGCAAGTTGAAAAATTAGGTTTTTGGCTATATATACGACAAAAGTGTCATTTTCAATTCATTTTAACCCTCCAAGTTTGAAAATTCAAAAAGCCTTTTGCGAAGAAAAATGGTGGTCCCTACTCGTCAGCATCGATTCGAGCGCTAGAGAAGACATAATCGACCCCGAAACTACAAGCCAGCGGTAAGTGATCGATCTTAAGCCTCTTTATGTTTCCAATTTTGAATTTTTGTGTTTATTTTTCACGTTTTAGATGGGTTTTGGGTCGGGTGTCGCGGTTTATCGTGCGAGACAAGATCCTGTCTCGTATGAGAAACTGGCAGATTTTATTTTATTGTTTAAACCCATTAGAATTGTCGTACGAAGCCCTCCCTTATGTCGTACGAGAGGTCGGTTAAAAGACCATTTTGTCGTGCGATGTCCAATAAAGTGTCATTTGAAGCTGTTTTCTCATATGAGAGCCATTCCTAACTCGTACGAGATTCTGTTTAACTGTGTTTTGTCATTCGAAAAATAGTGACCATTTTTGAAAGTGTAAACTTGAAATTTTGCTTTGGCATTTGACTTAGTTGGATTTGCATGATGTTTAACTTCTCTTGTGGGCTCATTTGGAATGTTTTCTGATGTTTCATTGTTGGATTGTTGCAGGTTTGCTTACCTCCTGTGCTCTTCAGATGTGTATATCCACCAACGATGGCTTTAGTTTGAGATTTGTCTGAGGTTGAGCAGGCCCATATTGACATGTGTGGCTTTACCCACCTGATGAGGTTACCTAATATCCATGTGAACTAGGGGATGCTGACAGTGTTGGTATAACAATTTCATTTAGAGCATAATACCTTTCATTTGCTAGTTGGGGAGTTGACCATCACTCCCGAGGATGTGTACAAGATCCTTCATATCCCTTTTGCCGGGGATAAGGTGGATTATGATACCACATTATTACCTGGACTGCAAGCACTGAGGAACATTTTCAGGGATCCAGATATCTTGACTTGTTCTATGAGTTGAGATATATTGATGGGCAGGTATAGTGAGGAGTATTCACTAGCATGTGTCCTAGCAGGGTTCATCGGTTGCTTCCTGATGCCGGACAGAGGGCAATAGGGTTTTCAGAGTGGATGGGGCCGTATGCTGGAGAGGTTGATAGAGTCCCCTTAGAGACTAGGCTGGGGCTCTTATTTATTAGCCCACATGTATCAAGAGATGCATGAGATCATTTACAGAGATGGGCGGAGCATGGCTGCCGGGGTGTACATTTTACAAGTGTGGGCTTGGGAGCACCTTCGCATGTGTCGGTCGATAGTGATAGATAGCAGGGAGCCAGGACAACCAATCATTTATAGATATGCTGGATATATCACGCAATCCTATCTGGGCAAGACAGACTTCTGGAGACGGCAGCTCGATGACTTGATAGCTGTCATATGGCGACCATATAGAGGGTTAGAGCCCTGGGATGACTGGTGGGTAGTGTGAAGAGATCTGTTTGTCACACGCCCACTGATTGGGAGATCGCAGACTATTGTGGAGCGATTCATCGTTTCACGAGTGATGAGGCAGTATGGGCAGCCTTAGGGGATCTCATAGGATTTTACAGCATATGCTAGGTATGTTGACAAGGAGAGGCAGGGTTGGGCACCTAGGCTATCTTATGCCTTGGCTATGAAGGAGCTAACAGGTTTACACCGCCTGAGGTGGGATTACCTGGATGATATAGCAGATGTGGGGGTATTGCCCCAGTACAGAGATTAATTTCAGCAGCATCCTTTCCCACATTTGACAGATCTGGGTGACCAGGCTCCTCACATTGAGGATGTTGAGGAGGATGCCCCCGCACCGGCATAGGGATAGGGCCAGAGACAAGGCCAGTGGCAGGGTCAGGGATAGAGGGCTGAGGCTCCACAACGGGGTAGTGGTGATCCAGGTGCGAGCAACAGTATGGTACCAACTCAGGTTAGGCATCAAAGGAGTGAGGGTGGATCCCTAGGGAGAGTGGGTGAGGTGGAGGAGGAGAGAGCAGCTCCTAGATAGGTACAACAGTAGAGAGAGGAGCAGAGTGGAGGTGGTGGTGGTGGTGGATATGGGGGTGGAGATGGGGTACCTATGAGAGATCATGGACAGGATGCTGGTAGGTCAATGAGGGCACGTCTTGCAAAGCTACAGTCATAGTTGATAGTGGCGCAGACTCAGCTGGCGTAGCAAGACCGACAGCTGGCCAAGGTGAGGACTGAGCATGATTTCTAGATTGTGGCTTTGAGAGCAGAGTCAAGAGCAGAGATAGAGTCTCTACGATAGGAGGTCCTTCTGCAGAGCAGTAGGGCATCTTATTACGTAGTAGCATATAGTGTTGTAGTTCCTGTTGCACAATAGGTGCAACCTTATTCGCAGTATATGGCCCAATCAGAGGGAGCATGAGCACCACGACAGGATCCCAAGCCTCAGGCTCCTCCTCCTCCACTAGGCAATGAGGGAGAGGGTGCTAGCTAGATGATTCTTTTTGTAGCTGGGATATTTTTTTGTAGACACACCCATATTTTTGTAGCCTATACAATTCTTGCTTCGATGGGGGTTTGTACATGTCATTGGACATCATTTTGTACTCTTAGACTTGAGATGATATATATATATATATATATATATATATATATATATATATACGAGATCTGATTTGACTTCATTGTACTTGTGTCAATTGGTTATGAGATGTTTTTATATGCTTTATTCTATATGTATGCATTTCTTTTTCAGCATGAATGTATGTATTGCAAATGATTATGGATGTCTATGTTTTTGTTTCTTTTCATATGTAAATAAATGAATGCAAATGAGTAATAATGAAATGAATGAATCTATATAAGATGTTTATGTATGCAGCTAACATCTCAAAACACAAGTACTCGATCGAAGAAAGGATGAAGAAGAGACCACTTAGCGAAGCAATGGTGAAGCTTCCAGCTCTAATTCAGGAATGAAGAGATCATTATTATTACACCAAATCACTCTAAAGTCACAAAATGCAAAATGATATGTGAAATGCAACCAAAACCTAGTCACTGGATTTAAAATGCTTAAGATTCATCATTGAGCATAATGAACACAATAGGTAGGTTAGAGTTCCTTTCTTTTTCAATGTGCAATATTAATTATCTTGTCCGCAATGACCCTTTTTTCATTCATATCCTTGGACAGATTTCACAGGGACCCGAATTGCATCATAAAGAAATTCCCTCCAAACAAACAAAGAAATGATATGGACCTCCCTGTAGCATACAAATAAGTGGAGTCGAGGTATGTGAGGCAATTTCACCTTAATGTGAAGGGTCTTATCATAGACACCCAGCTAATTTATATGTTTCCAGATCATCGGGATCATTCCTACAAGCAGAGAGCAAAGAAAATATTATGCCCCCAATCCTTGCTCCTCTTAGTCAATATAGACTTCCTCGAGTTACTCAGGGGGATAATAATCGAAAACCAATATAAAAGAGAGCATACAAAGAAAATTTTCATGCATAGCTCAAACTGTTTAGTGATTGTTTTCTGTTATGTTGTTTTGCTTGTTAACTTAGTGATAAAAACTCTGTAGTAGTCAGGAGACAGATGACTGACTCGGAGTGGACGACTAGTTTTCACTAATGGGAAAATGACTTGTTTGATACTACTTAGGACATGGGATGTGCTCTATCGATTTTCCTAAGACTAGGGCATTGATTAGTTTCAATTCATGTGGGTTCCAATGAACCAGGGTGTCACGAAAGTGACTGCAAAATATGTACAAGCGAAAGAAAAGATGCATGAAAGCAGGAAATGCCAATGTTGCGTTGATAGATAGAGCGCTTGAGTACAAGAGGCGTGTGTTTACCAGGTTTTCACCTGCTTGGTAGAGAATCAAATTTTTTTTTACCAAGGTGCCTATTTACCAGGTTTTCACCAGGGCATTTTCTCTTTTACATTTTTTTTTTGTTTTGGATTTTTTTTTTTTTTTTGTATTTTATGATTTTTCTATTTTTTTCAGGACTTTTTCAACTGTACAGTTTGCTGGAGCAGAGAATGCTAAGTAAAGAATCTTTTCAGGTGGATGGTGTTAATCGGTTCTCGGAGCTATTCTCCTTCTGATGTTGAGAGCTGATAGGCACCAGAGCCGAAGACTATAGTAATGATATAGGGACCCAGCCAGTTGGGTTCAAACTTCCCTTTGTTGTCTTGAAATTGTTGATTTTTTGGATTTTCTCTTAGTACTAGGTCTCCAGCCTGAAATTTTCTTTGTCTAACCTTCTTGTTATATCCTCTGGACATTCTCTTTTGGTACACTCTAAGATGATCAAATGCCACTTGCCAACGTTCATCCAGCAATTCGAGTTCTTGCAATCTAGATATTCTGTGATCTTCATCAGTAACAAGACCTTGCAACGAAACTCTTAGAGATGGTATTTCTACTTCAATAGGTAATACTGCTTTGGACCCATACACCAAAGAGAAAGGTGTAGCCCCAGTAGGTGTTCTGATACTTGTTCTGTAAGCCCATAGTGCAAGATTGAGCTGTAGATGCCAATCCTTCCCGGATTTGTTTACTGTTTTGTGCAAGATAGTCAGTAGGTTTTTGTTAGATGCCTCAGCTTGTCCATTACCTAGAGGGTAATATATTGATGACTAATGTTGCTTTATTTTGAATTTCTCACAAAGTTCATCCAGGTCTTTATTCTTGAACTGTCCTCCATTATCTGTCACGATGGACGAAGGTATCCCATACCTCCAAATTATATAGTTTAGGATGAATAAGGCAACTTGTTTACCAGTTACTTTGATGAGCGGAACCACCTCTACCCACTTGGTGAAATACTCAGTGGCCATTATGATGAATTTATGTCTGTTGGATGATGTAGGATATATCTGACCAATGAGATCAAAGGCCCATTGCTGAAAAGGCCAGTGTGTAATGAATGGTATGAGATCCCTCGCAAGGGCATGTATGAGATTTCCATGAAGCTGACATTTCTCACAAGTCTTAGCAAATTTTATGGCATCTTTTTCCATATCTAGCTAGTAGTAGCCAACCTGTAATAGTTTCCGAGCTAAAGTAAAACCATTTAAATGAGATCCACAAATACCTTCATGGACTTCCTATAATGCATGTTTAGACTCTTCAGTTTCTAGACATCTCAGCAATGTACCGTCCACACCTTGTCTAAATAAATCATTAGCTATGATAACATACCGCGAAGCATTTCGAGTTAGGTTTATTTTCTCATTTCAGGTAAGATTTTCAGGAATAACTTGGTCACATAGATAGGAGTAGATGTGGCTATATCTGGATGTGTCGTGTCCAATAATAGAATAGACTATTTGGGTTTCAGGGGAATCATAAGCTGGGTAACGCAACTCTTCCACTAGGAATTCAAAGCGAGCATTGAACTCTTGTAATTTAGGTATGGATGCCAAAGTGGCCATAGCATCTGCTGCTCTGTTAGCAGACCTTGGGATCTGCTAGAATGACACAAAAGCAAAGTACTTCTTGAGATCATCCACCATTCTCTTGTAAGGCATCAACTTCTCATTTTGAATTTGATATGTGTCATTGATTTGATTGACGACCAGCTGAGAATCTCCATAAATATGTAATTCAACAACCTTCCATTCAACGACTAGCTTTATCCCATTTACCAAGGCTTCATATTCTGCAATATTGTTTGTGCAGGGGAATAAAATCTTGTAAGATTTTGGGATGGAGTACTTTTGAGGAGTAATGAATAATATGCTAGCACCTGAACCATTTTGAGTAAAGGACCCATCAAAGAACATCTTCCAGGGTTGTTGAGTAAGATACATTATTGATTCATCTAGGAACTCAATGTGTAGCGGTTGAGTATCCTCAAGTGGAGCTTCAACAAGTTGATCAGAAATTACCTATCCTTTTATGGCTTTGTGTTCCATATATTCAATGTCAAACTCTGTAAGGATCATTACCCACTTTGCCAATCTTCCGGTGAGTGTTTCTTTATTAAGAAGATACTTGAGTGGATCGATTTTGGCCACCAACTTGACTGAATGTGCTAGCATATAGTGCCTCAGTTTCTGTGATGCAAAGACTAATGCTAAGCATGCTTTTTCTATTATAGTATAATTCATTTCATAAGACACCAATGTCCTGCTGATGTAATAGATAGCTCTTTCCTTTTTGTCATCATCTTGTTGCGCTAAAAGTGTCCCCAGTGATGAATCTATTGCTGATATATATAAGATTAATGGTTTACCTTGAATAGGTGGCATTAAGATCGGTGATTTGACAGATACTCTTTGATTTGCTGAAGATGTTGTTCACATTCTTGATCCCAATTGTATAATACGCCTTTCCTTAGTACCTTCGTGAAAGGTTGAGCCTTGTCTGCTAGCTAAGAAATGAACCTTCTAATAGACTAGAGACATCCTTGTAGACTTCTCATTTGACTGATATTCTTTGGAGGCAGCATTTCCATCATGGCTTGGACTTTCTCAGGATCAACTTCGATTCCTTTTTTTGAAATAATGTATCCAAGTAGCTTACCAGATGTCACTCCGAATGCACACTTCTTTGGGTTTAACTAGAGTTTGAAATTTTCTATTCTGTCGAGGATAGGACCTAACTCTTGAATATGTGTTGATCTTTTCATAGTTTTCACTAAAGTATCATCAATGTAGTCTTCCATATTCTTGTGCATCATATCATGAAAAAATGTAGTGACTGCTCTTTGATAGGTTGCTCATGCGTTCTTTAGCCCAAATGGCATGACATTCCAGCAAAAGGTTCCCCATGCATAGGTGAAAGCTGTCTTTTCTTGATCTCTAGGAGAGATTTTAATCTGATTGTAGCCGAAAAATCCATCCATTAGTGAGTACATCTCATACCCAGCTGTCATGTCGACTATCATATCAATATTTGGCAATGGAAAGTCATCTTTTGGACATGCTTTATTGAGATCTCTAAAATCTATACAAACTCTGATAGATTTATCTGCCTTTGACATAGGTACTATGTTGGAAATTCATTCAGCATAATCTATTGCTCTGATAAATCCAGCTTTAAGTAGTTTCTCTAGTTCAGCTTTGACCAATAGTGCAACATGTGGGTGCATCTTATGGAGTTTTTTTAAACTGGTTTTACTCCTAGTGTGATTGAGAGATGGTGCATAAAGAGATCAGGATCCAAGCCTGGCATATCAGAGTACGTCCATACAAAATTAATTTTCTTCTCTAAGAATAGCTGAGTGAAATCCTTCAATTCCTCTGCCGATAGTGATTGAGCTACGTGAATAATTTGTGGTGTCTCTTGATTCCCGATATTTACTGGCTGAGTTGGCTCGATCAATATGGAAGACTGCTCCTGAAAATGACTGGGTAGTATACCAAGTATCTCACCTTCACGCGCCTCAGAGAGGTTTTCACCTTTAGGTACATCCTTTATTTTCTCTTTTTTAGATTCTGACACCGCCACTGTATGGTTTTCGCCATCAGATCTTTTATTTTTATTTTTCTTGTTTTTGCGACTAAGATACTTGATATCCTCTTTAGTCAAATTTTCACTTTGTTCACTGGTGGAAGAGTTCATAGGTTCGACTGCATTGAGATAATAGGATAATGTATAGTCATTGGTAAAAGTAGGTATATCCATGGGTTGATTCTGTAAAGTAAAGTCAATCAATTCGGGATGTATTAAGGACAAATTTTGGATAGGTTCAAGAGCGTTCATGGTATTGTTACCACAACTGTGGATTGAAAAGTCAAGTTCCAGAATGATACATTACGTAAGTGTCTCGAGACTAGGAAGAGTCAGATCATGATTATTAAAGTTCAGGTTAATATTTAATCGATGTAATCCAATAGACATACTTGTAATGTCGTTTAGTACACCAGACTGGACGTCATGTCGTGGTTTAACAACAATAAGACTAGTAGACAAATTTTCATTGTTTGTATCAGATGATTTAGAATTTAAGGATGAGTGGGTATCATCATAAATAGGACTATTATCAGAGTCCTCAGAATCATTAGAGTTATCGGATGAAGTTTCCAAGTCTCTGTCAGGTGATTTAGTAAGCATATGTATGGTATCAATACTAACATCTTTAATGCTACAAATTCCTTCATATTGTAGTTCATTTGTCATTTGTATCTGACACACCTATTGACATGATCTCATTGTTTCTGTGATTTTTTTTTGTCTACTCCATTCAACTTCTTCTAGACTGATAACTGGTTCTTGTTCTGCAGCTTCTAACTCTTCCTATGAAGTGCTATAACTGATTTGTTCTTTTTTAGGATAAGGATACATAGATGAGAAGATTTCTGGTATTGTTCCTTCTTTCAATGCTTGTTCATAATTTGCTTGCCTCTTTTGTCTAATTTCTTGTATTTCCCCCTCTAGTTTTATGCGCATTAGCTCTTAAGTATCATTTATGACACCACTAGATTCTTTTGGAGTTTCTGTAGCAGATGTGTCTAAAAGATAGCCAGGACCCCACTCATACTTGCTTGAATCAGTCTCTGAATCATCTATTTGTTTCCTGCCAGTATTGGAACTTTTAATGGTGCAAACAATTCTTTGATTCTCACAAATTCATCTCTCATATCCTCAGGAAGCTCAACTTCTTGTATTATTGTAGCTGATACCGTCGAAGCTTGAGCATTGACTATTCTTTCTTGACTGTTGATTCCTCTTTCTCTTTTCTACACTCTTCTTTTGTTTGTTTAGTGTTTGTTTCATGTAATGTTAAAGGCGATATCTTTTTCAAGCCTTTAGACTTAGAGACATGTTTTTGTTAGTGATGTCTTTTTAGGATTGTATCCTAGTCTAGCCTTATCATCTGTGGATTTGGTTTGTAGCTGAATTGGTTTAGTAATACCTTCTTTTTGTTTGCCCAAAGGACTAGTACCTGAGTACCCCATGCGCTGAATCATTTTGTAACCATGACCATATTGGTTTGAGGAAATCTCACAATGCCGTACCTCCTCATTTGGACTATCTTCCTTAAAGAGCCAGTTAAGCATAGCATCCTCTTCTATTTCATCCGCCAAGGAGGTAGAAGACTGTATGAAGAGACCATCATATATAGTATTCGGAGCTGAATTTTGTGTTCTCATAGCCTCTGATGGCTTGCCCAACTATTTTGGTGATGGAGGGAGAGAAACTAATGATAGTACCGGTTCTATCTTGTAGCCATCCATGCTGGTATCTGTAATCTTCAATCTCTTTTCTAAGTCTTTCATCAATGTTTCTGGATCTTCATTTGGAGAGGCTGCCCTATTATGAGGCACAAAAGTATCTACACCTTTTTTCAATGCATTACAAATGACATTTGTATCAACGAGAATATTGACTTCAGCTCCATTATAAGGAAACTTTAAGCATTGGTGATATGTTGATGGTACTGCCTTCATTTCATGAATCCATGGCCTGCCCAGTAATATATTGTATGACAATGGAATATCAAGAACCTGGAAAAGGACATCTCTCTCTATGATACCAAACCTTTGGAGGTCCTCTCTTCTTCATCATAGGCTTTAATTGTTATTTTCTTTCCTGGATCAATGACATTTTTAGAGAATCCTAGTTGTGTAAGGAGATGATAAGTACATATATTCAACCCCGTGCCTCCATCTATCAAAACATGTTTAACTCTATGTTTGTGGATCATGGCTTCAATATGCAATGGCTGGTTATGTGGATGATTTAATGAATTGTCATCTTCCTCAGAGAAGGTCAAATAGTGAGGTGAAGTCAGATGACCCACCATAGACTGAAACTGATCAATGCCTAAATCTTTTGGAACGTTGGTAGTGAGAAATGCTTTGTCTAGGATTTCCTTGTGAGCAGATGAGAGCTGTAGCAATTCAAAAATTGAAATTTGAGCATTTGTCCTTTTCAACTGTTCAACCACACTGTATCCAGAGGATGATGATGAGTTTAATCTTTTAAATTTGTCCAAGGTTGATTCCTTTTGTTTATTTGGCATGGCTGTTGGATTTGATGTTTCTTGAGCCGGTTTGGAAGAACTATCTTCTTGGAGGGTAACTTTCTTTTGAGATCTGGTCAGAGCTTTTGCATATCATGATTCATTTGGTTTATCTTGAACTATAATCACATTGCAATATTCTGAGTGTGAAGGTTCAATCATGTTGGTAATGTTGTCCTGGCTGGCATAAGCATAATTTACCTTGGCACCTCCTTTGGTCTTTGAGGAATCACCTTGTTCATAAGCAGGCAAAGGGTCTTTAAATGCTTTATGATCAGCATTGGTTGGATGATTCCCAACAACAACTTTACCAGCGTCTGTGAGATCCTGAATCTCATGTTTTAGCTTCATGCAATTGTTTATGTTATGACCCTTATTTAGATGGAAGTCACACTATTCATTTTCTCTCCACCATCTTGGTTTGACATCTAGATCATATGGTCTGGAGTTATCTGGTAGTGTTATCAAGTTGTTTGCAAACAAAGTTTTGAAAACAGACTCATATGATTCTTCAAGAGGAGTAAAATCACGCTTAGGTTTGGAAAGCCAAGGCTTGTCTTTGAACCATTCCTTTGTTTTCTTTGGTGGATTCTCTGCTGCAATCTCAGCAGCTTTAAGTGCTTATGTACCACTAGCCAGGTTGAATATTATGTATTTTGAGTTGGTTTTGATAGTGTCTACTGCTCCATCATTAACAACATTCTTGTTGTTGTCTTTGGCAAATTTCCAATACTTGTTCTTCTCTTTAGACCTAGATCCTGTTTGTGTTTCTTTCCAAGGTGTGATATCCCCCTTCTTTATGATCACATCTTCCATTTGAATGGCATTATCTACCATTTTGTTAAATGATGGGTGTACTTGCATTTGTATGCTATATTTCAGTTCAGGGACCAAGTTATTGACAAATATATCCATTTTCTTAGAGTCTAGAATAGGTCGTGGGTACCTAGAGAACATACTTCTCCAGCATTGGAGAAAAGTAAGAAGAGGTTCCCCTGTTTTCTATTGAGTATTACAAAGATTGATCATAGTCACAAGATGTCGAATGTTGTATGAGTATTGTTGTAAAAATAGTTGGATTAGTTCTTCAAATGTTTTTATTCCTTTGGGTAGACTTGAGAACCATTCCATTGCTTGACCCCCTAAACTCCTTGGGAAGAGACGCATGAGGTGCGTTTGATCATGCATGAATTCCATACAAGAAGCACTAAATTCCCTAACATGATCTTGAGGATCTGAGGTACCGTCATAGTTGTCAAATTTTGGGATTTCCACTCGTGAAGGGAATGGAGGCATGTGTAAATTCTTGTCAAATGGAAAGGGACATATTGTTTCCAGAGAATATTGTTTCAGGGACTTGTCCTTATTCTTTAGCTCTGTGAGCTCTATCTGCAAAGCTAGTAACTATTTGTGTACCATGATTATAGGCGAGTCTTCCCTTTTAGTAACAAGTGTCTAAACATCATATCCAATAGGAAGTTTGGCACCTTGATTTGCAAGTTCTAAGAAATAGTCTTCCTTTTCTTGGGTCATGATAGTTTTCATCATTTTTCTGAAGTCTTTGTCTTTCTGACAGTCAAGGATTTCTTTTTCTGGAGGTTCAGTAGCTTCGTCAATCTCACTTGATGATGATAAGTCATTATGATTTTCAGAAATATTACGATCGTTTTTGTTTCCATCATTGTATTTTGTATCATGTATCGTGGGAGATTTTGGTTCATCAAAAATTGGTCCACCTGATTACGATGGCATGTCAGTGAGGGGATCCTTCACATAGAATGGATTATCTTGATAAGTGAAGGTTTGTCCTTTTCCTTTGGCTTGTTTCTTACGAGAACTCTTGGTTTGAATAGGCATTTTTATGGATTAGTGTGACCTAGAGTTGTTTTTGATGCAGAGGTCAAGATCAATTTCAGTGCTAGTTTGTTCGGTTTAAGTATTGTTTGAGAGAAACAACTAAGATTTAGTCTGGTTTCAGGAAAGATCTATCCTGTATAAGACATTTACCTGGGTTGATTCTAAAATAGTAACTAAGATTCAGTCTGATTCAAGAACGATATATCCTATGTAAGATGTTATCTAAGTGACTTGAGTTTGATAGGTAGTTTGATTGAACTAGCTGAAGGGTGATCAACCAAATCGTGCAACAAAAAATGGCAGAGGTACGCTATCTTGATTGTTTTATGCTCAGGAAAATTTGATAACCAGTATTATGTTCACAGTAGACTGTGTTTTTGGCAAGTTTGACTATTCTGTCTGACAAAACCAGAGACTCGTACGACTGGGTTTTCTGAACTGGATGACAATTTAGCAGTTATAGGACGACAAAATTTTTGTTTCATACGAGTTGTTGCCTTGTACCGTATGACTAATGGGCATGTGCAGGATGACAAAAGACTGAGGTTGATTCTACCTCATACGAGACAGGATATAGTGCAGGATGATGAATGATTTAGACTTGTACGACAAAGAATCTTCTATAGAATGACAATTAAGTAGATTCATACAACACAGGACTGGTGCAGCATGATAAATTAGCAGACTCGTATGACTATTCACAAGGCAGAGACTAAAAATTCTGAGTTTTTTGACTGTTGAGTATTGACAACTGAGTATGAAAAATTCTGAGATGGACTGATTTTTGACCAGGGTATACTAGTTTCTAACACAGACAACATTTCGACTTAGGATGAACTAGTTTCTGACACAGACAGAGTTTTGACTTAGGATGGACTAGTTTCTGACACGGACAGAGTTTTGACTTACTGAGTTTGTTTCTTGTCTTCTCCAATTTTGGTATTCCAAGTTTTGTTTTAGGGATGAAAACACAGAAAACAGGTAGTATGTATAGTAACTCCAATCACAGCATGCAAACCCTAAGGAACTTGGTGAGGCAAGAAAACATTTGCTTGTAGACTCAAGTACACCCCAATAGCTAATCAGAATACAGCTGCTGAGTCTCATGCAATGGATTCTCAATGCCGTATTATTCGACTCCAAACGCTAATGGGGGCATGAAATGACAAGTATCTTGGGAGAGTTACTATCTCTCTTGCACAAAGATTATCTCCCTTTCAGAGGTGAACCAGGTAGCTTCTAATTTTAATTGGATTTAGTAAGGGGTCCATTCGGCGCGTCGAGGTATAAACTCAATTAAGAGGTCTACCAGCCTTGAAAACCAAGGTTTAATATACCCGAAGGTACAGAGGAGAGCTATTCCCGAGCACTGCCATTGACTTGATTTTCATCAAATCACATTTATTTTATAGTAGGTTGGAGTACTTGGCATCTAGTCGTTCCCACTTAGTTCATTCCCCTCTCACCGACCCTAAAGGCTATAGAGTTATTAGCTCCTTGGGAGGGCAGGCCTGCTAAAGATGTTGCAATCAATCTTAAGAAAGCACTTCAAGGGTTTGGATTTCTGATTGTCTAAAAGAAGACAAGAGCATACTCTCCTACCTCTCAGATTTTTCTAAAACACGAAAGATAGATTTTGTTCATTAACCAGATAGCAAGTTAGGTGCCTAAAAATGAATTTAAAGAATACACGATGTTTAGTCGATTCTCCTTAGGCAACCTGCAAAGACAACGAATCAGTAGTCATATTGTCTTTGTGCGACAAGCATATTCTTTGACAAGCGTTCTGCAAAAACTAGTTAGGCTATGAAAAATTCTGAGACAAACATATAAATAGTTAGGGTCAGTAGTTAGAATAATAAAAAAAATAATAAAATCATGAAATTTGCCTTTTTACCAGAGAATACAGAATCGTACGACAAAGTCTTGACTCGTATGAGATAGGATTCAGTATCGCACAAAAGAAGATTGCTGATGATGTCTGCTCGTACGATAGAGGATGTATGCTCATATGACAGAAGATATGCTTGTATGATAGGATATGGAAATTTGTGCAACACCTGTAGTTTATCGTTCAAGCTTGTGGGAATTATTGTATGAGATGTAAGGACAAAAAAATAAAAAATAAAAAAACCTGAAAAATAACAAAAATAAAAAAAAAACAATCTTGGAGGCCAAAAAAGAAGTAGTCTTCGGCCCCACGGTGGGTGCTAGAAATGTGTGTGTGAAAAAGTGAACCTGTAGCTACAAGCACAACACTTCAATTAATTCATTATATGCATGGTTAGTAATCAATAATCAATAAAAATAAACCATAGCAAAGTGACCCATTGCCTTCTAAATGATGCGAGTATAAGATTGCTCTCAGTTTGTTATAAGCAATACCAATGACTAGACTACACCAAGATGAAGGATTTAGTCTATATGATATTAAGCTATATGGATGCAAGATAAATGAATAATTCAAGCAATAATAACCAATTCAAGCAACAATGGATGGAAGCAATAATGGATGTAAAATGGATGCAAATAATCTAAGCAATAATAATCAATCAATGACTCTAGAGCAAAATCAGTACAATAATGACGTATTCTCAAAAATGTCTGGGGTGAATTGGAATGAGAGCTGATGACTGAATTTATAGAGAATTACAGAGAGATGATGAAAAAGCTCAATTTAGGATTAATTGAAATAATTGAGAAATCAGGTTGAGTTAACCTTGAGATAGATTCCAATTATAGTTCAATTGAAATGCATTCGAATTAGAAGTCCAAGTTGCATTGGAAAACAATAATAAATCAATTCCATGCATTTGTGATAAAAATAGATAATTCTTCAATTTAATCAAGAAAAGAGTCTTCTTAATGCAACTGAACTTCTTTTCTAAAAGCTTTGAGTTCCAATTTAAGAGAATAATTAATAATTCAATTAATTGCTTTTCTGATTTCAAGTTCTCAATTTAGAAAAAGAAATAATATGTCAAGTTTGATTTCTCTCTTGATTCAATTCTTTTTATTTAATTTTCAATTCAACTCTTTGTTTTGTAATAAATTCTTCTTTTTGTAGCAAATTAATTCTTTTTCGCATGATTGAATGGCAAATTTATTAATTAATTAAATATGCAAAGATATTTAATAAATTAAAATAGGATAATTGATCAAAATGAATATTCTTGGAATGATTCAATTAATTAAATAAATATTTAATTAATATTGGGTAATTGATTTTGCCATGTGATATTTGATAATTAAAGAATTAATTATGTGCTCAAGATTGATTTAATTGCCTTTTGGTTAGGACCTTGGTGATGTTGTTGAGATTAGGGGCCCATGGTTTAGATGACCATTTTTAGGGTATTACATTTACACCTTTAGAAATTTATTTTGAATTTAAATTAACAGGTGTATCATCCTCATCTTCTTCATCTTTTTATTCTTCTTCAGGGATGAGACCTAGAGATTTCTTTATCAAAATTTTAGTCTCCTTTTGGATTGATTCAACATCACCAACAAGCATTCTTGTTAAGCTCTTCTTTGATCTGAATAAAGATTATGCATTTACCTTTATCTGTTTAATTTCCTCTTCAGTTGCTTCTAGTTGCAAGTGTTTAAGTGTATAATCAATAAATTCTTTATCAAGGCTAATTTCCCCTTGCCACTTAGCATCAATCAAATTATATAAGGAATATATAATTTTCCCTTGTAGTTCAATGAGGGCCCTACTAAATTTGTTCATACTAAAGATGACTGCATCTTCAATCTCCCTTCATTGACTTTCAGACAAATGAGTAAATAGTATGTTTAAACCTTTGTAAATACCATACTCCTTAATAATCTTAATCATTCTAGTGAAAGAATCTTCAAGTGTCAATATTTTTGTAGTTGCTTTACCTTTTCAAGTAGTCTTCTGCTTCTTAGCACTTGCTCTTAGTGCTGTCTTATCTTCTTCTAATTTTGTTTCCTCGATATTTGTCACCAATTTGCGAGCTTTCTCCTTCTTTGTTTTTTCAGTTTGGACAGGCACAATGGGAGGTTCAATAGTTTTACCTTTCCTTCAAAATTGTATTTTAGAAGGTTTCCCTCTTTGAGATTCAATAGGCTTTACCTTAGTTTATCCTGCTTTCTTCTTCTTAGCTTCTTTGGTTGCTCTTGTCTTACCGGTGGGGGTACTGGTTGGTACACTAGAAGTTCCACCTTGTTGAGCCTCATATTTGGCTCTTGCTATAGCTATCTATTCTTTTGTGAATCTGGCCTGCTCAACAAAAGCATGTACCTCTTTTCTTACTTTCTTTGCAATCATCAATTTCTGTAGTTCAGAGTGCACTTTCAATAGTTTATCCTTGTAGGTTCCAAACCTCTCAGCAACGGTATCGACCAGTTGATCTAACAAATTATCAACATAAGTGATAAGTATATCTTTATCTACTTCATAACCCATGGGCATTATCCATGTGGCTCTGGGAATAATAGCTTCCATCAAGCATGTATCTGTGTCAACAATGAAACAGATGGAATCCTCATACTGATTGACTACCTCTGTCAGTATGCATTCCCTAGCATGTATTTCCTTCTAAAATTTCTTAAAATATCCCCATATGATATCATCAAACTTATCTTTTATCATCCAGATACTGTTATTTATTTGCAAAAGTGCTGGAGTATCGGATATCCATTGAATATCACCTATATCGAGGAAAAAGTTTTGGAAATAAAAGAATAAGCCCATGATAAGTTGTCCAAACTTGAATCTTAATTTCTTGTCCTTCCTAATTGCTTCCAAATTTTCCATTAATTGACTTCTCATTGCTTCATAGAGATCATAATCAACATCCTCCTTAACCATCTAGTAGGCAGTGTGAATAGTTGTTGCTAGTATACTATTCATTCTGCTTGAATAGAAAATTCTATAGCCAATCACCATAGATGCAAATTTAACAGTAGGATTATTAATTTTATTCACGGTCATGGCTCTTTTATCCCATCTGGATCTAGTTAACTTCATAATATCATCCTTAGGTATAAACCTAAGTAATAGCACTTCACTAGTTGAGCAGAAGCCAGTTACAACATGGATTGCTTCCTTAGTGATTTTGTAAGGTCTATCCAACCACATAAACTGATCATGAATATGGATCAAAACAAATCTCACCAGCTCATCATCACAATCATCAATGAAATTGATCTCGTGATGAAAACCTTTATCAGCTACACTTCTGAACTGTTCTTTCAATCTTCCATGTTCATTACACAAAGATCTATATTTCTCATAAATAACTGCAACTCCCAAGCCTTCAACTTTGCAATGATAAAATGATCTTACATCTTGTACATGCAAAACATCATTTGGTACATTAGATAGGGCATCGACAAGGTCAATTTCCTCTGACTTGTATGGATTCCATTTGTATTTAGGTCTTGCCCTCTCGGTTACATCAACTAGATGTGGAGTATCCATACTATAATATGTAAATCACCAAGCAAAGAGTAGAATTTCTTAGATAAATACCACTTTCGCTAAGAAACTGTAATACCCTAAAAATGGTCATCTAAACCATGGGCCCCTAATCTCGACAACATCACCAAGGTCCTAACCAAAGGCAATTAAATCAACAATGAGCACATTAATTAATTCTTTAATCATCAAATATCGCATGGCAAATCAATTACTCAAATATTAATTAAATATTATGAATATTTAATTGAATCATTCGAAGAAAATCATTTTGATCAATTATCCTGTTTAATTTATTAAATATCCTAGCATATTTAATTAATTAATAAATTTGCCATTAATCATGCAAAAAGGAATTAATTTATTACAAAAGAGGAATTAATTACAAAGCAAGAGTTGAATTGAAAATAAAATAAAAGAATTGAATTGAGAGAGAAATCAAACTTGAGATATTATTTCTTTTTCTAAATTTAGAACTTGAAAGTAGAAAAGAAATTAATTGAATTATTGATTATTCTCTAAAATTGGAACTCAAAGCTTTTCAGAAAAAGAAGTTCAGTTGCATTAAAAAGACTCTTTTCTTGAATAAATCAAAGAATTATCTATTTTTATCACAAATGCATGGAATTAATTTAATATTATTTTCTAATGCAACTTGAACTTCTTATCTAAATTCATTTCAATTAAACTATAATTGGAATATATCTCAAGGTTAACTGAACCTGATTTCTCAATTATTTTCAATTAATCCTAAATTGAGCTTTTTCATCATCTCTCTTGTAATTCTCTATAAATTCAGCCTTCAACCTCTCAATCAATTCACCCTAGAGATTTTTGAGAACACACTTGGAGATTATTATTACACTGATTTTTGCTCTAGAGTCATTGAATACATTGTGCTTTTCTAGATTATTTGCATCCATATTTTGTTTACTCATATTGCCTCCATATTGCTTGAATTGTTATTGCTTGAATCTTTCATCCATCTTGCATCCATTTTAGCTTAATATCATGCTCATATAGATTAAATCTTTCATCTTGGTGTAGTCTAGTCAGTGGTATTGCTTATAAAAATCTAAGAGCAATCTTATACTCGCATCTTTTAGAAGGCAATTAGTCACTTTGTTATGGTTTATTATTTATTGATTATTGATTTACTAACCATACATGTAATGACTTAATTGAAGTGTTGTGCTTGTAGCTACAGACCCTTTTTCACACACACATCTCTGGCGCCCACCGTGGGGCAGAAGACTACATTTTTCAGCCTCCAAGACTAACTTTTTTATTTTATTTTTTTCAGATTTTTTACTTTTCGGATTTTCGTCCATACAATCTCTATGTCATCTCGTACGACATTTCCCATATGCTAAAACGACAAACTGTAGGTATCGTACGAAATGGAATTTTGTATCGTATGAGAAGGAATCTTGTATCATATGATTTGGTAAACTTTGTCGTACGGCTCTGTATTTCTCTGGTTAAAAAATTTTAAAAAGCAAATTTTGTGATTTTGGTTTTCTATTCAAATTGATTATTCTTACGACTGACCCTGGTTGTTTATCTATCTATCTTAGAATTTTTTACAACCTAATCATTTTTTGTAGAACACTTGTCGCAGAATATGCTTGTCGCACAAAGACAATATGACTACTAATTCGTTGTCTTTGCAAGCTGCCTAAGAAGAATCGACCAAACATTGTGTATTCTTTCAATTCTCTTTTAGGCACCTAAATTACTATCTGGTCAAAGAACAAATCTATCTTTCGTGTTTTCTTGAAGATTTTAAGAGGTAGGAGAGTATGATCTTGTCTTTTTTCTAGACAATAAAAAATTCAAACCATTGAGGCTTTTGCTTTGTTTGAGATTTGTACATCTTGAGCAGGCCTGCCCTCCTGAGGGGTTGAAAAACTCTTAAAGCCGTTATGGCCAATGTGAGGGGAACAACCTAAGTGGGAATGACTAAATGCCAAGTACTCCAACCAACTATAAAATAAATGTGATTTGATGAAAATCAAGTCAACGACAGTGCTCGAGAATAGCTCTCCTCCGTACCTTCGGGTATATTAAACCTTGGTTTTCAAGGCTGGGAGACCTCTTAATTGAGTTTATACCTCGACGCGCTGAACGAACCCCTTACTAGATCCAATTCAAATTAGAAGCTACCCGATTCACCTCTAAAAGGGGGATAATATTTGTGCAAGAGAGATAATAACTCTCCCAAGATACTTGTCATTTTGTGCCCCATTAGAGTTTGGAGTCGGATAATACGACGTTGAGAATCCATTGCGTGAGACTTAGAGACCATATTCCGATTAGCTATTGGGTGTGTACCTGAGTCTACAAGCAAAGGTTTTCTTCTCTCACCAAATTACTTAGGGCTTGCATGCTATGATTGGAGTTACTATTTATACTACGTGTTTTCTGTGTTTTCATCCTTGAAACAAAAACTAAAATATCAAAAACTGGAGAAAACAAGAAATAACTCAGTGATCAAAAACTCTGTCCATGTCAGAACTAGTCCATCCTAAGTCAAAATTCTGTCCAAAACTAGTCTATCCTGGTCAAAAATCACTCCATCTCAGAATTGGTCATACTCAATTGTCATACTCAGCTATTGTAAAACTCAGAATTTTAGTCTCTGCCCTATGAACAGTCGTACGAATCTAATCATTTATCGTCCTGCACCATATCTTGTGTCGTACGAGCCTAATAATTTGTCGTTTGAGCTCAATCTTCTATCATACAAATCCTGATACTCTCTCATCTGAAGCTAAATCCTATGTCATACAAAACAAAACTGCACTGAATCTTTTGTCATTGTGGACATACCCATTTGTCATATGGTACTAGGTAGCAACTTGTTCGAAAAAAAATTGTTGTCATCTTGGAACTATTAAATTATCGTCTGGCTTAGTAAATCCTGTCATATGAATCTTTGGTTTTATCAGTACAGAGCAGTCAAACTTGCCTCAAATAGTCTACAACAAACATAATACTGGTTATCATCATCCTAAGCATAAACAGATCAAGACAGTGTACCTCTACCATTTGTGTTGCACAATTTGGTCGATCATCTTTTCAACTAGTTCAATCAACTATCTATCAAACCTAAGTCACTTAGATAACGTCTTATATAGGATAGATCATTCCTAAAACCAGATTGAATCTTAGTCACTACTCTTGAATCAACTTAGATAAACATCTTATACAGGATAGATCTTTCCTGAAACTAGACTAAATCTCAGTTGCTTCTCTCAAACAAATACGTTAACCAAACAACTAGCTTTGAAATTGATCTTGACCTCTGCATCACAAATAGTTTTAGGTCACACTAGTCCATAAAAATGCCTACTCAAACCAGGAGTTCTCGTAAGAAAGAGGCCAAAGGTAAAGGACTACCCTTCACATACCAAGATAACCCATACTACGTGAAGGACCCGCTCACTGATAAACCTTCATCATCAGGGGTACCAATTTTTGATGAACCTGAATCTCCCACCATACATGAGACATAATACAATGACAAAGACAACCTTAATGTTCATAAAACCAATAATGATTCCTCATCAAGTGAAGTTGAAAAAGACACTGAACCTCCAAAAAAAGAAATTTGTGACTGTCAAAAGGATAAAGACTTCCGAAAAATGATGAAAGCTATCCTAGCTCGAGAAAAGGAAGACTATTTTTTAGAACTAGCAAAACAAGGTGCCAAGCTTCCTACTGGATATGATGTTCAAACACTCGTTACTAAAAAGGAAGAATCACCTATACTCATGGTACACAAACAATTACTAGACTTATGGACCGAAATCACTGAACTGAAGAATAAGGATAAGTCCCCAAAACAATATTCTCTAGAGACAATATGCCCTTTTCCATTTGACAAGAATCTATACATGCCTCCATTCCCTTCATGAGTTGAGATCCCAAAATTTGACAAATATGATGGTACCTCAAATCCTCGAGATCATGTCAGAGATTTTTGTGCTGCCTGTATGGAGTTCATGCACGATCAAACGTATCTCATGTGCATTTTCCCAAGGAGTTTGGGAGGACAAGCCATTGAATGGTTCTCAAGTCTATCTAAAGGAATAAATACATTTGAATAACTAATCCAACTATTCTTACAACAATACTCATACAACATTCAACATCATGTGACTATGATCGAGCTTTGCAATACTAAACAAAAAATAGGGGAGCCTTTTCTTACTTTCCTCCAACGTTGGAGAAAGATGTTCTCTGAGTATTCATGACCTACCCTAGATTCTAAGAAAATGGGCATATTTGTCAACAACTTGGTCCCAGAATTGAAATATAGCATCCAAATACAAGTACACCCATCATTTAACAAAATGGTAGATAATGCCATTTGAATGGAAGATGTGCTCATAAAGAAGGGGGATATCTCACCTTGGAAAGAAACACAACTAGGATCTAGCTCTAAAGAGAAGAACAAGTATTGGAAATTTGGCAAAGACAATAATAAGAATGTTGTTAATGACAGAGTAGTAGACAATGTTAAAACCAACTCAAAGCCCACGATATTCAACTTGGCTAGTGGCACACAAGCACTTAAAGCTACTGAAGCTGCAGTAGAAAATCCTCCAAAGAAAACAAAAGAATGGTTCAAAGAGAAGCCTTGGCTTTCCAAACCTAAGCGTGATTTCACTCCTTTCAAAGAATAAGATGAATCCTCTTTCAAAACTCTATTGGCAAACAACCAAATAACTCTAGACCATATGCTCTAGAAATCAAACCAAAATGGTGGAGAGAAAATGAATACTGTGACTTCCATTGGAATAAAGGTCATAACACAAACAATTGCATGAAGCTCAAACATGAGATTCAAGATCTCATAGATGCTGGTAAAATTGTTGTTGGGAATCACTTGACCAATGGTGATCACAAAGAATTTAAGGACCCTTTACCTATTTACGAACAAGGTGATTCATCAAAGACCAAAGGAGGTGCCAAAGCAAATTATAATTGTACTAGCAATGACAATGTCATCAACATGATTGAGCCTTCCCAATCAGAATATTGCAATGTGATTATAGTCCAAGACAAACCAAATGAATCATGATATGCAAGAGCTCTGATCCGTTCTCAGAAGAAAGTCACTCTCCAAGGAGCTAGTTCTTCCAACCTGGCTCAAGCAACATCGAACCCACTAGCCTCATCAAACAAAAGAATCGACCTTGGATAAATTTAAAAGGCTAACTTCAACATCATCCTTTGGATATAACATTGTGGAACAATTAAAAAGGACAAATGCTCAGATCTCAATCTTTGAATTGCTAAAACTCTCGTCTGCTCACAAAGAGATCCTAGACAAAGCATTGCACACCACTAATGTTCCCAAAGATTTAGATACTGATTTGTTTCAGTCTATGGTGGGTCATCTAACTTCACCTCACTATCTAACCTTCTCTGAAGAAGATGACAACTCGCTAAATCATCCACATAATCAGCCATTGCATATTGAAGCCATGATCCATAAACACAGAGTCAAACATATTTTGATAGATGGAGGCACGGGGTTGAATATCTATACTTACAGTCTTCTTACACAACTAGGATTCTCTAAAAATGTCATTGATCTTGCCAAGAAAATAACAATTAAAGCCTATGATGAAGAAGAAAGGACCTCTAAAGGTCTAGTATCATTACCAATCAGGGTGTGACCTATAGAAAGAGATGTCCTTTTTCGGGTACTTGATCTTCCTTTGTCATACAATATCTTACTGGGCAGGTCATGGATTCATGAGATGAAGATAGTTCCATCAACATACCATCAATGCTTAAAATTTCCTAATAATGGAACAAAAGTCAGTATTCCTATTGATACAAATGTCACCTATAATCCATTAATAAAAGGTGTTGATACTTTTGTGCCTCATAATAGGGTAGCCTCTACAAATGAAAATCTGGAAGCTCTGATGAAAGACTTG
The DNA here is from genome assembly GCF_030272615.1 of Cryptomeria japonica. Classification (NCBI taxonomy): domain Eukaryota; kingdom Viridiplantae; phylum Streptophyta; class Pinopsida; order Cupressales; family Cupressaceae; genus Cryptomeria; species Cryptomeria japonica. The sequence continues at coordinate 408,189,563 of NC_081415.1, forward strand.
GAAAAGAAATTGAAGATCACAAATATTGGCATGGATGGCTACAAGATAGAACCGATACTTTCATTAGTCTCTCTCCCTCCATCACCAAAACAGTTGGGCAAACCATCAGAGGCTATGATAACACAAACTTCAGCTCCGAATATCATATATGATGGTCTTTTTGTATAGTCTTCTACTTCCTTGGCAGATGAAATAGAAGAGGATGTTGTTCTTAACTGGCTCTTTAAGGAAGATATTCAAAATGAGGAGGTACGACATTGTGAGTTTTCCTCAACCCAATATGGTCCTGGCTACAAGATGATTCAATGCATCGGATATTCAGGTACTGGTCCCCTGGGTAAACATCAAGAGGGTATTATTGAACCAATTTAGCTGCAAACAAAATCAACAGATGATAAGGCTGGACTGGGGTACAATTCGAAAAAGACATCAGACCAAAAATATGCTTCTAAATCTAAGTGGCAGAAAAGGATATCACCTTCAACATTATAGGAAACAAATGCTCAACAAACTCAAGCAGAGTGTATAAAAGAGAAAGAGGAATCAATAGTCAAGAAAGAAGAAATAGTCAACACTCAAGCTCTGATGGTGTCATCTACAATAATGTAAGGAGTTGAGATCCCAGAGGATATAAGAGATGAAGTAGTAAGAATCAGAGAATTGTTTGCACCACTAAAAGTTCCAGTCACATATACTACTAGGCAACAAGTAGACAATTCAGAGACTGACTCAAATGAGTATGAATGGGGTCCTGACCACCTCTCAGATACATCCAGTACAAAAAATCCATAAGAGCCTAGTGGTATCACAGATGATACTCAAGAACTGATGTGCATAAAACTAGAGAAGGAAATACAGGAAATCAAACTAAGAAGACAAGAAGACAATGAACAAGGACTAAAGGAAGGAAGAATACCAGAAAGATTTTCATCTATGTACCCCTATACTAAGATAGAACAAATCAGGTATAACACTACACAAGAAGAGTTGGAAGCTACAGAACAAGAACTAGTTATCAGTCCAGAAGAAGCTAAATGGAGTAGACAACAACAAATCACAGAAACAGTAAGATCATGTCAATAGTTATGTCAAATACAAATGATAAATGAGACAAATCTTGAAGGAACTTGCAGCATTAAAGATGTTGGTGTTGATACCATACATAAGCTCACTAAATCACTTGAAGAAGACTCGGAAACTTCATCTAATGACTCTAACAACAGTCCTATTTAGGACAATATCTACTCAGCATCAAATTCTGAATCATGTGATGTAAATGATGAAAATCTGTCTACTGATCTTATTATTGTCAAACAACGATATGACGTCCAGTCTAGCGTGGGGAACGATGCTATGTCTATTGGATTAGATCAACTAAATATTAATGTAAACTTTAATAATTATGTTCTGACTCTTCCTGGCCTCAAGACACTTACGCAAGGTATCCTTCTAGAACTCGACTTTTCAATCCACAGTTGTGATGACAATACCGTGATTGCTCTTGAACCTGTCCAAAATTTATCCTTGCTACATGTAGAACTAATTGGTTGTACTTTATAGAACTAGCCCATGAATATACCTACTTTTGCTAATGACTATACGTTAGCCTATTATCTCAATGCAGTTGAACCTATGGACTCTTCCACCAATGAATAGAGTGAAAACATGACTAAATCGGATATCAAGTATCTTAGTTGCAAAAATAAGAAAAATAAAAATAAAAGATCTGATGGCAAAAACCACATTGTGGTGGTGTTAGAATCTAAAAAAGAGAAAATAAAGGACGTACCTAAGGGTGAAAACCTCTTTGAGGCACCCAAAGGTAAGATACTTGATATACTATCAAGTCACTTCCAGGAGAGATCTTCCATATTGATTGAGCCAACTAAGCCAATGAACATTGGGAGTCAAGAGACACCACACATCACTCATGTAGCTCAATCACTATCACCAAAAGAATTGAAGGACTTCACTCATCTATTCTCAGAAAAGAAAATAAATTTTGCATGGACGTACTCTCATATGCTAGACCTGGATCCTGATCTCATCATGCACCATCTTTCTATCACACCAGGGGTTAAACCAGTCAAGCAAAAACTCTGTAAGATGCACTCTCATGTGTCACTGCTAGTCAAGGCTGAGCTAGAAAAATTGCTAAAAGTTGGATTCATTAGAGCTATAGATTATGCCGAATGGATTTCAAACATAGTACCTGTGTCAAAGGCAGACAAATCTATTAGAGTTTGCACTTTCAGAGATCTCAACAAAGCTTGTCTAAAGGATGACTTTCCATTACCAAACATTGATATGATAGTCGACATGACTGCTGGGTATGATATGTTCTCACTAATGGATGGATTCTTCAAATATAATCAAATCAAAATAGCTCCTAGAGATCAAGAAAAGACATCTTTCACTTGTGCATGGGGAACCTTTTGCTGGAATGTCATGTCATTTGGGCTAAAGAACATAGGAGCAACCTATCAAAGAGCAGCCACTACTATTTTTCATGATATGATGCACAAGAATATGGACGATTATGTTTATGATACTTTAGTGAAGACTATGAAGAGATCAACACATATTCAAGAGTTAGGTCCTATACTAGATAGAATGGAAAAGTTCAAACTCCAGTTAAATCCAAAAAAGTGTGCATTTGGAGTGACATCTGGTAAAATACTTGGCTACATCATTTCAAAGAAGAGAAATGAGGTTGATCCTAAGAAGGTCCAAGCCATAATGGAAATGCCGCCTCCGAAGAACATCAGTCAAATGAGAAGCCTGCAAGGATGTCTCCAATCAATCAGATGCTTCATTTCTTAGCTAGCAGACAAAGCTCAACCTTTCACAAAAGTATTGAGGAAAGGAGTAATATACAATTGGGATCAGGAATGTGAAAAATATCTACAGCAACTCAAAGATTACCTATCGAATCCACCAATATTGATGCCACCTATTTAGGGTAAACCATTGATCTTATACAGATCAACAACTGATTCATCACCGGGGGCACTTCTGGCACAACAAGATGACAATAAAAAGGAACAAGATATCTATTACATTAGCAAAACATTGGTGTCTTATGAAATGAACTACTACACTATAATAGAAAAAGCATGCTTGGCATTAGTCTTTTCATCACAAAAATTGAGACACTACATGTTAGCACATTCAGCCAAGCTGGTGGCTAAAATTGATCCGCTCAAATATCTTCTCAGAAAAGCAACACTTACAGGAAGATTGGCAAAATTGGTCATGATACTTACAAAATTTGATATTGAGTATGTGGAACGCAAGGCCATAAAAGGTCAAGTAATTGCTGATCAACTTGCTGAAGCTCCACTTGAAGACACTCAACAGCTGCGTATAGAGTTTCTAGATGAATCAATGATGCATCTTACTCAACAACCCTAGAAGATGTTCTTCTATGGGTCTTTTACTCAAAATGGTTTTGGTGCTTAATACTATTTATTACTCCTCAGAAGTATTAATCCCAAAGTCTTACAAGATTTTGTTCCCTTGTACAAACAACATTATAGAATATGAAGCTTTGGTAAATGGGATAAAACTAGCTATTGAATGGAAGGTTACAAAATTACACATCTATGAAGATTATCAGCTGATCATAAATCAAATCAATGATACATATCAGACTTGAGATGAGAAACTGATGCCTTATAAGAGAATGGTTGATGATCTCAAGAAATATTTTGCTTTTGTATCATTTCAACAGATTCTTAGATCTACAAACAGAGTAGTAGATGCTATGGCCACCTTGGCGTCTATACCTGAGTTACAAGAATCCAATTTTCGCTTTGAATTCCTAGTGGAAAAGTTACATTACCCAACCTATGATTCTCCTATGACCCAAATAGTCTACTCTATTATTGGACATGACTCATCCTAATACAGCCACATCTACTCTTATCTACGAGGCCAAATTATCCCTGAAAATCTTACTTGTAATGAGAAAAGAAACCTAACCCAAAATGCTTCACGGTATGTTATCATTGCTAACGATCTGTTTAGATGAGGTTTGGATGGTACATTGCTTATATTTCTAGAAACTGAAGAATCTAAATGTGCATTATCGAAAGTCCATGAAGGTATTTGTGGATCTCATTCAAATGGTCTTACTTTAGCTCGGAAACTACTACGGGCTGGCTATTACTGGCCAGACATGGAGAAAGATGACATTAAATTTGCTAAGACCTATGAAAAATGTCAACTACATGGGAATCTCATACATGCTCTGGCAAGGGATCTCATACCCTTCACTACACATTGGCCTTTTCAGCAATGGGCCTTTGATCTCATTGGTCAGATATATCCTGCTTCATCTAATGGACATAAATTCATCATAAATTCATCTAATGGACATAAATTCATCATAACTGCCACTGAGTATCTCACCAAGTGGGTAGAAGTAGTTCCTCTCATCAAATCAACCGGTAAACAAGTAGCTCTCTTCATCTTAAATTATATCATCTACAAGTATGGGATACCTTCGTCCATCATGACTGATAATGGAGGAAAGTTCAAGAATAAAGACCTAGATGAGCTCTGTGAGAAATTCAAAATAAAACAACATTGGTCATCAGTATATTATCCTCAAGGTAATGGACAAGTCGAGGCATCTAACAAAAACCTATTGACTATCTTGCACATAACAGTGAACAAATCTAGGAAGGATTGGCATCTGTAGCTCAATCCTACATTATGGGCTTATAGAACAAGTATCAGAACACCTACTGGGGCTACACCTTTTTCTTTGGTGTATGGGTCCGAAGCAGTATTACCTATTAAAGTAGAAATACCATCTCTAAGAGTTTATTTGCAAGGTCTTGTTACTGATGAAGATCATATAATATCTATATTGCAAGAACTTGAATTGTTGGATGAGCATCGGCAAGTGGCATTTGATCATCTCAAAGTATATCAAAAGAAAATGTCCAGAGGATATAACAAGAAAGTTAGACAAAGAAAATTTCAAGTTGGTGACCTAGTTCTAAGAAAAAATCCTAAAAATCAACAGTTTTGAGACAACAAAGGGAAGTTTGAACCCAACTGGTTGGGTCCCTACATCGTTACTACAGTCTTTGGCTCTAGTGCCTATTAGATCTCAACATCGGAAGGAGAACTTCTCCATGAACCAATTAACACCACCCATTTGAAGAAATTATTTACTTAGCATTCTCTGCTCCAGCAACCTGTACAACTGAAAAATGTCTTGAAAAAAATCATAAAAAGTCCTGAAAAAAAAAAATATAAAGAGAGAAATTGCCTTGGTGAAAACCTGGTAAACAGGCACCTTGGTAGAAAAAAAAAGAATCTCTACCAAGAAAAGTGAAAACCTGGTAAATAGGTGTCTCTTGTGTTCAAGCGCTCCATCTATCAATGCAACATTGGCATTCCCGCTTTCCTACATCTTTGCTTTCGCTTGTACATATATTTCAGTCACTTTCGTGACATCCTAGTTCGTTGGAACCCTCGTGGCTTGAAACTGATCAATGTCATAGTTGTAGGGTAATCGGCTGAGCAATTTACATGTCCTAAGAAGTATCAAGCAAGTCATCTTTCTGTTAGTGAAACCTGGTCATCCACTCTGAGTCATCACCTGTCTCCTGACTACTAAAGAGTTTTATCACTGAGTAAACAAGCAAAACAACATAACGGAAAACAATCACTAAACAGTGTGAGCTATGCATGAAAATTTTCTTTGTGTGTTGTCTTTTATATTAGTTCTCAATTATTATCCCTTTGACTAACTCGAGGAAGTCTATCGTGACTAAGAGGAGCAAGGATTGGGGGCATAATATTTTCTTTGTTTTCTGCTTGTAGGAATGATCCCAACCATCTAGAAACATAAACTAGTTGGGTGTCTGTAATAAGAGACTTCACATCAAGGTGAAATCGCCTCACATACCTCGACTCCAATTATTTGTATGCTACAGGGAGGTCTACATCATTTCTTTGTATGTTTTGAGGGAATTTCTTTATGATGCAATTTGGGTCCCTGTGGAATTTGTTCAAGGATATGAACGAAAAAAGGGTCATTGCGGACAAGATAATAAATATTGCACATTGAAAAAGAAAGGAACTCTAATCTACCTGTTATGTTCGTTATGCTTGGTGATGAATCTTAAGCATTTTAAATCTAGTGACTAGGTTTAGGTTGCATTTTGCATATCATTTTGCATTTCATTCTGTATTTTGTGAATCTAGAGTGATTTTGGTGTGATAATAATGATCTCTTAATTTTATGAGAGCTGGATGCATCATCATTTCTTCGCTAAGTGGTCTATTTTTCATCATTTCTTCGATCGAGTACTTGTGTTTTTGAGATGTTAGCTGCATACATAAACATTTTATATAGATTTATATATTTCATTATTACTCATTTGCATTTATCTTATTGCATAGACAAATGAAAAATTTGCATTACTCGTTACTCATTCACATTCATTTATTTGCATATGAAAAGAAAGAAAAATAGACATCCATGATCATTTGCATTACATACATCCATACTGAAAGAAATGCATATATGTAAAATAAAGCATATAAAAAGCATCTAATAAATGAATCAACACAAGTACAATGAAGTCAAATCAATCTCGTATATATATATATCGTATAAAGTCTCAAAGTACAAAATGATGTCAAATGACATATACAAACTCCCATCTGAGCAAGAATCTTATAGGCTACAAAAAAATCGGTATGTCTACAAAAAAATATCAGAGCTACAAAAAGAATATCTAGCTCTCAGCCTCTCCCTCATCACTTGGTGGAGGAGGTAGAGCCTGCTGATCAGGATCCTAACAAGGTGCTCGAGATCCCTCCGACCGTGCCATGTACAACGAGTAGGGGACAACCTGCTGTGCAACTGGAACTGCTACAATCTATGTTGCCCTACTCATCTAGTGAAGGACCTCCTAATAGAAAGTGTCTATCTATGATCTCCTCTCTACTCTCATCTTTATGATTTAATGATCGCGCTCAGCCCTAAGCTCTGTTAACTGTCAGTCTCGCTCTGCCAGCTGAGTCTAAGCCACTGTCAGTTGTGACTACAGCTCTGCAAGACGTGCTCTCATCGACCATCCCATGTTAGTCCCTTGCTCTCTCGTAGGCTCTCCACCCCCATCTCCACCTCCAACTCCACCATGCTCCTCCCTCTGCTATTAGACCTATCTCAGCGCTGCTCTCTCCTCCCAACTCCACCTAGCCTCACACCTATCCTCCCAAGGGATCTTCCCTCACCCCTATGTTGTCCAACCCCAGCTAGAACCCTGCTGCTACTAGCACCAGGATCACCACCTACCCACCTCGGAGCCTCGGCTCTCTATCCCTATCCCTTTCTCTAACCCTATCCCTATGCCGAGGCATCATCCTCAATCTCCTCAATGTGAGGAGCCTACTTAGCTGGATCTATCAACATAGGGAATGGATGCTGCTAGAACCAATCCCTATACTGGGGTGATACCCCTGCATCTGCAACATCATCCATGTAATCCCATCTCAAGCATTATAAACCAGTGAGCTCCCGCATACTCAAGGCATAGGATAACCTCGGTGACCATCCTTGCCTATCCTCATCAGCATAACGCACATACGCTTTCATATTGGCTCACCACTTGAGAAATTACAAATCGCTCTACTATAGTCTACGATCTGCCGATAAGTGGGCATGTAACAAAATATCCCTACATACTAGTCGCTAGTCATCCCATGGCTCTAGGCCCCTATAAGGTATCCATATCATGGCTATAAGGTCCTCTAGCTACCGTCACCAAAAATCGGTCTTTTGCAGATGGGGTTGCGTAACATAACCTACATACCTATATAAAATCGGTTGCCCAGGCTCTCTACTATCATCAATAATTGGTCAAAAAATTGGGAGGTGCTCCCAAGCCCAAACTTGCAAAATCAAAACTCGAGTGGCCATGCTCTTGCCCTCCCTATACACAACCTCATGCATCTCACGATACATGTGGGCTAATATGTAGGAACCCCAGCTAAGCCTCTGAGGGGTCTCCGTCAATCTCTCTAGCATCCTATTCCAACCACACTAGAATCCCCATTGTCCTCTATCCGACATCAGAAAACAACCGATAAAACTTGCTAGAACACACACCAGAGGAAACTCCTCACTATACTTGTTCATCATGATGTCCCAACTGATGGAACGTGTCAAAATATCAAGATCCCTGAAGACATGCTTGACTGCCTGTAATCTAGGTAATAGTGTTGCATCATAATCTACCTTATCCCCAGCAAAAGGGATATGGAGGATCCTACATACATCCTCGGGAGTGATAGTCATCTCCCCAACTGGCAAATGGAAGGTATTATGCTCTGAATGGAATCGCTCAACCAATGTTGTGAGCATTTCATGATTCACACGGATGTCTAGTAAACCAAGAAGGTGTGTCAAGCTGCACAAATCAATATGAGCCTACTCAACCTCTGATATCTGTCGTACTAATGTCATGTTAGGAGGATAAACACATCTAAAGAGAACATGAGGCAATCAAACCTAGAAAAATCAAAACAATGAACCATCAGAAAATATTCCAAATAAGTCTACAAGAGAAGTAAAACATCATGCAAATCCAACTACGTCAATTGCAAAATCAAAATTTCAAGTTTAGACCTTCAAAAATGCTCACTATTTCCCAAACAACAAAATAGAGAAGGGCAACAACTCATAGAGAGTCTGGATTGGGCTTCATATGATAAAAGATCCCCATATGACAAAAGATTAGACTCTGGATGACAAAATATTATTTTATGCATGTTGTCATACGATAAAAGGGTGGGGTTAGAAAAACAAATCTAATGGCCTAAAATAACAAAACAAACTTTAGCAGTTTGTCATATGAGACAGGATCCTATCTCGTACGACAAAACGAGAAGGGCCGACTTCAAACGTGCCAAAAAATGAAAAATGAACAAAAAAATTAAAAATTGAGAACATAAAGAGACTTAAGATTGATCACTTACCATTGTCTCATAGTGTCAAGGTTGATTATGTAATCTCTGGGACTTGAATCGATGATCATGAGTAGGGACCACCATTTTCTTCCCAGAAGGCTTTTTGACTTTTCAAACTTGGAGGGTTAAAATGAATTGAAAATGACACTTTCATCCCTTATATACCCAAAACCCTAATTTTTTAACTTGCTCCGATGGAAATGAAAATTGTACCCTTAGCTAATTCGCCCGTTCTGATTCCATTTTCGGGATCGAAATTGAAATTCGAGATCATTTTCCTAGTCAATTTCACAATTTGGACCACTTAGCGCCTTTTATCAAAAGCTCATGCTTTGTTCAAATTGCGCTCAATTTCTTATCAATCAATGTTGAATCTCAATTTAATTCTACACAACAAGTTTGTGCTCAACTTCTTAATTAGCGCCAAATTTTTCAAAAATTCCTCAAAATTATTCTTTGTGCTCAAATCATTATCATCACTCAAAATTGCCTATAATGTACCCTCGCTATCTTTCAATTTCGCTCCCAAGGGGGAATACTCATGACCTTATGACCTCACATCTTCAAAGTCAAGAAAATTTTCAAATCTTTATCAAAAGTCGAGCAAAAATATTTTCAACTAAAGAAAATCAATCAAATTTTTATTGCTAAGGGGCATCTCACCTTTATCGCTTCACATCAAGTTGAGATTTCTTGTTCATCTGAATTGAATCAATCACTAGGGGCATATTAGTTTCATCACTTCATATCAAGCTGATATTTGTCTTCATCTGAATCATTCTCGTAACGTTAATCAGTTTCATCACTTTTCATCAAGCTGATTATTCATTTAAACTCAATCAAGGGTTTAAAGAGTATCTTCGATCACACGCTCAATCTAAGCAAGTGTTCCATTTCATCACATTGAATCAAGCTGGATAGTTTATTTTTCGCTCATCGTATCTTGATCAATCAAGTTCAAGGTCAATTTTTATCTTCGCTCACTATGTCTAGTTAAATCAAGTTCTAGATCAGTAAGATCTGCTTCTTGATCAATCAAGTTCAAGTTTGGTATCTTTGTTCTCTATCGTTCCTAAGTTCAATCAAGTTCAGGATTGATATCGCTTTAATCAGACCTCATTCAACTTCATCTCTTTGAATCAAGCTAAACACCTTGCTCTTCATCTGGTTCGTGATCAATCAAGTTCAGAACTAGTATCTCCTAGACATCAACTATTCTTTGAACCAACGTGCTGCTCACACATTAATTCAAAGAGGGGCAAATATAATACCCTAAAAATGGTCATCTAAACCATGGGCCCCTAATCTCGACAACATCACCAAGGTCCTAACCAAAGGCAATTAAATCAACTTTGAGCACATTAATTAATTCTATAATCATCAAATATCGCATGGCAAATCAATTACTCAAATATTAATTAAATATTCATTTAATTAAATAAATCATTCCAAGAAAATTATTTTGATCAATTAGCCTATTTAATTTATTAAATATCCTAGCATATTTAATTAATTAATAAATTTGTCATTAATCATGCAAAAAGGAATTAATTTATTACAAAAGAGGAATTAATTACAAAGCAAGAGTTGAATTGAAAATAAAATAAAAGAATTGAATTGAGAGAGAAATCAAACTTGAGATATTATTTCTTTTTCTAAATTTAGAACTTGAAATTAGAAAAACAATTAATTGAATTATTGATTATTCTCTAAAATTGGTACTCAAAGCTTTTCAGAAAAAGAAGTTCAGTTGCATTAAAAAGACTCTTTTCTTGAATAAATCAAAGAATTATCTATTTTTATCACAAATGCATGGAATTAATTTAATATTATTTTCTAATGCAACTTGAACTTCTTATCTAAATGCATTTCAATTAAATTATAATTGGAATCTATCTCAAGGTTAATTGAACCTGATTTCTCAATTATTTTCAATTAATCCTAAATTGAGCTTTTTCATCATCTCTCTTGTAATTCTCTATAAATTCAACCTTCAACCTCTCAATCAATTCACCCCATAGATTTTTGAGAACACGCTTAGAGATTATTATTACACTGATTTTTGCTCTAGAGTCATTAAATACATTGTGTTTTTTTAGATTATTTGCATCCATATTTTGTTTACTCATATTGCTTCCATATTGCTTGAATCATTATTGCTTGAATCTTTCATCCATCTTGCATCCGTTTTAGCTTAATATCATGCTCATATAGATCAAATCCTTCATCTTGGTGTAGTCTAGTCACTGGTATTGCTTATAAAAATCTGAGAGTAAACTTATACTCACATATTTTAGAAGGTAATTAGTCACTTTGTTATGGTTTATTATTTATTGAATATTGATTTACTAACCATACATGTAATGAATGAATTGAAGTGTTGTGCTTGGAGATACAGACCCTTTTTCACACACACAAGCACTAGGGTTTTCGACCGTCAAAAAATTTCAATACTTGACCACTGAATCAAAATTCACTTCGATCGTCTTAGACTACTAGCAAATGATCTGAATGCTACTTGCACAAACTTATCTCTGCTCACTTCGCCAAGAGTTCTCAAGTTGCAAAGTGAAAAATGAAATTCAAAAAGTTCTATTTATTTGCACTTTAATTTTTGCAATAAATGCATTTACTAACAAAACCCTAAAATGCCTTAGCAAACTCTAAAGCATATTACTGGTAGCAAAAACTCAATGATATTTACCGATTATGATCCAAAAACACATCTAAACATCAAAATGCATTAAAATATGCACATTTAATTTATAGTACATCATCCAAGGGTTCAACTCAAGATTTTACAATAAGCTCACCCCAAGTTGTAGAAACAACTTAGTTTGCTAAAGAGGGATTCTCCATATTAGGTGAAGAATCTGATTCCTCAGATGGTTTGTCATCACTCTTCTTCTTCTAGGTCTTATTCATCTCAGCTTTGGTTTCTTCAATATCAACCTTTTGCTTTCCATTTTGGTCTGTAGGATGATTCACTGGTTGGTTCTTCTTTATTCTGCAAAACTTGGCAATGTGTCCTAATTTGTTGCAATGATAACATGCCATTCTAGATGCTCTTGAGGGTCCTGAGTTTCCTCTACCTACTCTTCTTTTGTAGTTCATTTCCACATGTCCAAAATTGTTGCAGATTGAACGTTACATTGAATCTCTTTTCCATCTCATAAGGACTAGACCTGTTAACACAGGGTCAGTGAAATTCCTTCTCCAGTCACCAATAGGTCTTGGATTCATGTGATGTATAGGATTATTTTCTCCATATCTGCATTCAACTGATCTATAACCATACATGTTTCATGTATAACAATAACCTTCAAATATCCTAGGCACATATCTAGTATTAGGTCTATAACCAATATTACCATGAGATATTCTTCTACAAACATTAACAATGTATCCTAGTTTATGACAGTTAAAGAAAATGGGTTTGAAAGCTTTCTTACCTATAGGATTCTAAGCCTTAGGAGCAGTTTTACCTTCATGCATGTCACTTTTGGTACTAGAAGGTTCTCCCTTCTTAGATGTATTGTATCATAACCTAGATGTATCACCTTTCATCGTCTGAGATTGGATCTGTTTATCCATCATAGTAGAACTCTTGTTGAATTTTGCAAGCTTCTCATTAGCTTCTGTAAGCTCTTTAGTAAGATCTTCATTTTGCTTCATAAGAGTCTCTCTAAGAGACATTTCCACATCAAGATCTACTTTTATTTCTTCTTTCTCTTCTTTCTCCTAATGCCAGTGTTCATACAAAGTTGCATTCTCCTTCTTGATCTTAAAGATATCATGGTCTTTCTCTTTGATTTGGTCTTCAGTTGCCCTCCTAGCTTCACGTTCTTGACTCATACAGATTGTAAGGGCTTCAAGTTCTCTCCTTAGTTTAATTTTCTCACCATTTAGTTTCTCCACTTCCTTAACCAATTTAATGATGCATCTATATTCACCTCATCTAAAGAGCTGATGTCAGAGATCTCCAATAATTGCTCAGTCAATTATTTCCTTTTTGCTTGTGAAGCCTTGTATTTTCCTCTTAGGGTTTCTAGCTCATCCTTAGTTTCAACAAGTTCTCTAGCCATCTGTCTATAGCTCATTCCTTCACCCATATTTGCCTTAGGATTAGAGATCCCTTCCAAGCAGTTAAGCCTTAAGGAATTTAGGTTCTGATACCAATTGATGAACTTATAAGGCACTGAGAGGGGGGGTGAATCAGTGATAGTATAAACAATACAAATCTGAATATAAATTTCACAAATTTAAAACTCAATAGACATGTAAGAAATAACACCGAGTATGCAATTGCCACATAAAGTATAAACCACATGACACAAGAGTTTATACGTGGAGAACCCAAATGGGAAAAACCATGGTGGGAGTTAGTACCCACAAGATCCACTAACTGCAGTATAGAGATTTGACCAGTTAAGGTCTATAACAGCTAGTTAGGGGCACACCCTATTAGAAGTGTCTAAGCCTGGTTAAGAGAATTACAAAAAGGCTTGTGAGGAATAGCCTTGTTAGGAGCTACCCAAGTAACTTGGATTTGCAAACACAAGCTAATGTGTCACCTGGCTAGAGAATTTAATGATCAAAACTATTAGGATTTGACTACACCTTGTTAGGAGTGACCTTGTAAGAGGATTTTCTTGCTGCAACTGTTAGGGAGACAACAAGTACAAATGATCTTGATATAACACCTTCTGTTTTTGATAAGATCCACTTTAGAACATTACAACATCACAAAGACTTCATCTCTCAACTCCTCTAATCTTTGTACTATCAGAAATACAAAATTTTCTCATCACATATCACACTTACAAGCTCATGTATATATATCCTTTCATACCTCATCACACAATTAAAATTATCATAAGGTCATCTAAAACCTTATTACAATTCCCTAGGATCAATGTATCTATACAATCTTGCATTGTATGGTTTAGTTATGTCAGCCACCAACATAACAAATGCAATCCTATGTCGTTTTACCAATCTGAGTGATTTTCATCACTACCGGTTAAATGTGTTTCTTGGTTTCTTCCTTGTTGATCAAATCTCATTCATCTGATCAAATCTGATCATGCGATCATGAAGTTATCTTCAACTGCTAGTCATCAATGTTGCTGCAAAACTGCATTCCTTCATCCTTCCTAGATTTCATGTAACAGTTGTCGTTGTGAGACTTTGTCAGTCATTTTACCAAGTGAAGTCCTAATTATCGATTCTGATAAAACTGTCTTGGCTTTACCAGTTAAGTCTAGCCGGTTGATCGGTAGGACTTAGATGACTTAAGAAACATAGTTTCCATCAATGACAACATACAAAATAGTCATCATACATAAATCTAATCTCTATGCAACAGACATATACCAGTTGACCAAATGATCAAATGCCAACAAAAGCCACTTGTTCTTCCATGTTGCAACCTTCACCTAAGAGTTGTTGATGACATCTTCCTACAAACCTGTCTTACTATGTCCTATGAACAGAGGAACTCCGAGATACTTCATAGGAAAAGAAGCAATCTGAAATTACAAAATGTTATCGATCCTTCTCTAGTTCCTTTTGCAAGTGAATAAAGAACACTTGCAATTTTTCTTGTATTAACCTGAAGTGATGCAAGAGCATCCCAAGTTCCTGGCAATCTTGCATCAACCAAAAACATTTATTTTTAGTTTGTTTTCTATTTTGTAGTTTCAACATTTCTTTCTGCATTTTCTCACCAGATCTTGCAGAGCTGGATTTTGCTTGTATACATGATTATCTTCCTTATTCCTAAATCGTGGGATGTTTGGATCATTTTCTGGCAAGTTATTGCTTCTAGATTTGGAGATAATTTTCTGGCTTAGAACACTGGAATCACTTGGACCTATTTACTATTGGTGAATCTTGTAGATCCTTTTCGTAGCTTGAGAAGCCCTAGTTCATTGATTCCAATGTTCCTTGGTATGTGACTGACCTTCCCTTTGATCCACACTTCTTCCTATGGGTTTTTTAGAGGATTTTCATTGGCAAAGGTCGACCTAGTGGTTTTACATGTTTGATCTTGTTCCTTGATATTTGATCCCTCTTGACCGTATAGATCCATGTAATTTAGCATCATAATTTATCAGAGAGAACATAGAAGATATATCTTAAGATTTAGGGGTCTGAATTTGACTGATTCTATAATTGAGCATGTATGTAGTAGGTGATTGAGCTGAATCTTGAAGTCCGGATGTTCCTGGTTATCTGTAATCAGTTTTCATGATCTAATTCATTCAGTTCTAGATTTACTCCATCATCTTGTCTTTCTTTCATTTTGTTTACTCTTGTTGCATGGTCCAGATTGATCTCATTGAGGTCCCTCCTAACCATGATTGTACCAAGTGGTATCAGAGTGAGATTTTATCTCAGAGATTGCGTTGTCCTAAAGATTTTTCTATGGGGTGGTGGATTGTGGATCCAACCTATAGCTACATAGGATTGGCATGAAGATGGTACAAAGAGGAAATAGGAATGGTGGAGCACATGGGAATGCAAACCCTGCTATGATGGAAATGTTGAGAGTAATTTCAGCCCAGTTAGAAGTCATTGAGACAACCCAAAGAAGAGGCTGACATATTGAAGATATGAGTGAAGATGAAGAAGAAGCATTGCTAGAACAAGTAGCAAACCCACTAGCGATTGATCTGGATGAAGAAAGTTTCTTGAGATTTTTGAGTAGGGTGAATACTAAACCATATTTTAACCCACTAGAGTATGATGTTAAATTGGATTCAAATAAATTAATGGATTGGATCTCAGACATGGAGAAGTATTTTGATTTTGGGTACACCACAGAAGAAAGGAAGGTGAAATATGCCTATACCTAGTTGAAAGGTCATGCATCTCTTTGGTGGGAACATTTGCAGGTTGATAGAAAAAAGAGAGGTAAAGTGAAGATCAAATCATGGGAGAAAATGGTTGCCAAGTTAAAATTGAAGTTTATGCCAACTGATTACCAAGTAAATCTATTCCAGAAGTTATAGAGCTTGAAGCAAAGGAATCTAGTGTGAAGGAGTATACTGAAGCATTCTATAAGTTGAATATTAGATCTGAACATGTTGATGATGAGGTTGAAAAAGTTGCAAGATATTTGAATGGATTGCAGATGTCTATATAGGATGAAATCAGTTTGATCAAGTTGTAAAGTGTTGAAGAAGCTTACAAATATGCCTTGAAAGCATAAGAGAAGTTGAAAAAAAAACATGAGCAAAGATAGAGGGGTAGAGGTGGAAGGTATTCTAGAGGAAGATTTCAAAGAGGAAGAGGATATTATAGAGGAAGAACAAGGACAAGGAAATAAGCAAAGATGGCCGTTCATACCGGAAGGATGACAAAAATTTCTATCCGAGGAGAGAACCTAATGGCTATCAGAATGAAAATTTTGGAAAAGATGAAAGAAGACAAGACAAGAGAGTGTTTAGAGGTACTTTATTTAAGTGTGGAGGAGAAGGACATCATTCTTTCAAATGTAAAAAGACAAAGAATACTGGAAGAAAAACACTAATATAAGAAAGCCCCAATAGATCAGCTAACAAACCAAAAGATGGAGAATTGTTGATGATGAGGAGAGCTTTGTGTCATACTAGAGAGGATGAAGAATCCTTGCAGAGGAGAAATTTGTTCAAGACCAGATGTAAGGTATCAAATGGATGGTGATGTTTTAACTCAAGCGAGAAGATGCATGAAGGATAGTAGTCAATATAAGTGGTTATTGTAGCTAGTTGGTAAAGAGAAAATAGATATGATGGCCTTCGGAGTCCTGTGAAGGAAGACGTAGGGAAGTTAAGGACTGTGACATCATGAGATGATTTTGCATGTCCCAAAGATACCAAGACGGTGCGAAGGTGGGGCCATTGACACAATTTGAGTTGGAGGATGATTTGGCGATGCTTGGTCAAACTTTTGATAGACCCACTTACCATAGGAGAAGGTCAATATCATATTGATTAATGATGATTGCGCGATGTGCCATGATAGACAAGATCTACAACGAAGACATAACATGTTTCAAAATAGAGGTGATTAAGATTGTTTGTCATCACTCGCGTGGGAAAATAAAGGCATAAGGAAATGAGCTTGTTGGTATAAGATGAACTAAGATAGGTTGAGACATATGGACACTAATGAACTAAAATAATAGCTCTTTTATTTCTATGACTGATAAGTTTTTTCTGTATTTTAAATTGCATATTGGGACAATGTTTAAGTTGTGTGATGTATAAAAGTTTTGATTATGTACATTTTGAATGATAGCCAAACCCGCTAAACCCTATATTGTTCTGACTTAATATTCCTATAACTATGTGGATTATTATGGTAATATCATGTGTGGATGTATAAATGTTCTGATTAATGGAAATGGATATATATATATATGCTTGTATGTTCTAACCTTTGATACAAGAGTAAATAAGTTGTTGCAGATGCGATTGTGGTAAGCCAGATGGAGAATCATGCCATGCAAACAGTTGGAGACATTTCAGGGTGGTTGAGAATTTACAATAGTGGAGAATATGGTATTCAAGTGAATCATCAAAGGAATAGCGAGGTGATGCCAGACTCATTTATGATTGCTTCCAACAAGCATTAATCAAGTAACCACTGCCATGCTATATTCTTGTCTGCGGTTTGGTAAAGTCCCATCTTCTCCTTGTTGTAATAAATATTTTTGCCTCATTTCATGGGCATGGTCTAAGTAGTTGAAAGTTTGTTATAACTTTCTTATAAATAAAGACCTGCACCTCTTCACAGAGGTTAGACAATGTTTTCCAGAATTAGAAGCATTTCTCTTATTTTATGCATTGTATCGACTTTTGAAAATAATGAATAAAAGCTATGTTATTGTGAGTATATAGAATCATTTTTGAAGTCTCGATACACTCATCCAAGGGGGGCCACTTGGTGAGTATTCATGTGTGATTGATAGATTAAGTTTCCTTTTTGTTGTAGTAGATGTTCTAGCAACTGATTGTTCTTGCAACCACTAGAACTAGATCCTGTGACTATTCCTGCAGCCAAAGAAGACAAAGTAATTCCTGTTTGTCAACTTTGAACTTAGTTAACAGTTATTTAGTTAGAATCTTCTGTTAATGTTAAGATTTCCTATAGCCATTCAATTGTCATATTTTCACTTGTTTATTTTAGATAGACTTAGTTGTTGTAGTAGTGCATAATGACCTTCATCAGAACTTAGTGCATATACAATGCAGACCCATTTCAAGTAATACATCCCTAGATTGACAAGTAAATGAACCTCAGTCATGGAAATGATAGCTACTCAAAATGGATGACCAATCTTTGAGTTAAGACTTTAAATCTAGTTATTATTCTTATTGGCTAGGCAAACAAACACCGATTGGTTTTCAGAAGACCCATTCTAAAGGTTGTTCTATGGGTCGAAGTGAATTGGCAAGCAAGGTAGACAATTTTAGGGAGTTGTTTCAACAAATTCCATTGCCATGACAAATGAGAGATTGAGATTTTCCAGAGGCATAAAGGGATAAGGATGATTTCTGAGTTGGAAATGAATTGATCAAGGACCTGTTAACAAGATCATAGGTTATGTATTGTTAGGGATTCTCACAGAAGGGTAATAATCAAGAAACAGTCTCCAAGAAAACTTAAAAAGGATAAGGACTCGATATCAAAAAGGGAAATTCTGACATAAATTATGTAGTCAAGAAAATAATGTGATCAGAATAAAATCATTCACATAAGATGAGCTTTGTTAGAGGGAAGCAGATTAATAGTTTGAATCTGACGGTGTCTTGGATCTGAAGGATATGATGTTTTAAGTCCATTTGCTGGCAGGATGAGTAGAAGTCATTGAAGTGATGATTTTTCATACATGAGCACCAACAAGTAAGATAAGTTTTTTATTATAAATACAACTAAGTGGTGTTCTCAGTTGGTAGAAAGAAAATAAATCTTATTATCTTCTAAGAAGGTTTTGAGATGATGCGAATGATTTTTGAGCAATATTGTGCACATAATTACAATGAGCTTTGTGATACCAGATGGAATCCTTTCTTGAGTGAGTATGCTTATAGTCAGTGGAGCCTTGAAATTTGGGAGGATAGTTAATGGAGGCTTGAAATCCACTTTTCATCAGAACAAGCCCTACATGACACATCCTCTACATCTCCTCTACCATTGGTTGGTAGAGGAGATGCAGGAAGGGCCTCTCAAAGAAACAAGAGCAAAATAGGGTTGGGGAGGAGGCATCAAACAGTCACTTTATGTTCCTCTAGGAGTCCCTATTCCCACTTTCTCTAATCCTGGGCATGAAAGTTGGAGATCCTCCTCTAATTTAGGGGTGACTTTACTTCTTGTTGGGATATAAACCCTCTTTTGGAAGGGAAATTCTTTGTAGAGCATCAAGGTGCATCTCACGGTCCATCTAGGAGCATCAAGGGTGATAGTGGCATGACTCAAAAGGTTTTGTTTCTACCAAAATTTAGTTAGGAATTTTGGCTTTACCTCATCATGGAGTGCTAGTATGGACAGTTTTTTGGAGATTCTGAAGAATCACAAGCAACCTTGTAGGCTTGTGACACATGTCTCCTCTAGCTCGAAGCTTCTTTTCACCCTTGTGTCTATAAAAGGGAATTCAAAGCCATGAGGTAAGGTCAAGAAATTTGGTCACATGTCTTGGGTCCAAATCCTTAGTCATATACATTGAGTCTAGGTGAAATGAGTAGGTTGTAAAAGTCATTTACAAAGCAAATAAAATGGGTCTTGTGTCATATTTTATGTAGGTTCTTGAAGGAGTTATATGTAAGATGATTTGTAACAAAAAAATAACTTTTAAATGAATGAAAACATATTTCAAATCCATTTCTCCAGTGTGTAACTCTGTTATGTTTTGAATGAGTAGAATCATGGGTTTTCTCATTCATTGCATTGTTATGGTGTATGTATTTTTTGTCTTTTTCTTTGACCTAAGGGGTTGACTAAATGCTTAAACATAATTCCAAACTAACAGGGCTTATACATGGATTCAGATAAGTATTTTGGGTTGGGATATACAGATGAGAGATATTGTAAGGTAGTATTATGTTGGATCTTTAGCTATTAGACAAAAGTTTTGTTATATTTTCATCCTATGTATTACAATTTTAGTTGCCCAATGGATAAGATACTGGTCATGGATTTTAGATGTCTCCAATGACAGTTTTGTACTCATAACTCATCGATAGCTCTCTATAAATTGTGAATTTTAGAACATCTTTTCATTTTTTGTACATTGCTTCTTATCGAAAACATCTCATGCTCCAAAGTAGGTCGAGGATCACTGAGAGCTAGCCACTCTATAGCATTCTCCCTCTTTGTTGAGCCTTCCTAAGAATGAAATTTTTTTCTTTGTTTTAATATCAATTACAAAGTGTGATGCAGAAATTTATAGGTGCATTAAGGGATCACCCTCCTGGGTTTTGGAAAGCTCGAAGGATAGAAGGATTAGCATAAAATCATTGTCATATGTTGGTCCAAGTCCCTAAGTATTCCAAATGGCTGGAGTTGTCTTCTCCATGTGCGATTCGAGGGCTCGACTTGGTTTCTACTTTTCCTGCAGTGTAAACCCCATTCTGGGGAACCAACAAAAAAGGCAACTCTATTGGGGACCTCGATTGTAATGTTCCAGTTCCTTGTCAGTTGAGTCAATTCTCATGAATGTTGCCTAAGAATCTTTTTTCATTCACCTTTCAATGTAAGTTCTATCAAGATTTGTCCATATAACATGATTATTCCATAATATCTTACAATTTGCGAGTGAGCAATCTGAGATGTCTACACCAGTGTGCATTATTTAAGAAAGAATTAAAGAACCATAGGACTTTTAGAAGAGATGAAGCATATTTGAGCTCTTATGATAAAGTACCCTGACAAGTTGAGGAAATAAATCCACATGACGAAAGAGGAGGAGTTGCAGTGTTGGTTTGTGAACAAATCTGACCTGAGGACCTAGAGAGGATGCGAAGATAGTATCGAATCTATCACTACAACAAGACAAAAAGGTGATTTCCAGTCACTACAATACCTTTAGGTATTTTTGTTTCTCATGAGTCAAATGTATTTCCATGAAATTTAGTTGTAGAAAATGTTTCCCTTTTAATTGATTTAAGCACTAAGAAAGGGATGGTAGTGATGTTTTTACATACTTTTGAGATATAATTTTTAGATTTTGTATTAAGTTAAATGAAGTGTGTTTTAAACCATGTATTGCAATATTTTAAGATTATGATGTATTGTTTGCCTATACATCCCCATGAAATATCAAATGTAAACATGCAAATTATGCAACCTTTGTTGAATCATAACATAATGTTATCTGTTGAAAGATATACACCATTAAATCTTAATGGTATGCAATGTTTCCCGAGCCCTATTCTTGTTAGGATGAGGGAAAATTTACCAAGTTTTAATGGGAAAAGTTAAGAATCAACACGACAACACCTGCAG
The DNA here is from genome assembly GCF_030272615.1 of Cryptomeria japonica. Taxonomy (NCBI): domain Eukaryota; kingdom Viridiplantae; phylum Streptophyta; class Pinopsida; order Cupressales; family Cupressaceae; genus Cryptomeria; species Cryptomeria japonica. Next base: position 408,211,052 of record NC_081415.1, read on the forward strand.
GAGTTTTCTGATTTGATGGGAGATTTTGAGATTAGCTAGGAAGATGTTTTAATGAAGCTTTTTGTTCAATCTCTGAAAAGAGATGCCAGAGATTGGTTTTCATATTTTCCAGCATATTCTATCTCCTCATGGGATGAACTTAGTGCAACTTTTATGGAACAATTTGGTGAAAGAGTTAATCCAAGTTTAGTTATCAATGGATTCATGGGTATTCAAAAGGAAGAAGATGAGTTGGTCCCTATTTTGAATCTCAGATTTGCAAGAACTTTGGATGAGATTCCTAATAGTTATAAGCCCAATGATGCACTATGTTTGGTTATTTACTTAGTTGCATTTGATGAGGATATGAGTTATTTACTAAGATATATGATCCTACAACCTTGCAATAGGCTTATAGGAAAACAATGGACATTGAGAACAACTTGAAATATGGAATTCCTAAGGGTTATCTAGCTGCAAGAGTTTTCTATCCTAAGACACCAAATGTTGAACAAAGGTGTGAACCAAGAGGTAAAGGTCAATGTCAAAGTATTCACATCTCTGTTAATCATAATAGCCATGTTGTGACTTATTATCTAAACAATAATATGAGTGAAGAGAAATTATCTCAGACAGTGGTTATTCCTCAGGATAGTGAAGATAAGGGTAATTAGAAATTATGTGACACAATTGATACATAGATAGAGATAATTTTAGTCACCATACTATGTGACAGAAACATCGGTTGTCCCAGTGAGAAGATCACACAAAGTGTCTATCCACACTCTTATGGTTGATATGGATTTGATAGTTTGTATGAAGGAAAATTGGAGGGTTGTATATCTAATGAAGACAATAATAATATGCAAGGTTTTGATGATGTAGATTCATTCTCTTAGGAATCAGTTGTGTGTAATGATGAGGACTTGAATATTTCCATACCATTTTTGGTTGATGATGTTGATAAGCTAGAGAATTTCATGGTATGTTCCAATAAAGAAGATATTCTTAAGTCTGTGCTTATGCCATGTCCACTTATTCAGAATGATGGGTGTGAAGAGCTAGTCTGGGCAGATATACTTGAAACAAGTATTATAAGTAATGATATACTACTTGCCTCATTACAAATAACTCTTCATGAAATGGATCAAATTATTCCTAAAAATTTTAATCATGAAAACATCTGTGAACCAGCAAGTATGGTTGGAGAAGATGAAACTCAAAGGGGTAAGAGAAGTCATGATGACCTTGTTGAAGCCTATAAGGGTCACAACATTGAGTACTTGTGTTGTGAGGATTATAATGTTGAGAGTTGTTCTAGCTCAAATTGTAATTTTAAGGATGAATGTGATATTGAGATAGGCAGTAGTTTTAGTGAGGTTTCTAATGCACTGTTTGATGAGGATATAGATATGGATCAACCTGTTCTTTACCTTAATATTTTTGAGAGAGGTTTTCATCTAATCTCCAATCCTTTGTATGAGGACATAATTGAGAATCCAGGAATGTTGAATATCGATCAAGGTGTGATTGCTGATTTGATACTGTTTGACAAAGATTAGTTTTCTTCCATGACAAGTTATGATAGTAATGTTGAAGACATTTCATACATCTGTGAGCATGGTTTATATGATAAGGAAAGAGATATCCAAGCTGATCAAGGAATTCTAGTTGTCTCTGTTATTGGTAATGTGCAAGAATACAAGTTAGAGTTTGTAATCACATGCCAGTTGAGTGACTGTCAGATTAGAGGAGGCGTGGATGATGTCAAAAGAAGGGTTAGCTTGCAATTTACAAATATTTATGTATGTGGTCATTTTAGATGTTGTAATATTTTCAAGTTATTGATCACATATGTAGATGAAAATTAGACTTTTGATAAGGGTAAATACTAGTGTTTCAGTTTTGATGGCCTTACACCATCAGTCAAAGTTTGATTCTTCAAACTACAATATAGGGTGCAGGGAGGGGAGTTTGATTATGCTACCCAATAGAGATGTACAAGTTTATTCATACTTGTGTTGATGATTTGGAAATTGAGACACAGTAAAGGTTTGATCTTAATGTGGAAGTGCCAGGTTGGAAGACAAGTGAAGGCATGGAAATTTTGGTACCATTTGGTTAGACCCATATCTGACTCAAAAATAGTGGTGAGAAGATTTTATTTCATACTTTCTCGAGGGAATGACATATGAAGTCCTTGAATTGCCTGTTCATGGACAATTCTTGGAATTTCACTTCTTTTGAAGTATTTCTTTTCCATGGGCAGTAGATTAGGCTTTGTACATATTAGATTAGATTTCTTTCCTATTTGTGCTGCCTTGTCCAAGTAGTTTCCTTTTGGTCTGCTCTAGAGCTAGTTTGCTCCACTTGAGATTCTAGATCCTTGTACCATCACTGAGTGATGATCACCCCCTACCAAAGCCACTGATAGTCCTGAAAAATGACTACGCAAAAAATTTGATGTCCCTATAAAATTTTAGTCATTTTGAATTAATGATACTCTTTTTTCTAACCCTCAAGGTTTTGGGTTTTGGGTTTATGTGTTTCTGGGTAAGTCTTTTGTTAAAAAAACCAAAAGCCTATCATGTTTCTTCATTACCTTTTTTCACTTGAATCTGAGGGTCTTTTTCGTCATCGAAGGGACTTGGTCTTTTTTCCTAGGCATTATTTCCTATAGTCGGGCCCCCCCTTTATTTTTTAGCGAGTTTTTACTTTCCCTTAGTTGGTTAAAATATTATGGCTAATGTCTTTATGATTAACAATTGAACAACTAAAGGTTCCATAATTCTACACATGCATCAAATGGATGGCAGTTTTAATTCAAGTAGGAAGATGCACGAAGGATGGTGGCCAATAAAAGCAATTTTTGTAGCTAGTTGGTAAAGAGAAAATAGATCTGATGGCCTTCGGAGTCCCACGAAGGAAGACATAGGGAAGTTAAGGACTGCGACATCATGAGATGCTGTCGCATGTCCCAAACATACCAAGAAGGTGTGAAGGTGGGGCCATTGACATAATTTTAGTTGGAGGATGATTTGGTGATGCTTGGTCAGACTTTCGATGGACCCACTTGCCACAGGGGAAGGTCAATATCATATTGATGGATGATGATCGTGTAATGTGCCATGCTAGACAAGATCTACGACGAAGATAGAACATGTTTCAAAATAGAGGTGATTAAGACTATTTGTCATCACTTGCACAAGAAAATATAGGAAGAAGGAAATGAGTTTGTCGGTATAAGATGAACCAAGACAAGTCAAGACACGTGGACGCTGACGGGTTTTCTAATGACCCATTCTAAAGGTTGTTCTATGGGTCGAAGTGAATTGCCATACAATGTTGACAATTTTAGGGAGTCATTTTAGAAAAATCCATCGCCATGAAAAATGAGAGATTGAGATTTTCTAGAGGCATAAAGGGATAAGGATGATTTTTGAGTTGGAAATGAAGTGATCAAGGACCTATCAACAAGATCATAGGTTGCATATTATCAAGGATTCTCACGAAAGGGTAATAATCAAGAAACTGTCTCTGAGAAAACTTCAAAAGGATAAGGACTCCATATCCAAAACAAAAATTATGAAACATATATTGTGCAGTCAGAAAAATAAAGTGATCAAAATAAAATCATTCACATAAGATGAGCTTTGTCAGAGGGCAGTAGATTGATAGTTTGAATATGACAGTGTCCTGGATCTGAAGATGATGTTTTAAGTCCATTTGCTGGCAAGATGAGTAGAAAGCATTGAAGTGATGATTTTTCATGCACGAGCACCACCAAGTAAGATAAGTTTTTTATTATAAATATAGATAAGTGGTGTTCTCAGTTGGTAGAAAGAATAAAAATCTTATTATCTTCTAGGAAGGTTTTGAGATGAGAATGATTTTTAAGAAATATTGTACAAGGAATTACCATGAGCTCTGTGATATCGGATGGAATCCTTTCTTGAGTGAGTATGCTTATAGTTAGTGGAGCCTTGAAAGTTGGGAGGATAGTTAGTGGAGGCTTGGAATCCAATTTTCATTAGAACAAGCCCTGCATGACAGATCCTCTACATCTTCTCTACCACTAGTTGGCAGAGGGTTCCAAGAAGGGCCTTTCAAAGGAACAGAAGCAGAACAAGGTTGGGGAGGCAGTAGCTAGTCATCTTTGAGATGCCATGGAAGATGCAATGCCTTCCCTTCACTTTATGTTCCTCTAGGAGTCCCTTTTCCCACTTTCTTTGATCCTGGGCATGAAGGTTGGAGATCCTCCTCTAATTTAAGGGCAACTTTACTTATTGCTAGGATCTAAACCCTCTTTTGGAAAGGAAATTCTCTGTAGAGCATCAAGGCGCATCTCACGGTCCTTCTAGGAGCATCGAGGGTGATAGTGGCATGATTTAAAAGATTTTGTTTCTACCAAAATGCAGTTAGGAATTTTGGCCCTACCTCATAGTGAAGTGTTGGTATGGACAATTTTTTGGAGATTGTGAAGAATCACAAGCAATCTTGTAGGCTTGTGATAGGTGTCTCCTTTGGAAACAAAGCTTGTTTGCACCCTTGTGTCTATAAAAGGGAATTCAAGGCCATGAGACAAGGTCGAGAAATTTGGTCACAAGTGTTGGGTCCAAATCCTTGGTCATATACATTGAGTCTGGGTGAAATGAGTAGGCTATTAAAGTCATTTATAAGAACAAATAAAATGGATCTTGTGTCATATTTGATGTAGGTTCTTGAAGGAGTTATATGTAAAATAATTTGTAATAGAATTTTTTTTTAAATGAATAAAAAAATATTTCAAATCCATTTCTCCAACATGTAACTCTGTTACATTTTGAATGAGTAGAATCAAGGGTTTTCTCGTTCATTGCATTGTTATGGTGTATGTATTTTCTGTCTTTTTCTTTGACCTAAGGGGTTAACTAAATGCTTAAACATAATTGCATACTGATAGGTCTTATACATGGATTTGGATAAGTATTTTGGGTTGGGATATATAGATGAGAGATATTGTAAGGCAGTATTATCTTGGATATTTATCTATTAGACAAAAGTTTTGTTACATTTTCTTCTTATGTATTATAATTTTCAGTCGCCTAATAGATAAGATACTAGTCATGACTTGTAGATGTCTCCAATAATAGTTTTGTACTCATAACTCATCGACAACTCTTTGTAAACTATGAATACCATAACATCTTTTCATTTTTTTTGTATGTTGATGCTTGTCAAAAACATCTCATGCTCCAAAGAAAGTCAATGATCATTGAGAGCCAACCACTCTATAGTGTTCTCCCTCTTTTTTGAGCCTTCCTAATAATGAGATCTTCTTCTTTATTTTAATGTCATTTACAAATGGTGTAGAGATTTGTAAGTGCATTAAGGGATCACCCTCCTGGGTTTTGCAAAGCTTGAAGTGTAGAAGGATCAGCAGAATATCCTTGTCATATGTTAGTCCAAGTCCCTAAGTATTCTAAATGGTTGGAGTTGGCTTCTCCATTCATGATTCAAGGGATTGACTTGGTTTCTGCCTCTGCTATAGTGTAAACCCCATTCTGGGGAACCAACATAGAGGCTAAGAGAAGAGAAGTTGCTAAAAAATCTATAGAAGTGCAGTTTCATGAAAGAAGAGAGTCTATTTGGGATTTGTGATATTTGTGGATGGATTAAAAGTTGGACCCTGAGAAGGCAAGAGCAATTATTGAATGGCCTACACCAAAAAGAAATAGAGAGGCATTTCATGGATTGGCTAATTTCTACCAAAAGTTTATTTGAAATTTTAGTTCAGTTTGTAGCCCTATGACTGGGGAAATGAGAGGAGATAGGAAGGAATTCAAGTGGACAACTAGAGCAAACATGAGTTTTGAATTTCTAAAGTAGAAGGTCATTGAGAAACCCCTATTAGCTTTACCGGATTTCAACAAAGTATTTCAAGTAGACTGTGATGCAAGTGGGAATGCAATTTGGAGCCATGTTAAGTTAGGAAGGGAGAGAAATAACTTATTTCAATGAAAAGTTGAATGATGCCAGAAGGAGATATATGGTGTATGATCAAGAATTTTATCCCATAGTTCAAGCCTTGAAGAAGTGGAGACATTATTTATTGCCTAAGGAGTTTGTGTTGTATATTGACCATCAAGCCTTGTAGTATTTGAACAGTTAGAGTAAGTTGAATCAGAGACATATGGGATAGGTAGAATTTTTGTAGAGTTACACCTTTGTGTTGAAGAATAGGAATGGGAAGTCAAACAAAGTTGTTGATACAATGAATAGAAGGAGGAATTTTCTGATAGAGATGAGAGTGACAGTATTAGGATTTGAAGAGTTGAAGACCTTGTATGATGATGACCCAGATTTTGCAGAACCTTGGAAAGCATGTAGAGCACCGGTTATGGTGGATAGAAGAAACTAGTTAGATTATTTCATTTAGGATTTCATGTTGTTCAGAGGAGTTCAATTGTGTATACCTAAGAGTTCTATGAGGGAGAATCTGATAAAGGAGAAGCATAGCGGAGGTTTATCTGGACACTTTGGTGCTAACAAAATGGTAGCATCAGTGAGTGGAGATTACTTTTGGCCTCAGATTCATAAGGATGTTAGGAAATTTGTGTAGAGTTGTAGAGTTTGTCAAGTTGCAAAAGGTAGTAGTCATAATGTGGGATTGTATAAGCCTTTGATAGTTCCAGACAAACATTGGGAAGATATAAGCATGGATTTCATACTTGGGTTACCTAAGACACATAGAGGAAATGATTCTATATTTGTGGTGGTGGATAAATTATCAAAGATGGCTCATTTCATACCTTGTAAGAAGACATTAGATGTAGTGCATGTAGCTAACTTAGTTTTCAAGGAAGTGGTGAGATTGCATGGATTACCTAAGAGCATAGTTTCAGACAAAGACACTAAGTTTGTTGGTTATTTCTGGAGAATACTTTAGAAAAAGATGAAGAAAAATTTGGATTTCAGTTCTACTTTTCACCCACAGACTGGTGGATAGGCAAAGGTAGTAAACAGGAGCTTGGGAATTTTGTCGAGATGCTTAGTTGGAGAGAAAACCAGAAGTTGGGTTTTGATTCTTTCACAAGAAGAGTTTGCCTATAATAATTCAGTGAATAGGAGTACTAAAAGAACACCTTTTGAGTTTGTTACCAAAGCACACCCTAGAGGTATATCAGAATTGAGGGATATCAGTAATGAAGACAAGTGGAGTGTAGGGGAAGTAGAGTTTGTAAATCACATAAAGGCCTTGCATATTCAGGTTAAACAATAATTGGAGGATATGAACAATAAGTATAAGGAGAAAGAAAATGAGAAGAGAATACATAAGGAATTTGAAGTTAGCAATGAAGTGATGGTGTATCTAAGAAAAGAAACATGTCCAATTGGAACCTATAAAAAGTTGTAGATGAAGAGGTTTGGACCTTGCAAGATCTTGAGGAAATTCAGTTCTAGAAATGCATATGAAGTGGAGCTACCAGATAGTTTGAGTATTTCACCTATATCAACATTACAGATCTACATTAGTATCATTAATTAGAATTTAGTGAAGACAATATTGTAGACTTAATAAATAGTTTCCTCAGAAGGAACCAGAACAAATTGAAGACATTTTGGATAGTAGGATTGGGCATAGTACCTGGAGCAGTCAGTACAAGGAGTATGTTCTAAAGTGGAAGGATAAACCAGTTGAAGATTCATCTTGGATTTATGAGGTAGAGGTGGACCACCTTTATTTTCCTCTTACCCTAGCAAAGTGAGGGACTCACTTTCTTCAACAACCTTGGATGTCTGATGTAGGAGCATCCCTGGTTCTTGGCAATCTTTCATCAACTAAAAAACATTTCTTTTCAGTTTGTTTTCTATTTTGCAATTTCAACATTTATTTCTATATTTCTTGCATTTTTTCACCAAATCTTGCGGAGATGGATTTTTCTTGTGAACATGATTATCTTCCTTATTCCTAAACCGCGGGATGTTTGGATCATTTTCCAGAACTTTATCACTTCTGTATTCTAAGATAGTTTTCTAGCTTAGAACACCGCAACTGCTTGGACCTATTTACTATTGATGAATCTTGTGAATCCTTTCCATAGCTTGAGGAGACTCAGTTCATTGATTCCAATGTTCCTTGGTGTGTGGCCGACCTTCCTTTTGATCCACACTTCTTCCTTTGGAATTTCCTAAGGATTTTCATTGGCGGAGGCTGACCTGGTGGTTTTACATGTTTGATCTTGTTCTTTAGCATTTGATCCCTCTTGACCATATAAATCCATGTAATTTAGTATCATAATTTATCAGAGAGAACATAGAAGACATATCTTAAGATTTAGAGGTCCGGAGTTGACCAATTTTGTAATTGAGCATATATGTAGTTGACCAGTGAATCGAATCTTGAAGTATGGATGTTATCAGTTATCTATAATTAATTTTCATAATGTAATTCATTTAGGTCTACATTGCCTCCACAATCTTTTCTTTCTTTCATTGTGTTTACTCTTGTTGCATGGTCTAGATTAATCTCATTGAGGTCCCTCCTAACATTGACTGCACCATGAAGCTACCAAATATTCATCTAGAGTGGCTTTCATCAGTACTATAGCTTCATTCAATGATACCTCCCCAAACAAAATAGTATCATCTATAAATTGTGAATGAGTTATGAGTTCCAAGACTCTATGCACCTTGATCCCCTTCCACAGTCCCAAATTATAGTTATTTTTAATGTTCCTGCCAAGAACCTTTACCATGAGAATGAATAATGATGGAGACAAAGGGTCCCCTTATTTTAGCCCATTGGAAGCTTTAAAAAAGCCACTATTCAAACCATTAACAGGCATAAAAAAGTGAGAAGTGGAAATGCAGTGCCGAATAAAATCGAACAACCTTTTGTCGAAACCAATTCTTCTAAGAACATACAACAAGAAATTCCAATTGACTCAATCATTAGCCTTGCTTACATAGAGCTTGACAACCATACCCTTACCATTCTCTACACTCATAGAGTGGATAGTCTATGAAGCCAAAATAATGCTATCTGAAATCTCCCTTCCTGGGTTAAAACCATTCTATTCATCCAAAATAAATTTATTGAGAATCATTTTTGTCTATTTGTCATCGCCTTTTATATAATATTGTATATCGAATTCACAAAAAAGGGGGCCTAAAATATTCCATAGTCTCATAACTCTTTTTCTTTGGAATCAAAATCATAACTATGTTATTAATCTCCTTGATGAACCTCCTCTTGTGCCTGAAATAATCCACCACCCACATAATCTCTTCTCCCATAGTCCCAATATTTTGGGAAAAACCTCAACTATGAACCCATCTGGCCCAGGAGCCTTGTTAGGATGTAGCATAAAATTCACTTGCTTCAATTCTTTAAGTGTAAATGGTTTCATCATGCATCATTATCCTCTTGAGATACTTCCTCCCTAATCACCTCAACCACCTTCTCCCATAGATTGACATCACCCCCAACTGAAGAGCCAAGCAAATTTTTGAAATGTTGGATCGCGACTCTTTCAATCGCATTCCCCACCGAACATGAAGAGATGCTAGCATCCTTAATAGAATTAGTCCTATTGGATGACCTCTTGGCCTTGAGTGATGAATGGAAAACCTTGGTATTAGAGTCCCCCGTAGCAATCACAATTTCTCTATATTTATCATGCCAGTAAAGATCTCTTCCCTCTCCAACAATTCCAACAATATAGCCCTCAACTCCTCTTTCTCAAATTCCACGTTGGTCATATCATTTAGGATAACTCACTCATTGAGGTAAGAAATCTCTTCCTCTATTTTTAACTTTTTGAAGAAAAAATTCTTGAAACTATCTAAGTTCCACTTCTTTATTTTATCTTTAAGAAAGTGAAAAAATTTGATAAAAAAAAAAACTAGGTGTACCTTTAACTAAATTACTCTCTTCCCACCAAATTTTTGAATTGGTCGTGAAAGACTCATCCCACCAACACATGTTCTAAAATTTGAAATACCCCAAAAATCTCTTCCTCCCTAAATCCAACTTGAGTTGGATGAGAAAATGATTTGAGATTGACACCGACAATATGGAAGGCAGGAAAGAGAAATTCTCTTATGTCCACCCCGAACCAACCAAAAAATGATCCAACCTCTCTCATATGCTAATGGAATTCAATCTCTAGTTTGTCCAAGTATATTGATTGTTTTTGGGAATAAAGTCCAACACTTCGTTACCTACCACAAATCCCCTAAAGTCTTCCATAACTTTATTGATCTTTGAAATACCTCCACTCTTCTCATATAGGTCTAAAATAACATTAAAGTCTCCAACCATCACAATCATACTCCTCCCAATAGATCAGATTCGATCAGTCAATTCCTTCCACACTTTCGCTTTGTCCTCTTCTCAAATTGGACCATAAACATTGATTAATGAAAAATCCACATCGAAAGAGAGACTTTTCATTTGATAGACCATCCAATTATTCAAAGATTCCATAGGAGAAACCTTGGCAACAAGAGGATTCCATATGACCCCTAATCCACATGAGGAGCCTCTAGCCTCTTGAAAAAAACCTTCCCATTTCAAGAACTATTTCAAAAAGCTTAGTGCCTAATCTAGACAAATCTTGGTTTCTTGAAGAAGTATCACATTATTAGAGGAAGTCTCTAAACACATGTTTAACCAAGCATCTCTTTTTAGGGGCCGAGAGACCCTTGACATTCTTGGTGAGGATTTTCATTGTCCTCCAAAGTAGTTCTTCCCTCCCTTGGATTTTTTCAAAAATTCTATGGCACCGATAATTCCCTTCTCTTTAAAGCCTTGTCCTCTCTCTTCTGCCTATTACTTCTTCTCCCTCTCCCCACCTTGCATTTACCTAGCAAATCATTAGCTGACTGACTAATGTATTTGGGATCAATAACATCCAAATCCTCATCTCCTTCAAAATCATCATCTGTTCCCATATTATAATCAACCTTTGTGTTTGGGACCCCTACAGAAACTGTCAGAGCTTTACAAGAATCTCCTCCTTTGCTCTTTCCTAAGCTTTTGGGAGAACACAATACTTACCTGGAATTATCCAAACCATCCACCCCCTCCTGGCTAGAAGTCAAATCCTTGATAATCAGTGCCCCTAAAGGAACCTCGTCTGCTTTCTTCAAAGACCTAACTACCTTTTCAACTATCTTCTCCTGCCTAGCCTTTGGAATACAACACTTAGTAGGCTTAACAAACATCCTGTAATTCACCTCCGTATGGTTTATATTACCACACTATAAGAAATATTTCTTATCTTCCTCAACTTCCACTTGTTGAATCCACCTCCTCCCTTCCAAAGGCAAGCAAATCTTAAGAGGAACTCTTCTAATCGCTACAATCTTAATCCTAACATATAAATAAGAATCCTTTCCCACCAACTCTTCATCGATGGCCAATAACGTTCCTAAGGATCTTCCAATTTTCTCCAAACTTCCTTTTGCCCAATATTCTATCAACAGATTGTACAATCTAACCCATATTGGTTTATTGTATGGGACTAAAGGAAATAGATCAAAATTAGGGAACCAAGGCTACATATATAACAAGTTTTTATATATAAACCAATTCCCTTGTTGCATAATCTTCTCTTTGTCCTTTTCCTCCATGAAAATGGAAATGAAGAACCCCTTAGGAATAAATTTGATAATGACATTGGACTTTCAGTGCTCTTCTACATATGCCTTGATCCACTTCCTCTCATACTTAGGACCAATAATTCTGCAAATAATTGCCAACTCATCCTAAAGGTTTATATCCTCTTCTATTTATTCTAACAAGTCAATTGAAACCAAATCCTTGTCTCAATTTTCCTTACGAGGCTTTGAATTTGCCTTGTTTTTGGCCCTGACACCCCCGAAAACAGTTCCTGTGACTCCACCATGATTCTCTATCGGTCTCCTTGGCATCCCTTCCTTTTGATCCCATTAGGAGCTCATTGTTCTTCATTTAATTAAATAATATTAAAAATCATTCCTTTTTAATATTAATAAAATAATTATATTATTTAATTAATTTCAAATTTCGCACTTTGATTAAATAATCTTAATTATTTAATTAAAATGTTCAATTTTGATCTCTCATAATTGTATAATTTATTTAAATTATTCAATTAGCTAAACTGTGTCATAATTAAATAAATCTTTATTTATTTAATTATTTATTCTATTTATCCTCCTAATTTTTAAAAATGGGAAACTAATATCCTCTTTGATTTTCAAAAAACCATCTTTTTGGAAATATCTCATTACTCTTAATTTTAAATTCGAAATGAGGTACGCATCTTCAAAAATCTATTTTTTGTGAGGAGATAATTAATAAATCTTATTTATTAATTATCTCTATTTATCCTCTCATATGAATATATTTTATTTATTTTTAATTCTTCTATTTATCTTTTTGAATGAAGATATTTAATAATTTTTAATTATTAAAATCTTCCTAATATTTTCAACTTGCTAATTTGGTTTTTATGAGAAGATAATAAATATTTTATTATTTTATTCTCATAATATCTTCCCATTTGCTTTCTTCTATCTTCATCCTTCTTTGAATAGTAGCTCTGTTGTGCACTCAATCAGGTTCGTCCATCTAACCAAAAATCTTTTCAATCATGTATGTCCATCAAATTCTGAGTTTTCTATAAATTGAGAGCTCTTTCTTTGTTAAATCAACTAACTTTCATGTATTTTTACTCTGTCAAAATTATTAATCTAACTTTCATTCTAGCATTTGGCACTTCATCTAGTTTGTTGAATCAATCTTCATTTAATCACGTATTCCTGGTAAGTCTCACATACTATCTCCTTCGCTTTCGTTGTTTTGTGCACGTGGCCTCTTGAGAGAAACATATCTCCATTAGAGTTGAAAAGAAGAGCAACAAGGTCTAATTGAAGAAGCGCAATGGATGGTTTGCATTTACTTTGTGTTTTATTTCAATTACTTTTTTGGTAGGGTTAGGAAAGTTAGCTTGTAATATGAGTTTCTGTGATTAGCTTGAGTAGACTATATGCATGTTTTGGTTTTCAAACTAACACTCCTTTTTCCTCATCTACAACATCAATAAAAATATTCTAACAAAGATACTTAAGGACTCATAGGAACTCAACAAGATAGCCAAAGTATTGGAAAGTTGTGAAGAGGCAAAGGATCTTCTACTGAAGATGGAGAGTCAATGAAAACTTTTGGTCTCTGTAGGAGCTAATTGGAGTATCATTTGAGCTTAGTTGAAATTTGTTCATCAGAGTAGCCTTCCCCTAGCTAATCCAAGTAGGCAACTTGCCCAACCAGGCAATTGATCATTTTTGGTAAGACATTTTTCATCATGTACATATACGAATGATTGTATGAAACATTTTTTGTCTATATTTTTGAGGGAGTGTTGTAGTTAGGGGGAGTTGTGTATGATTTTTTTAGTTTTGTTGTATGAAGAAACACTTTGTCTTTGATGTCAAGGGGGAGCAATTTTGGGGTTGGCACAAGTGTTTTCATCAATGGAAAAGGGGGAGATTTTTGAAAATATAAGCTTTTTTTATCATTGATGTTGCACTTATTGATCTGGATGAACATTTTGGTTACAATCTATGGTTTGGTTCAATGCATTTATAGTAGGACTTTAGTGTGGTTATGCAAATGTGTGGAGTATATTTTTGGTTTCTCTAGAAGGCTTTTTATGATGTATTCCAAATTTTTTGGAGCTATGGTACTATTTTGTAGAATCTATAATTGGTGATTTGATAAGTGTGACTATTCTGATGTCAGTGTATAGGAATTCATTGAATTCCTATACTTGCTAGTATTTTGGTGACGTGGTTTGGCTATTTATATTTTATGTGTTTGTTGGGAATCTGAAAACACTCTTAATGGTCCACATTGAAAATGGAGTAAAGTTATGGCAGTGTGCTTTGACAGTCCTTTCTTTTGCACCCGACCTTTATTATTTTGGTCCATGTAGTTGCATATAGACCTATGAGAGATGATTTAGGATGAAATAGAAGGTGTAAAAATATCGTGTGAATCCTCACATGTCTCATTTTACCTTCCACATATGAATTAGAGTTTGTTTATGGAAGACTATTTAGTATTTACATGTTACATCTAATTAGGCAACCTAATTAGTGTCCTTGAGGTTGTGGTTGGTATATAAAGGGTGGACTAATTATGGAGACTGATATAGAAGTTGTATGATTTGTGAGAAGTGAAACATTATAATGACCTGAAAGTGTTATATAGTAGAGATGAAGATAGTTTGATATATGTTTTTAATTATGAATTGTGATCAACATTATAGTGGATGCAGTTCTCTACAATTTAGCCATATCGATATCTCTGTATCTAGAGTATTGTATCTTTCCATGAAGAAGTGAACTTCAATGTTCCCAAGTCTCTTTTGTATCTTTCCCTAAGGTTGTGTTTGTTTTCCTTTCAAGTCATCTAAGGGGCAGTGAGCTCCTTGACCTCTGGCCCAAACATTGTAACTCAGGTATTCACTTAGTGAGATAGTTCTCATCATGGGTTTTCCCTATTTGGGTTTTCCATGTAAAAATCTTGGTGTTATTGTTTGATTGCTTCTTTTGTGGTTTCAATTGCATAATTTTATGCATGAATTATATGGAATAAATGTTAAGTGAAAAGGTTAATATTGTTTAATTTTTTATGTATGTTGATTCACCTGGGTCCTCTTTTAACATCCAATAATGTTCAACAGATAGATCATTTCCAAGTGCCAAAATGTTCATGTAATTGACTAGAGTGTGAAATATTAAAAAAAAAAATCAATAAAATAGTCATGGTGTAGATTTTGAAATAATTGCATAAATTGACATGAAGAGTTGTTTGAAATACCTTTCCAACACCAGATGAATCATGAAAATTGGAGACCATTTAAAAACTCGAGCATGAAAGTAAAAAATGAAGATCCAACTTTGAATAAGTATAACATGAACCAACAAAATTTGAGAATTGAACCTACCCAACTCAAATGTGCTTGAAAGTAATTTTTATGATATCTCATTCACCGGATTTTGACATTGTATGCAAAAATTATCACTAATTTACAAAAATAGGTAAAAAATGTCAAAAAAGTGGATCTAGGGTAGGTTCAAATGCTAATGCTAGCAAAAATTGGTGACAAAAAATTCTATAGGTGGATGAAATATTATTTGTAGATGGAATATTTTTTTATGTTATTAGACTTATGTTAGCATATAGATCCATATGACAATACAAACAATTTTTTTAGACACTATAACTAGTAAAAAAAAGGTCAAAAGTTAACCACTCAAATTTTGGGAAATGGATAATTGATTATTAGTTTTTTGGTCACTCCACATGCAATGGTGACTTCTATTTTGTATGAGGATGTACCAAATTTTGGTCAAAGATAGATGTCACCTCAAATCTAGTGACTCATTTGTTCAAAATTGTAAAATTTTAATTATCGGCATAAGTAGTTCTGATGAAACAGCGCTGGCAAGCAAAAGAAGGATTATCGGCATAACATATACCGATAAATCAGAGGGAAGATTCATGGAGGCACTTAAGTGATTTTCAACACGGTGCGTGCTCTTGGAAAGGTCACACCATCAGGATAGCTTGTTCCGATGAGGCAGAAGGAGGGTGCTTGTTATTGGCATGTATTAGATTATCGAAAAAGCATAAAAATTGCTATACCGATAACCTATGAGGCTATCGGTGTAGCTTGTAATGATAAGGCAATGAAAATCATGGACCTAAAGCATCGGGAGATCGGAAATAGCAATAAAACTTGAAACTTTGTTGCAGAAAGTCATAGGGAATGAGTTGTTATCTATGATGGATGGCTTCTCGGGCTATAATCAAGTCAAATTTAGGGAAGTAGAAAAGTTCAAAAATGCTTTCACTACACCTTGGGGTACCTATGTTTATGCTAGGATGCCTTTTGGACTGACAAATGCAGGAGCTACATTCCAGAGAGCTATGGACGTGGCCTTTGAGGGCATGATTAATTATATCTTAGCAGTGTATTAGGATGATATGACTACTTACTCTAAAAAGGCAGAAAATCATTGTGATGATCTAGGAAATATTTTTATTAGAGCACTAGAATATGGCATATCTTTGAATCCTAAAAAATGTCATTTTGGGGTTACTGAAGGAAAATTGTTAGGTCATATTGTCTCAAAAGATGGACTTAGAATTGATCCAGAAAGGATTGCTGCTATTGATAAAATTCAAATTCCAAACACTGTTAAAGCAATCCAATCTTTCTTTGGCCAAATCAACTTTGTGAGAAGCTTTGTTTCAAATTTCTCTGAAATCATAAAGCCTATTGCTAAAATGTTGAAAAAGGGTGCTGAAATAAAATGGACTAATGAAGCTCTTGAAGCCTTTGTAAATATCAAAAGAGCTATCAAGGAAGCCCCTGTTTTAAAATCACCTGATTTCTCTAAACTCTTTCAAGTATTTTCATTTGCCTCATTCCATACTATTGTTGTTGTCATGTTACAAAAGAATGATGAGGGTCATGAATAGCCAGTGGCCTTTCTTAGCAAAACATTGCAAGCATCAGAATTTAATTATGATCTAAATGAAAAATAGGCTTATGCTCTTCTAAAAGTTGTTAAATCTTTTAGATCCTATTTAGTTGGTTCCGTTGTTGTTGCCTATGTACCAAATGTTGTTGTTAAGGAAATTTTTAGACAACCACATGTTTATAAGTTTGTGGACATTGAGTTCAATATTGATCTACAAATCACAAAATTGGTTAGAGGTCAAGGTCTAGCAAAGTTGATGTCAGAATCCAATCTTGAAGCAACACAAGTAAATCAGGTAGAGCTAGAGGATGTACAAATTAGCATTGAAAGGTGTCCCTGGTATGCAAATATTGTATATTACCTAAAATACATGAAATGTCCACATAACTTAAATGATAGTTAGAAGAGAACTTTAAAGCTTCAAACATCTAGGTTGTATTACTTAATGGAGACTTATACTGGAAGAATAGAGATAGTGTTCTTTTATTATCTCTAGATGAGTGTCAAGCTTCTATTGTTTCAAAATATTTACATGAAGGTGTATGCGGGGGCCACTTCTCAGCTAAGACCACTGCTCATAAAATTCTTAATACCGGTTATTACTGGCCTCAAGTTTTCAAGGTTTGCCATACTTATATTAGGAAATGTGAGGCTTGTCAAAAATGTTTAGGAAAGCTTATGTATAATGGAACCATTCCTCTTAGACCCATGCATACAGAGGAACCATTCTAGATGTGGGGTATTGACTTCATAGGTGAGATAGAAAACAAATCTAGTGGTGGGCATAAATGGTATCATATAGTGATGGTTATATAGTCATTAAAATTTGTCATCCTAGTCCCTTCTTTATTAGTGTCTCTTGTGATCATTGTGCACATGGAAAAAAGATAATAAATTTAGTTTCATCACCAAATTTCATTTAGTTATAGTATAGTCCTTATAAAAAAAATTACTTTCCTCAATCTTGTCCAAGTCCTATTAGGCCATTGAAGTTTCTTCAAGCATATATAAAACATTTCCAAGAGCTTAAGATTTGTAAATAGTGCAAGTACATTAATTTTGAAAACTATATTGGGAAAATAGGTGTTGTACACCTTGTATAATAATGTTTATAATTATAATATTTTATTTATTGTGTGAGTTTCCCATGGACATGTAATGTAATATTTATTTATTTGATGTTCCACACGGACGTGTAACATGTAGAGATTCCTTGGGAATATTCTCGGGACCACTTGATGAGTTGCATCGTAACATTGGGATTATTAGAAATTATATTTATTTAATATTGGGGAAATTAATTTAATAAAGTACTCAATATAATATGTGGGGTCAAGTGGGTAGGTAGCACATGGTATTTGCACATGGTATTGTAGCACATGCTTTTGATGTAATACCACTTGGTGGTTTTATGGGAGCTTGTGTTTATAAAAGCAATCACAAGGGTACTTGTTTGGGTTAGCCAAGTTAGCCAGGTTTAGAATTTGTGGAGGTTGGAAGCATGGCATGGGATGTGTGGTTACATGTTTCTTCACTTGGAATTCTTGTTGATGGTTGGGTTTCATAAGATTTCATAGTTGTATTGTAATGGTTGCATTGTTGAATAATGCATGGTGATGGATGCTTTTGGAGGCTGGGTTTTTCCCTCATGAGGGGTTTCCTAGGATATATCTTGTGTCATCTTTGATTTGTATGTTTTCTATTCTTTACATGTGGATTCTATGAGTTTATTATGTTGAAATCTTAATTGGGTTAAGTGGAAATTGTCATTAAGTTAGTTGCAAGTTTCCTTTCAAGTGGTATTAGAGTTATATGGTTTTACGGTGTTATAACCCTAGGTTGAATCCATGAATGCATGTTAGAATGAAAGAAAAGGCAAGATATGAGGATTTGTTATAGGTTGTGGGTTGTAGATTTGTGGGAATTTGTTATAGATCTAGTTTTATCAAAATTTGTTTCAAATTGGGTTTTCCATGGATTTGCATTTTGGGGGTTTTGGGGGTGAAGTTTCAGATTTGGCTTTGTGGGACAAAATAGACCCCATGGTTGTGATCAAGGAGTCCAAGAGACAAATTTTGATATAAAATATGCCCATGTTTGATGATGTTGGTTTGAGTTTGAAAAAAAATTATATGGTATGACTGTACGGTCATACCACTTGTGTAGTGGTCATCATCAGAAAAAAATACTATTTTATACTTGCATATTTTATCCCTATCACCTTTTTGTGAAATTAAAAAATTAAAAAGAAAAGGAAATTTTTGAAAAGATGAAATTAAAAAAATAATTTATTGGGGGGTCGGGGGGGTCTGCAGACCACACCCCCTATGACCTCTTGTACCTGCGCTACAACAGGGTACACCGATAGTGTACCCTATCAATGGTAGCCCTAGCACTGGTGGGTGGCTACCTGATCGATGGGCCTTAAACCCACAGTTGAGTGGGGGCCCACCAGCCACTGGTGGGACCAATATTTAAATCCAACAAACAATAAAAAAATATAATTCGCTTTTTTTTAATTTTAAATATTAAATTTTTTTTTAAATAAAAACTTTGTATTATTTTTAATGCCATGTATTAAAATATGATATGCCAATAATTATATGCCATTTTTGATGTATGGGTTCGATATTTTCGGCCAACTCAATTATATTTTGAAAAATTTATTTATGGCATATTGGGAAGATTTGAAAAATGATTTTTATGGCATTTTGGATATTTTTGGGATCCTATTGGCTTGCATGTAGCCTAATTGGAGATTTTCTTCCATGAAGCAGATCTTGAACATATGGTTTCATTTTTTTGACTTCTTATAGTCATTATAAAGTTAGTTCAATGTACTTCATGTTTATATGATCAATTTTTCTAGATTTTTCTATTTGGGTAGTGAAATGTTAGCTGGAAGTGACCATTACCTTCTGGGCTTTGAGAGGTCATAACTTGGGCATACGAAGTCATATTTTGGACTTTGAATAGTTGACAGAAATCTCTTGGAGAGAGATATGCATTGGTTGGAGCAGGTTTGAGATGATTTATTTACTGATATTTTTGATATGAGTTGTTTATGGGTTCTATTGACCATGGTGACATTATGAGTTTATGACATGTTACATATTGGAGCTTTGGATTTGATATCATTGTGCACTTGATGTTGTATCTTGATTTATTTCATGTTGACATGGTTATCAATTTTGGTTTGAGTATGTATGTTACATTGTTGGGTCTACAAATTGTGTAGTGTTGTAGGCAGTTTATACTTGCAGGATTGCAATTATGGCTTGGATATGGGTTGTCTATGCACATAGACCTTTAATTGTTGATTCATAATTAGATTGTTGGCTTGGTTTAGTCACATGGTTTTCTAATTTTGTTATGTTGAGGAGGAGAGGTGTGGTTACTAGGTACAATCATAGTAGAGGACCTATGGTGTTGACTATGTGATGCTAACAGGTTGGACACATTGAGAGTTAGATTCTTGTTTTGTGGATGTGATCATGATTCTATGGTTGTTCCTTTTGTTTATGGACTTTGGCATGATGATTGGTTTTGCAGGTGCTTTGAGTGATGATGATCTAGTTTGGATTCCTAATTGGTTAAGGTGGCGTATCTTCTTGGTTGAGGATCATGATTACTTTGGCTTTTGGGAGCTCATGATGTCGACTTAGAGTTATTTGATTGTTAGAAGACTTTGGTTGATTGTCATGTTAGAGGATGATTTATCATGATGTTATGAATAGCTTGGTTACACTTTCAGTGGGAGATTTTGATAGTGATGATGTGGTGGTGTAGGATTGGTTACTGATTGTTTGTTGGTGCTTTTTTATCTTCTTGGCTTGGAGTTCATGGTTTACTTGATGTTATTGATATTTAAGTTGTATATGTGTAGACCTAGATGATATTCATTTGGGAGATGGTTATCACAATGCTATGGAGATCTTGGTAGCGTAGTTTAGTAGGATCTTGTAGTAGTGATTTGTGTATTCACCATTGGATGGTGTATGATCTTCTTAGTGTGGAGATGTTTGGAGGATGCCTTAGATCCTTTTTATGTAGAAGGGTCTTTCACATTTTTGGGTACACTTTTAGGAGATTTTGATCTTCATGATATTTGAGGATTTTAACATCTTGAGGGCTCAAGGAGTCCCTGGTTGAGGTGTGGTTTATGCTTTCATTTGACATGTTATCCTTGTTTGATATGATGGTTGATATTATGTCATGGTATACTCTTGATGGCTAGCTTAGAGTTTTTGGAATGATATGGTTATTTGATAAGTTCATATGGAGCATGTTACCTCTTTGAAGGAGATGGTTAGATCATGTTGTCATGTTTATGTTCTTGATTTTGTAGTTGGAGCTTTGGCATTGATCTTGGTAATTCTATTTGTATTGGGTACATGATCATTTGCTTGATTACTTAATGATGATGTAGACACCTAAAATTAATATTTAATTAATTTAAGCTTGCCAACATAATTAATTTATTTAATTGTGTTATCCTTATTCCTCCTGGTGTTAATTAAATGAAATTTAATTAATCCTATCACTATTATCCAATAATTAATTTATCAAATAAATTAATTATTCCCCTATTCTTCTAATGTCCCTCCAATAATTATTTCCTCTAAATGGACTCAATTAATTTTAATTAATTAACCTATTCATGTGATTCCCACAAATCACTTTTTCCTAATCCCACTCAACCTAATTAATCCTTCTACAATCTCTCATAATCATGCTTATCATTATCCTTCAATTTTATATTCCCACTCATGTCACATCAACATTGAGCCTCTCAAAGAAATTCAAATTTCTTTGAGTCCCTCAATGCATCCTTTATTTTGGAATTTTTAATTCCTCATTTTGAAATTCAAATTTCCTTTCCCCTCTCTTCTCAAGGAATTTTATATTCTTGTTTATTTTCCCTAGGCATCCTTGATCCATGCCTTCCATATTAAATCAATCTCAACCCTCCATAACAAAATCAATCTTGGCCCTTCATTGGCCTTCTCCAATCTATAAATTGGAGGATCATTTCCTCACAAAGGATCCACTTCCTCCAAAGCATCCTCATGCTCCCCATTTATCGTCTCTCTTCTTCTTTCAATATTCCAATTCAAATCCATCCAAAATTTTATCCAAATCCTATCAAATCCAATCCCTCTTGTTGATAAAAGGAGAGAAATAGACATCCACACACCAATCAAGGGAGCCAATCCAACCAAGTCAAGGAGGGATGCATCTTTGGCTTCATCAAAGGCTCAATCTGAAGGAGAAGGTAGAATTAGTAAGGAATAAGTCATTTGTTTAATGTTTTATACTTTCTTTGGATTCTAACCATCTAATCTTACCTTGCTACATTTTCCCCTCTTCATTATGGCACACCCGATGGGACCCATGTCCCTAACTTAACATCTTTTGCAAGTTTGTGTGAGTTTTTTTGTCGCAAGTTCCATTTCCAGCACGAGTTCTCATATGCATTTCTGCTGCTCATCGTATGGGATACTAGGAATTGTCGTATGGGGAATTCTCATACGAGTTTTTGTTCCTGCCTAATCGTCTGTTCTGACCCTATTCTTCCTTCTGTCTATTTTCTTCTTCTGTCTACAGAATCTCGTACGAGTTTGTCCTATTTCATATGGTTAGGTGAGAGAACTCATATGGACAGGTGAGAAAACTCGTATGAGTTACTGCTTTTTGATTTCTCGTATGGAAAACAAAAACCTTTTCTTTAGGAGTCTTTTGATATAAATGGAATATAACATTTAAGTATAAGTGACATTTCCTCTTCTCTTTTCTCTTTCTTATACTTTAAGTTATATTCCATATATATTGTTAGGATGTTTGAGAGGGGTTTTGGACTTCTAGGAGTTATAATGCAAAATATTGTTTTTGGAGGATCTTCCAAATTTTAGATAGTCAAATTTTAGGACATTTTAGGATCAAGATTTTTTGAATGTTTTTGACAGCCTAACAAGTGTTTTTGCAGAATGTTGGTCCAAGATTTCGCTTGTCAAAGACTATCTTGCTCAAACCATATGACTACTAATCCATTATTCTTACAGGTTGCCTAAGGAGACACAAGCAAACATCGTTTTTTTTTTAATCATCTTCTTAGGCACTTAGATCTAAATAGGGGTAAAAAGAACAAAGTGTTTGATCTTGTTTGGAAAAGTGTGAAATTAAGAGAGTATGCTCTTGTCTATCTAGACAATCAAAAATCTAGACCTTTGGCACTTTTCTAGCTTATTGTGTGCTTTCCCTTAGCGGACCTGCCCTCCCAATTTACTTAGGCATTGGTGAGAGGGGAATGACCCAAGTGAGTACGGCCAAACCTGGGCATTCTGACTCACTGTAATTAATAAATAGGCCTCTTGAGATGAAATTTTTGGAGGATAAAGCTATCTGAGAGTTTACTCTTATATCAAGCAAGTTGTAGGCCCCCTTGAGGTCTCAATCATGCTTGTGTGACTACATATTTCTTGGTACTTTTTAGGGCTATAGGCCTCAATCACACTTGTGCAGCTACAAGGAGTAGTCTTCAAATGAAAATCCATACTAAAAGCTCTAGGATTAGAATCCACTTGGATCACCTCCAAAAGGTGGATAATATTTGTGCAAGGGAGATAGTAACTCCCGCAAGAGAATTTACATTTCATGCCCCCATTAGCATTTGGAGTTGGCTAATACGGTGTTGAGAATCCATTAGGTGAGACTCAACGGTCGTATTTTGATTAGCTATTGGGTGTGTACTTGGGTCAGCAAATAAAGGTTTTCCTCCTCATCCAACTTCCTAGGATAGAACACTATGTTTGGATTCTCTATGTGCATCAGTGGCCAATGTGTATTCATTTCTTGATATCTCTTTCCAAGTCCATCATTCCTCCAAACAATCAATCCTCCCTCTTTCCAAATTCTATCTTGTCATCATCAAATCTTTAATCCATTTCTATCTATCCAATTAATTCTCCAATCCCAAATCCACTTTCATCCATTCAAAAAATCATCCTTCCTCAACCAATATTTTTGTCCAAATCATTCATTCGACTTTGTGTAGCCTCCCCCTTTATTCTTCCATAATCATTCTCCCTCTAATCCAATCAAATCTCCAAAATTCCAATCAATCAAATCAATCCATATTTCTAAAATGGTTATCCAATCCCTCATCAATAAATTATCCAATCCAATCCAATCCAATCCAATCAAATCAAGTCCAATCCAAATCAAATCCAACCAAAATCCAATCAAATTTGACCCATCATCATTTGAAGCTAAGTCCTAATCCTCATATTCATCCAATTCCCATCTAATCCTTCATTCTAAACATGGCTACCTAGAATTTCAAATCTTGGTATGAGCAGATGCTCATGGAAGTTCACAAACTACCTCAACCCGCCTACCAAGTAAATCCCATAATCTCTCATCCACCTAGCATAACTTCATCCATCCTACCTCAACACATTGAACATAATCCGAATCTATATCATATCTCTAATATTTCTTCCTCTACCTTTGACAAGGGAAATCCATCTTATTCCCCATTTTTATCTCCATATTATCCCTCATCCACATATATACCTTCATCTCTCCTACCATCTGCATCCCAATCCCCATCCTTTTATAACACATTCATTACCTCTACTCCCCATCCAAATCCTTTACTCCATAGTCCCTCGAGCATTAATCCTAATTCTCTAATCCATTATCCTAATCCTCCATCCAATCCTCATCCCCCATCTAATCCTAATCCCCCATCTAATCCTAATCCTCCATCTAATCCTAATCCCCCAAAGTCCGTATTATCCACGTCCTCCAAATCCATCATCCATAATCTTATCCAAGACATGCTAGTAAAGGAGACAAATCCCCACCCTGAAACAAAGTGGCCAAGTCTCCTCAAGTCATCCATCCACCCCAATAACCTCCACCTCAAAACAATTCCCAATCCCCCACACTTCAAGATACCCCCATTCCTCCATCTACTCACATCAAAGATTCCATATCCTCCTCCATCACACAATCCCCACAACTCCAAACATGCCTAAATCTTGTTCCAAACCATGCTAGCATAGAATCCTCTCCATCTCATGATGCATCTCCCTCTACTCCATCCAATGATGTCATTCCCTCCACTTCTTCTCATGGTCATATGATCCCTACATCCAATCCTCTCCCACCATCGCATGATCCTCTTCCATCTCATGATCCAATCACCCCTCCCACTCCATCTCATGGTACCCTCCCTAATCAAGAGCAAAGTATCCCTTCATCTCCATGTCATAATCCCAATCCATCTAAATATCCTAATCTTCCTTCCACATCTCATCCCCCTAAAAATGGATTCACATTTTCTTTCCAAAATAATAAGGGTCCTTAAGATAATGCTCAAGATGTTGGTACATCCTCCATTCCTCCTAAATCCAAAGAACCTTCATGCAAATCAAACTCTTGTTATCCCCGGTCATCCAGATCCATTTTAGGACCCTATAATCCAAATCAAAATCCTCCATTCCTTCCATCAATTTTGGCTCCTTACATCCCTCCATCCACTACCCTATCACCTCAAATAATCCCTAAGCAAGATCAAAAAAGGCACAAATCATTGAATGCCTCCCAACACTCTCCTTCCATCATCCCACCATACATAAAATCCTTATGTCATTCATCCTCATTCACCCATCCCATTGCCATTGGAAGCAATTTGGATGCCCAGTCTAAAAAGAATAAAGCTCAAAATCCACAAAAATCAAAGGATCAACATGTCCCCTCAAAACAACATGCTCAAAAGAAAAAAATGATCCCAAAGAAAGAAAAATAAAAAAGGCCACAAAGGCCCCAAAGGAAAAAATAAAAAACTATGTGGATCCCCAAACTACTCAAAGAAGTAATGCATCTCAAGGTAAAATCAAAATTGGCATCGAAACCTGCTAATCCAAAATCTCCATTCGTTCATAAGTCCTCCAATCCTCCATCTAACACTCCTCCATCTTCAAAATCCATTTTGGGTCCTTATGTCCCAAAATACACCATCCCAACTCCGTCATCCCCCTCTTCTATTTTGGGTCCACATTTCCCAAAATCTACACTTTATCCTCCATCTAATAGAAAATCCTCTCCTCCACTACTCCACCACCCTTCAAGGTGTGTGCCAATGTTTATCTTCCACAAATTTTTCAAAACCCCATCCATTACCCACCATCCATTTTTTACAATCTCATTTCTTTAATCCAATCCTTTCCTAATCCTTATCTTCCATCCTCTATCCATTTCGTCTCCCCAATTATTGATACCAACATCTATGAGCATACCTCTAGTTTAAAGATATACTAAAGGATACCATCCATGGAGATAGATGCTTGAGTCATCCCTTCCTACTTCACGCATCCACTCATCCTCATCCTTACTTATCCAAGCTATTCCAAAAATTCAAAAAAATAAAAAAATCAACAAAAATACAAAAAAAAAATCAAAATAAAAATAAAGTAAAGAAAAAATCATTTCATCCAATGGTTAAAACCACTTCTTGTGGCTCCTTGGGTAAGTACCATGATGAAAACTTGGTAAACAAGCGTCATGTGTAATCCCCTCATCCTCTTGCACTCTACACTTGGGGGCAAGCTTCATCTATGTCATACTACCATCCACATTCCTTATCTTCCATCTACATCCTATTCAAGTTCATCCTCCTTTCCTATCTTTGATCTTGACTATCCTATCCAAATCCTCCATCTCATATTCCTCATCCTATCCAAATGCAATCCTCCATGTGTATATTTGGTCTTCATCATGTTAGAGGCAAAATAATGTTTATGTATGCTTTAAAACACACAAGTCTTAATCCTCTACCATCCATATCCATCATACATTATCCTTCCATCTCATACATTATTATCCACCATCTTTCTTATCCTTCATTCCACTACCCTTAGTGGGGCATTTTCCTCCTTTGCAACATAGTCCTTGGGTCTCCATCATCGTCCTCGCCATCCTTTATTCCTCCATATCCTATCCATATCCATCCACTCAATCCATCTGTCTCCTATCCAAACATTATCTCCCCATCCATCCATTCTCTTACCAATTCTTGGTTCTCCCTTTTCATTGGTTCAAGTCCATCTATCCTATATCCAGCACTCCACCCAATTCTATCCAATTTCTAATCCAATCATATTCTCCATCTCTTCCAATTCAAGCATTAATCTCATCCCCAATCCAATCCTACTCAATCATCCATCCCCCTTTTCATCCTATCTAATCATTTATCCTTCTTACAATCCTATCCAATCCATCAAACTGAGCTCTTCCAATCTACCTGAGCTTACACTAACTTGTGCCTAATCCAAGCACTTGTGCTAATCAAATCCAAGTGGCAATCCTCTCATCTGTAGACTTTGTACATCCAACTTGTCTTTTATAAATCAATCCACCACCCTGCCCATCGGGATGAATCCTTCCCATGTCTGTCAGTTCATCCAAATCCATCACCTTGCCCATCGGGATGAATCCTTCCCATGTCTAGCAGTTCATCCAAATCCGTCGCTTGCCCATCAGGATGCCTCCTTCCCTAGTTTGATAATTTATCCAAATCCATGGCCTACTCTTGGCAAGAGATGTCAGTTGGTCATGTGCATGTTGTTTGCATGCTTGAGATTTTCACTTTATTTTCATCTTGTGTCTTACGACTATACTTGTTTAGGACTTCTTTGATCTTTCTATATCTTGGTATGTCTTGGTTGGTGTATAATGGGGCATATTTTTCATGGCATGGTGTGTTTGAAGGTTTTCCTTGTACAAACCGACAACCCTGCATTAGTGTTTATCATCACTTGCATGACTATGTGCAAGGCATACCTATTTGACTGAGTGTCAGTCCACACCTTGGATCTTCATATCATCCTAGTTCTTATAATCAGTGGTGTAGACTATCCATGGCAATATAGAACCTAGGTTTTCTCTCTATATTTTCTCAACAATAAATTGAATCCATTTATCATTTCTTTGTCTCATTTCATTCACAAGACTCCAATCCATTCATTTATTCCCTCTTTCATCATCTTCATCCTTTCATCACCTAGTCTTATAATCCATTTTGAGAGCACACCCATGTTCCTC
Organism: Cryptomeria japonica; assembly: GCF_030272615.1. Taxonomy (NCBI): domain Eukaryota; kingdom Viridiplantae; phylum Streptophyta; class Pinopsida; order Cupressales; family Cupressaceae; genus Cryptomeria; species Cryptomeria japonica. Next base: position 408,238,664 of record NC_081415.1, read on the forward strand.
GAACCCACATGTCCTCTCGAGGGGGCATACAACTACTTCCTCATCATCCTTCCTTCTTGTCATTCTTCCTCATCTTATGATCGGGGAATCATGCTACTAGTCCTTATCCTTTTCTTCCACTATGTTTTATTCTTCTTTGATATAGCATCATTTCACGATTCTATATCAAAGAGGGGCAAAATGTAGACACCTAAAATTAATATTTAATTGTGTTATCCTTGTTCCTCCTGGTATTAATTAAATCTAATTTAATTAATCCTGTCACTATTGTCCAATAATTAATTTATTAAATAAATTAATTATTCCCCTATTCTTCTAATGTTCCTCCAATAATTATTTCTTCTAAACCCACTCAGTTAATTAATTTTAATTAATTAACCTATTCATGTGATTCCCACAAATCACTTTTTCCTAATCCCACTCAGCCTAATTAATCCTTCTACAATCTCTCATAATCATGCTTATCATTATCCTTCAATTTTATATTCCCACTCATGTCACATCAACATTGAGACTCTCAAAGAAATTCAAATTTCTTTGAGTCCCTCAATTCATCCTTTATTTTGGAATTTTTAATTCATCATTTTGAAATTCAAATTTCCTTTCCCCCCTCTTCTCAAGGAATTTTATATTCTTGTTTATTTTCCCAAGGTATCCTTGATCCATGCCTTCTATATTAAATCAATCTCAACCCTCCATAACCAAATCAATCTTGGCCCTTCATTGGCCTTCTCCAATCTATAAATTGGAGGATCACTTCCTCACAAAGGATCCACTTCCTCTAGAGAATTCTCATGATGTCCATTTATACTCTCTCTTCTTCCTTCAATATTCCAATTCAAATCCATCCAAAATTCCATCAAAATCCTATCAAATCCAATCCCTCTTGTTGAGAAAAGGAGAGCAATCCACATCCACACACCAATCAAGGGAGCCAATCCAATCAAGTCAAGGAGGGGCGCATCTTTGGCTTCATCAAAGGTTCAATCCAAAGGAGAAGGTGGAATTAGCAAGATATAAGTGGTTTGTTTAATGTTTTATGCTTTCTTTGGATTCTAACCATCTAATCTCACCTTGCTACGTTTTCCCCTCTTTAGATGATTCTATGTTGCATTTGGAGTTTATCATGGATCAATTGGTTACAGGTACTCATGGATACATGGAGACATGGTGATGTTGATATTCTCTTGTGATTAGATATATATGTTGAGATGGTTTATGTTTTCAATAGGAAGTTTCTTGGAGCATTCACGTGGTATAGACTTGAGAGGAGATTGTTCATAGATGATTCATGATGACTTGGATGTCTTGGATGAGCATGCTCATTCCCCACTCTTGGTCTACTCGAAAATTTACTTCTTGAGAGGTATTTCCTATTATTCCCTTTAGGTGCATTATGTTTATACTTATCTTTCATAGATATGGAACTTGAGATATGGATAGATGGTTAGTTCTGGAGGATTCAGTTTGGGAGATGTATGGTGTTGGTTATCTCCTTGTGCATTTGAGTTATTATTATGATGATATTCATTGATATTGAGTTTGAGAGATGGTTTACTGGGCATATTCCTTTGGATTGGGAATGGTATTAGTTTTATCTTCTTGGTTAGGAGAGGATTAAATCCATGTTGTTCACATGTTATATATGTTTGTTTGGTCCAAGGGACTAAACAATTTTGGGAATTGTAATGGATTTTCATTTGGGGTTTTATAGAGGAGATCATACTTGACATAGTTGGAATTTTGAAGTGTATGTAGAAGGACATGCTACATGTTTTGATTTGTAGTGTTTATCTCTTTGGTCTTGGTTATCTTCCTAGATATTCGGTTTCACATTACATTGGATTAGAGGTTGTTTGAAGCTATGTGCTCACTAGTTTGTGTTCATGATATGTCATATGGGAGATGACATTGAGGTTCCTTTATCTATTTATTTTGTTGGTTGTGGAGAACATGGAAGTGTTATAGAGACATGTGGTGAGATTTGCACATGTAGGTTATTGGTTTTTAGGTTATATTATTGTGGATGTTTCTTGATACTACATGGTTATGGTCACACTCTCTATAAGATGTTGTTAGTGGATTCATTTCAGATTTGGTATTACGTATGTAGTGGGAGTTTCTAGGTGTACATATGTGATAGGTATTGCACTTAGAGCTTATGGTTGCATGTTATAGGTTACACATGTTGATGACTTGAGTTTCACTTGATATGTATACCTTCGAGGTATGGATAGTTGGATGTGTGAGCACTAGTTGTGGGTGCTATTTTAGTTACGGTTATTGGTTCTTGACAACTATATTTGCATTGGTTACCTTTGGATTGAGTTTTTGTGTTTGGATATTAGTTGAGACAAGACTTATCATTTGTTGTGACAGATTGTGTGGCTTTCTCTTTGGATGGCCTTTTCATTTCTAGTGGTAGTGGAATGGTGAAGGGTGGTCACTTTGTTTCTTGTTGCAAGTATCTTGTTGGAGCACATAGAGCACTTTGATTTCATGATGGTATATGTGCTAGACGGATTTTTCCCCTTGTTCATGTTGTGGTTACTTATTGCCCTTATGCAATGTATACAAAAAGTGGGATAATGGTGGACAAATAGGTGTTGTACACCTTACATAATAATGTTAGATATTGGTCCCGCCTGATACTCTAACTCCTAATAATACAATGACAATGGGTCCCTCACAGCTTACATATCGATCAATCGCATGATAGGGTTTTTCTCGCACACACTTTCTTTTCTATTCTATATTTCTTGAAGGACATGATCACCTAATGCTCCGATATTCATGGATCTGAGATCGATGATCTACATGATGGCATCAACCGAATGTTTTTCCATAATGGGTAATAAATGGGATAATTAATAAAAAGTTAATTTCAAATCTTGAGATGGTACAACAGCAACCAAAGACTAGTGATTAATTACTTGAGCTTTCCATATATTTGTCAACCTTTCTCATTCATTTGGCATTTGAAACTTTTCAAATAATTGAAGGGCATTCTGGTAGAAGTACGAAACCAAGTTTGAAAACTGAGGCTCTTTGTGTTTAAAATTGTTAATATTTTTAGTTTTTTTGTTGATATAATAAGTGAAGCTTTTTAGCTTAGCATTCATGAGCACCTGCTTTAATCATAGTTCTTTCTTGTTTTATTTCAATTCAAGATTTCAACCACCATTAGAAACCCTATCATTTCTGCACTCAATTTCTATGATGCCTAAAACCCCTCATCCTATAGAGAATAGATTAGATTTTATCAAAGATATAGAGGTTATCCCATTCACATTGCATGACATCAATAAGAGGCTGCAAAATTAAGAAAAGTCCCCCATTACACATAAGCTCATCGAGTCTGCACTATCTCAGGTTGGGAGTTACCCCTCTACTATTGCATGTTTGGAATTGGTTTTTTTCATATGTACAACATTATCATCCTGATTCTTGAGAAATATAGGGTGAAAATCAAAATATGATAACTAAGATAGACGTAGACAACATTTCCCTTTCTCTATGGATTCCAGAGATAGAAGGGCATATGGATTTATCCTTTCAGTTAGGATGGGAATATTATCACAATTAGGTAGATTGGGTTTTTGGATATAACTGATAAAGGGTGGTTGAAAGCTTTCTGACTTGGAAATTCTAAGTTTCCATCTTGAATTAAAACAAAACTTTTCAGGGATGATATCACTGATATCATTGTGTTGTTGTGGTGAGTGGTCAATCGACCTAGAGTGGAATTTTTTGAGGAATGGATGTGTCACTTTATCCTTACCGTCTGTGATGATGAAAATCAAATTAATGGGGTAAGGTGAATATGTGAATCTCTCCATGAACAACTTGTTAAGTTCAATAATAGCAAGAAATTTCATCTATGCTTCATGCTTCTGTATGTAATAACTGCTAGAAGAGTTTCTTGGCTAGGTTTGAGAATAGTTGATAATATTTCAGATGGTGCACCCATTTATAATTATTTTCCTCAGTTGCAAAAAGGAGAGGGTATGAGAAATTTCTATCATGTACATGACGCCTTTCTCATGACATTCATCAGAGACTTTGAAGGAAACCCTAAAAAGAGAATGTTGGAGGAGGCTATGGTTGTAATCCAAATGTATGGAAGTTTTTACATACAATTAAAGAGTTTTTCATACTTAAGAGTTGGAGGTTATGAGAAATCCTCATTAAATCTCCCTAGAAATGTCTTTTACTACCTTGTACTTTTAGAGTTTTTTCACCAAATGGATTTTGTCAATATCAAGTATGTTCAAATGAGGAAGAAGGGGTATTATATTCCCCTGAGCTTGTCTCACTTTTCCTGCAAAAATAATGAATCTGCATGGTTTTCTGATAAACTTCTAGTTGACCTCGGTCTTCATTCTCTACACATGAGGACTCACTTTGACAATAAGGGTTATGTCTGAAAGAATTTCTATGGAGCTTCTCATTATGCTCATGTCTCTAAGTTAGAATAATTTTGGGAAGATTGTGTTGACAAGAATAAAATTTTCAGAAGAGGTTTCATGCAGCTCACTTTTAACCAGATGTTGAATTTTAACATCATCTTTGTTGTTCCTGAGAATATAATAGAGGATAATTAAAACCTGATAGATGTTTCATATCAGAATGCCACCCTACCCCTTTTTCAATGGCTTGAAGATGAAGAGGAAATTTTTATCAAAGACAAAACTTCCCAAGTTGTGGACAGGTTGTGTGTCTGGCTGAATTGTTCAATTAAAAGTTGTTCTGGTTCTTCTTCAGAAAAAGGAATGGCCAAGGAAACAAGTACCACCTCTCAATCTTCTCCTAAGGTGATGGGGAAAGTAACAATGAAAACAAGTGCATCTTGGGTAGACTCACTATCTGGTGGGAATAATGATCCACCCGAGAAGAACCAAAAACTGAAGTTCGTTTGCGAAGAAGACACCATAAGACCACCCAAGAAGAAAAGGACAACTCTGGAGATTAGCTCCAGTGAAGAGGACACTCAAATTATTCATCAATTGGGAGAGAAATATCCATTAGTTATCCTGATTGATGATGAAGTCCCCCAAACTCCTCTTCTTGATGTCTCTATGATTACACTTGATAATACTACCAATACATTATCCGTGAAAAGTCCAGTGACTACCTCATTAACCTCATGGCTTAAGAAGCCAATCAAGAAGTAGAAGAATCAATACTCACTTGCCACTAAAATTAGGATTGATACAGGATTGCATCTATTAGGGGAGACACCAAAACTTGAAAAAGGCAAGGCAAATGGCCAAGATGATTGTAGATCCCCAAACAAACCACCATGTCCTAGAGATTGCCGATCCTAATCTTGATAAAAATGGATAGGAAATTATAGAGGGGGAGTTTAATATAAGTAGGATTGACATGGGACCCACAACAACAAAGGGAGACATATATCATGCTAAACATTCTGTAACCATTCGATCCAGAACAACCAAAGACACATAAAATAAAAATCAAGAGTTGGCACGATATGTTGATGTCCTTACTTTCTTCATTTTATCTTCCTATTCAATTGAAAGTCTTGCTACTAGTTCTATTGGACATTGCTACTGCTAGGATATGTTGTTGTCATTGATGTCAACATATTTCTATGATTTATTGCTCCGAGGATTGTAGATTAGTTTAATGGGATCATGGTTTGGTATATGGAGTGTTCCTAGTATCATTATATCTTTATGTATTAGTTTTAGTGATCGAAAATCTTAATTGATCATATCATATGATCTGGTTTGCAGTTTGGTTTTTCTGATCAGTGCTTTGCAGAGTTTGGTATTTCCTCTGATATATTGTAGTGTGATCAAATCTTGAGTTGATTTTTTTGAGAGATTGTTTGAGATGTTCTTGTGTATCTTCATTTTAGATGGTTCATGATTTGGTGCTCCACAAGTTATCTTTCTTCTTGGCAGTTGTTGATGTTTGAGTGTTCTTGAGTTTCAAATGTTGATCGATGAAGATTTGATAAGTGGTGTTGGTGTAGCTTTTATAGATGATTCTAATGTGCCTTTTAGTGTTTCCTAATTGTGTCCTATTTTTTTTGATGGTCCACATTGATCGTTGTGTGAGTTTTTGGTGATTTTGCTAAACCGGTGATATTCTTCATTGTTGGTGTAAATAAATATTCATTATGGATATTATTACACTTTACTTAAGTTAACTTAGGATAATGCATTTCTTCATAGTTTGGATTTGAGACACTTAGGGAAGTGTGCATATAGGGATAGAGCTTGTAGGATAAATTCCACCTTTTGTGGTCTTGTTTTGTTGTTACACTCCACATTCGGTGGGTCATCCACCTCTTGTGGAATATTATATTATTTCTCCTACCTACCCCTAGTATTTCTTACCTAACCTTGTTTCTCATTGAGCCACATGTCATGATTGTGTGCTCGTACATCCATATGGCCTTGCCTATATAAGAAGGCCTATATTCATTGTATTGGTGAATCCAGTTGATCATTTTGCATATTGATGAGAATACAATTTGTTCTTGTCATTCTTTTGTCTCTATTTTTATACTTTTCATTGTGCCCTTGATCTTGGCAAAATCTCACATGGTATCAGAGCCATTGGGGCTTCATTGATTGGTTTTTGGAGACATTGTGGAAGGCTTCTATTTTCAGATCTAAGGGATTGCATTTTTTGGAGGCATCTTAGAGTGTTTTCAACCTTACCATTGCGTCCGAGAGGCCATTTCCATAAAAATTGAGTATAAATTTGATCTATTTTGGTGAAAATCGATTTTTGGGTGTGGAGGAAATTTTCTGCCCAATTTGGGCGGTATGGTACGAAATTTTCGGATTTTTTTTCAAAAAAAATTTGAAAATTATTTTTGGGATCCATACCTTCTGCCCAGTTAGTAGCGTACATTCAACGCCCAGTTAGCAGCACCTAGTCAGCATTTTCTTTGGAAATTTTTAGACCCCTCTTCGTTGAGCAGTTTGGATTTTTGGGTCAAGTTTGGAGGCCTATAACTTGCTCAATTTTGCTCCTTTTTGGGTGCACTTTTTTTTTATTTTGGCTAATTTTTCATGCTCTTCACAATGGTGTGGTTATTTTCTGGTTTTGGTGCATAGAGTTTTCGGAATTTTCAGATTCTCTTAGTTGTACTTGTCTAATTCTCAATTCTGCAACTTCAAAGGCCTCGTTTGAGCTCATACGACCTCCTTTTTAGGTGTCATTTTTTTTGAAAGTGCATTTTTTTTCATCTACTTTCATAATTTATGATCAGATCTCAGAGATTTTAAGTAGAAATTGTACTTTCAGATATTGGTCTTATTTGGCCTATTTGGTACTTGTAAATTGCTTGGATCTTAGTTTAGATCTCTTGCATTATTAGTTTGAGTCTCTTTTGGCCTTATTGAGGTAGTTGTAAAATTGAAATCAGAAGTCCGCTTTGCCATTTTTTTCAAGTGGCCCATTGTACATGCACTAAGTATAAAGTGTCAAATCATCACTTTTGGGGGGGTTCTTTGATTGAGTGAATTTGGGGGGGTGTATTGTGTGATTGTGCCTCTCTTTCCTTGTGCTCTTTCATTTTTATTGCAATGAGTCCTCATAAATTTCCACCTTTAACTCCACATAATTATGCATCATGGAAAATTAAAGTATGGAGCAAATTAATGGAAAAAGGTCTCACACATTACATAGATGGAACAATAGCAGCACCACTTGATCCTAAGGTTGATCCTAATGCTCAGTTAGAATGGCTCACTAAGAATTGCATGGCTCTTGGAACTTTGTACAAGTATGTATTAGATGAACTCATCTTTCATATTGAGAAGTGTACTACAATCAAAGATGCTTGGGATATGTTTCAGAAATTGTATGGTCAAGTTGATGAAATCAGAGGTTATAAGATTGACAATGAGCTCACCAACTTGGATCCCAAGAGTTTTGATACAATCCAAGATTATGTCACCAAAGCAAATGAGCTAAGAGCAAAGCTTAAGGATTGTGGAATTGACAAAAATGATGCTCAATTGATATTCAACTTGTTAGACAAGCTTGCACCAGAATATGCAGCATTTGTGTCTAGCTTCCAAACTCATCGTTTGACAGTAGGGAGTTCCTATGTTATGCCTTCATTTGATGCTTTCACAGAAATGTTGATATTGGAACAATCTAAGTTGTTGAACATGGGGCTTCTCAAGTCTTCAAAGTCCCAGGCTTTGGTGGCTAATCAAGGGAATCAAGGAAGTCAAGGCAAAGATTCCAACAAGAAGAAGAAGCACTCCAATTCTAAGCCACAACAGGAAAAAGGACAATCATCCTCTCCATCACAAGGTGATTTTTCATCCTCTTCCAAGAAGGGGACACCACCTAAGAAGGATAAACCAACTTGTGCATATTGCAAGAAGTATGATCATGATGAGCATCGATGCCACACAAAACAAGTTGATGAGTTAACTAATCTTCTTAAGAAAAACAACATCAACTTGCCATCTGCCTACACAAAGAAGGATTCATCTCCTTCCTCTTCTGCACATTCTAAGGGAAAAGGGCAAGCATTTGTGGCTACAACAGGTTCTTCACAATAGTGGATACTTGACTCGGGTGCCTCATATCACATGGGTTCTACAAAGGAGCAGTTTTCTTCATTGGAGCCATCTAAGGTACCTCACATTTACATAGGTGATGATACACAAGTAGAGGTTGAAGGGAAAGGTTCAGTTGACATGGATGATGGAACATTTGAGAATGTTCTCTATGTTCCTAATTTGTCTACCAACCTTCTCTCTATCTACCAAATCACTCACTATGGGAATGGGAAAAAGGTTGAGTTTACACCTGATTCAGTTGTGGTAAAGGAACTTGATGATGATGCCTTGGTAGCAATGGGACAAGTCAATGACAACTCAAGGCTTTATTCATTCTCCCACTTTGTGCCAAGTTCACCTTCTAGGGCCTTGCTTACTCATTCAAATTCCAAAAGTAAGCTATGGCATGAGCGGTTTGGTCACCTCAACTACCGATATCTTCAACAGCTCAGCACTAAAGACATGGTCATAGGTCTACCTCGAATCAGTTTTTCAGAGGGTGTATGTTCAGGGTGTTCCATGGGCAAGCATCCCAAGGAAAAGTTTGATAAAGGGAAAGCTTGGAGAGCTTTGGAAGTTCTTCAACTTGTTCACAGCGATGTAGCAGGTCCATTTCCAACACCTTCATTTAGCAAGGCCCGCTATGTACTCACCTTCAATGATGACTACTCTCGCTTCACTTGGGTCTACTTTCTCATTCATAAGAGTGAAGTATTTGACAGATTTTAGGACTTCAAGACTCGTGTGGAGAAGCAATCCGAGAAAGTGGTCAAGATTCTTCGTACAAATAATGGAAGGGAATATGTGAACAAGAGACTTGAGGATTTTTGTACATTTGAGGGGATTGATCTTCAGCATTCTGTAGCATACACTCCACAGTAGAACGGAGTTGCACAACACAAGAATAAAACTCTCAAAGAAATGGCTAGCTGTATGATTCATGCACATTCTCTTGATCCCGCCTTTTGGGCCGAGGCTATCAGTTGTGCCACACACATCCAAAATCAGGTTCCTCACAAAGCTTTGCAAGGTATTACTCATTTTGAGGCTTGGGCTAGTAGGAAACTGATTGTTAGACATTTCAAAGTCTTTGGGTGTCCAGCATGGGCTCGCATACCTCCTCAGAAATGCAAGGCATTGGAACCTCAGAGTTGTCCTTGCATATTTGTTGGATATCCTAAGGGTTTAAAGGAATATAGACTAATGGATCCTGAGACACATGAGGTGTTCATTGAGAGGAGTGTTCACTTTGAGGAAAGCTCTCCTAGCTTAGCCTCTCTACCTCCTCCACCTTCCTCCATTGTGGATAGTGATGCTAGTGATTCAGATGATGAGATTCCTTCAACTCTGACTCACAGGGTTACACCTCCGTAGGGTCCACTTGCAGTTGAGGAGCCTCGTTCTCCACCTCCACCTAGACCTCGTTGGGCTTGACAAACACTTGAGTCTGTAGGTTCTCTTATTGGGGATCCTTCAGATACATGGAGGACTCAATCACAGTATCAAGATCTTCCACATGCATTCATTGCTACCGCTTCTGATCCATAGACATTTCGGGAAGCATCAGGGGTTCCTGAGTGGGACCAAGCTATGGAGGAAGAGTATGGTTCCTTGATGAGGAACAACACATGGGATTTAGTCCATCTCCCTAAGGGGAGAAATATGGTTTGATGTAAGTGGATCTATCAGACCAAGTATGCTGCGGATGGTAGTGTGGATAAGTATAAGGCTCGTCTTGTTGCGAAAGGTTTCTCTCAGGTTGCAGGTGTTGACTATACTGAGACCTTTGCACCCGTAGCCAAGATGAACTCCATTCACCTGACACTTGCTATTGTTGCAGCTCATGGTTGGGTTGTACATCAGATGGATGTGAAGAGTGTTTTTCTTCATGGTGACCTTGATGAGGAGATTTATACAGAGCAGTCGCAAGGTTTCATCCAGGATACTTCATTGGCTTGTAGACTAAGAAAATCTCTCTATGGCCTTAAGCAGGCCCCTAGGGCTTGGTATGCCAAGATGGATTCCTTTCTTCTCTCAGCAGGGTTCACCAGGTGTCATTCTGATCCAAATGTCTATATTTTGTGACAGGATGACTCTCACTTGATACTTGTGCTCTATGTTGATGACTTGATCATTACAGGGAGTACTGCATCCATCATTAGCAGGGTCAAATCTGCTTTGCATGACATATTTGCTATGACTAACTTGGGTCTTTTGCACTACATTCTCGGGATAGAGATTTCACAGTCACCTTTTGGGATTACACTGTCGCAGCCCAAGTATGCTCTTGATCTACTTGCACGCTTTCATATGGCTGATTGTAAGCCTGCACTGACTCCCTTTCTTTCCAGAGTCAAGCTTAAGGCTCAGTGTTCTTCTCCACCAGTTGATGCCACTTTGTATCGTCAGCTTGTGGGTAGTCTCATCTACTTGACCCATACACGCCCTGATATTTCATTTGCAGTTGGCATGGTTTCCCACTTCATGCAGGAACCACATGAGCTTCATTGGAAAGCTGCCAAATGCATCCTTCATTACATCCAAGGTGCACATCACTATGGGATTCACTATGTAGCAGGCACATGCCTTCGCTTGGTTGGTTACTCTTGGGCTGGCAATCTTGATGATCATAAGTCTACTTCCAGTTACAGTTTTCACCTTGGTTTAGGCCCCATTTGTTGGCAGAGCAAGAAGCAACATGCTATTGCTCTTTCTTCGACTGAGGCTGAGAATCGAGGTGCTATTAATGCAGAGACTGAGACCATTTGGCTTCAGCAGATTCTCACAGAGTTTGGGTTCACCACTCCACGACCGACAGTTCTACATTGCGACAATCAGAGTGCTATTGCTATCTTGAAGAACCTGGTCTAGCACCAACGGACCAAACACATCAAGATTCATATGCACTATATTTGAGAGCTGATTCAGGAGCAGGTCATTGATTTGTAGTATTGTCCTATAGTGGAGCAAGTTGCTAACATATTCACCAAACCTTTCACTGAGAGTAAGTTCTAGCAGTTGCGAGCTCTCTTGGGGGTGCAGGATGTGTCATTAGGGGGGGTCAGCTGACTTCACCTTCCTCTCTTATGGGGGGGACTTTTTCCTCTTTGAGGTTTTGTCCATCTTCTTTGAGAGTCTTTCGTACATTCATCTCTCTTTTGGGGGGGAGTTTTTTCCCACTGGGTTTTCTCCCTTTCTCCGTTTGTGAGAGATTGATTTGCATAGTTTTTTCTTGCATTTTCATATTGTACATGGGTACCTATCATGGCCTAGTAGCCGGGACCCATCTTGCATTGTTGACTTAAGTCTTCATTCCCCTAAGTTGCACTTAAGGGGGGGTGTTGGTGTAAATAAATATTCATTATGGATATTATTACACTTTACTTAAGTTAACTTAGGATAATGCATTTCTTCGTAGTTTGGATTTGAGACACTCAGGGAAGTGTGCACATAGGGATAGAGCTTGTAGGAGAAATTCCACCTTTTGTGATCTTGTTTAGTTGTTACAATCCACATTCGGTGGGTCATCCACCTCTTGTGGAATATTATATTATTTCTCCTACCTACCCCTAGTATTTCTTACCTACCCTTGTTTCTCATTAAGCAACATGTCATGATTGTGTGCTCGGACATCCATATGGCATTGCCTATATAAGAAGGCCTATATTCATTGTATTGGTGAATCTAGTTGATCATTTTGCATATTGATGAGAATACAGTTTGTTCTTGTCATTCTTTTGTCTCTATTTTTATACTTTTCATTGTGCCCTTGATCTTGGCAAAATCTCACATTCGTGTTTGAGAATTTGGTTTAGGTCCATTTCATATCATGTATATCATAATATTGGTCTAGTGGTCAATCTTTATATCGTGTGATGTAATTTTGTAATTATGAGTTGAGGGTTTAGCTGACCTTGTATTCAAGGTTGATAAATTGGATAAATAGGTGATATATTCATGTAATTTGGTGATCGGTTTTGTGTATGCGTTATCAAAGAGTGAAAAAGGTACGAACAAGAAAATACATCCTTCACCATTGTGATTTAGTAGAGATTGGAGTTTTGCAGAGTAGACATATGTGCTTAACTGGAACTGTCATCAGGAATTTGTAAATGCTATTCTTTCAGTTCATTTAATTCCGGATTGTTGTTCGAATATTTTGTAAGTCAGTGAGACTTCCTTTTAAGGTAGTGAACCTTCCCTGAGGGTTGCAACCTTTTGGGTTAGCGTATCTTGAGCAGTGAGCTCTAGGAAGTGAGCTTGAATACATTTGCATTCCCCATTGTAATTATTTTGACATGCTAATGTAGAGTATCATCTTATTGTGGGTAGGTTTTCCACGTCAAAATATCGGTGTTGTGTGTTGTGCTATCAATTTTCTTATCTTTGTTGTTGTTGTAGTTCATCAGATTTGTATTTGAGGTTAATTTTATTAATCCAGTGAAAATGGATTCATCCCCCCTCTTAGTTTTCCTTCATTGTTGTTGCCAACAATTGCTATCAGAGCTAGATCCTCTAGAAGAAGCTTGACCACTTGAGGAGATCTAGGATGATAAATGGAGGTGTTATCTTTAAGAAGGAGAGTCCAAGATTTGATGGAAGTAACTATGCTATATGGAAGAACCAGATGGAGGTGCACTTGAAATGTCTTGGAGAAGATTACTGGAAGATTAAAAAGGATGCATATTATGTTCCTCAGAATGGACTAGAGCTAAGGAAGCATTGTTGAGTGCCTTGACTAATTCTGAGATGACTAATGTAATGGGACTTCAGACTACACATGAGATCTGGGAGAAGCTTGAGACCTTTTATGAAGAAGATAAACAAGTCAAAGTTGCTAAGTTACATATTTTGATAGGGAAGTATGAAATGCTGAAAAATGGGAGAACATGAGAACATAAACTCTTTTATGGCTAAGGTGAATGAACTTATCCTAGGTATTAGATGTGCCAGTGGAACCCTTGAATAAGATGAAATTGTTTCTAAGCTATTGAGATCATTGCATCCTCCTTACAAACACAAGGTAGCTACTATTGATGAGATCCAGAGTGTGACTAATGTGACAAGAGATATGTTGGTTAGAAATATTGTTTCATTTGAATTGAGTGAGTTTGGTGAATTACATAGAGAGTTTGAAACAACATTTAGACATCTGTATCTAGAAAGTAGAAGTATGATGCAGAAGAATGCAAAGTATCCAGATATGAGAGAGAGAAGAGAGATAGAAGAGAAATAAATATAATTGGATGAGCTTGAAACATTGACTGCTTGGAGATTTTCCTAAAAGAGCTGGTAAGTATGATGGAAAATTGCCTCTAAAATGTTTCTCTTGCAATAAGATAGGATATTTTGCTTCTAGATGCCTAAAGAGAATGTCTAAATATGATAGGCATGATAAATTTGATAAGAATGATACATATGAGAAGCATGAGAAGTATGATAAGCCTTACAAACCTAACCGGAAATATAAGCATCATAAGAACGATTATTATTTTACTGATGAAGGTGTTATAGATGAAGAATCAGAAGGAGATGAAATAGTGTTTATTGCTATTAAAGAATATGGACCAATGCCTATTGATTCCACAAGCTACACTATTGAGGAGAAAGCTTTAGCTACTAAAGTTGAAGAGAAAGATGAATAGGTGATAGACAACAGTTGTTTACATCATGTGACTAGTGACAAAAGAAAATTTGTGAATATGGAGAGGTATGATGGTGGGATAGCACTATTTGGAGTGAAAAAGCTTGTGTGATCTGTGGTAGAGGTTTATTTCCTTTGATGGCAAGCATAAAACTGATATGTCTTGTATGTTGAAGGTTTGAAGAAAAATCTCTTAAGTGTTAGATAGATGGTTGACAAAGTGTATGATCTACAATTCAAGAATGGAAAATGCAAGATCCTAAATGCCTCTGGTATAGAGATTGCATCTGGAACTAAAACTGAAGATAATATCTTTCATTTGAATGCTGGTGAGAAAAGTTGATTTATTTCTCAGATTGATGAAAGTTGGTTGTGGCATAGAAGAATGTGTCATGTTAATTTTGATTCAATGATTAAGATCAATTCCACTCAAGCTATTAGAGATTTGCCTAAGATTGTTAAGCCTACTAACCTAATATGTAAGGAATGCCAAATGGGAAAGCAAACAAGAATTTCTTTCAAGTGTAAGAAATATACATCTAATGGATTGCTAGATCTTGTGCATACTAACCTATATGGACCTACAAGTATAAGAAGTGTTCAGGGTGACAAATATTTCATGTTGTTGATTGATGATTATTCCAGGATGACATGGGTTGCCTTTTTGAGGGAAAAATGATAAGCATTGGACAAATTCAAGATATTCAAAGAAAAGGTTGAGACTAAGACAAGATTGAAGGTGAAATGTCTGAGATCCGAAAGAGGAGGAGAATTTTGTTTTGGTGAGTTTGATTCATTCTATGAGAAGCATGGGATTGTAAGAAAATTATCTTCTCGTAGAACCCCACAGTAGAATGGAGTTGTTGAAAGGAAGAATAGAACTATCTTGGATCCTATAAGGACTATGTTGATTGAAGGGAATGTTCCAAAGATCTATTGGAGAGAAGTTGTTAGCATTGTTATTTACACATTCAACTGAGTACATATAAAAGGTGATTATGGTAAGACTCCTTATGAGCTTTGGTTTGGTCATGTTCCTACTATGAGATATTTCAATTTTTTTGGAAGCAAGTGTTATATCAAGAGAGATGAGGATATAAGAAATTTTGAATATTCAACAAAGAGAAAATCCTACCGATGCTACAATAAAAGACTGAGAAAGATAGTGGAAAGTGCAAATGTGAAAATTGATTAGAACTGTGGAAAAGAAATCAGAGCATGCGAATATGATGATGATCAAAATGTTGTTTTAACACAAATTCAGATTGGGGAATTGAAGCATAATGATTTGGTAGAGAGTGTTAACCTAGATATTGTTGTTGTAGGTGAAGAGGTGCATGAACCTAAAAATCAGAATAATCAGAAGACTCCAAGGTATGTAAGATTGAATCATTCTAAAAATCAGATCATTTGTGATAAAAATAAAGGCATGATGACTAGAAGAAGGCTAGTTGTTGAAGAGGTATGTTTGATTTATAAAATTGAACCTAAAGATGTTGTTGAAGCTTGCAAAAATGAAAATCGGATAAAAGCTATGGAAGAAGAATTAAATCAGATTGAAAAGAATAACACATGGGAACTTGTGCGTAGACCTAAAGACAAGAATGTGATTGGTACTAAATGGGTATTCAGAAACAAATTGAATGAAGTCGGTGAAGTTGTCAAAAATAAAGCAAGATTGGTATGCAAATGATATTCACAAAAGGAAGGGATTGATTATGAGGAGAATTTTCCTCCAGTAGGTAGACTTGAAGTTGTTAAACTATTGCTTTCATATACTTCTTATAAGGATTTCAAGGTATATCAGATGGATGTCAAGTTAGCCTTTTTGAATGGTGATCTGAAAGAAGTCTATGTTGAGCAACCTGATGGATTTTCATTATCAAATGATGGAATATGGTATGAAAACCGAAGAAATCTCTTTATGGACTAAAACAAGCCCCTAGAGCCTAGTATGCTAGATTGGATAAGTATTTACTAAAATTGGGATTTAATAAAGGTACTACTGATAGTATAATCTATATCTCAAGATTGAGAATGATAACTTGTTGATTGTTGAATTTTTTATTGATGACATTATTTTTGGAGGAGATGATAACTCGAGTATGAATTTTGTCGGTGATATGCAGAAAGTAGATATGGTATGAAAACTGAAGAAATCTCTTTATGGACTGAAACAAGCCCCTAGAGCCTAGTATGCTAGATTGGATAAGAATTTACTGAAATTGGGATTTAATAAAGGTACTTCTGATAGTATAATCTATATCTCAAGATTGAGAATGATAACAACTTGATTGTTGAAATTTTTGTTGATGACATGATTTTTGGAGGAGATGATAACTCAAGTATGAATTTTCTTGGTGATATGAAGAAAGAATTTGAGATGTCTATGATAGGAGAGATGAAGTTTTTCTTAGGTTTGCAGATTTCAAAAACTAGGAAAGGTATTTTTATATCTCAAGATAAATATGTGAAGGAATTATTGGAGAAATTTGGGTTAGAAGATTCTAAACCAGTTAGAAATCCTATGGTGACTAGCTTTAAATTATCTAAAAATGATGAATCTTCGAAAACTAATAGGACCTTGTACATATCTATGGTTGGTGGACTGTTATACTTAACTTAGACTAGACCTGACATTATGCATGCTATGTGCATGGCTACTAGATATCAATCCAATCCAAAAGAGAGTCATGTCACTATTGTAAAGAGGATATTCAGATATCTAAAAGGAACTATAGATTATAGTTTATGGTATCTGAGGAATGATGATTTTATGTTATGTGTTTACACTGATGTTGATTGGGTTGGTGATGCCGATGACTAGAAGAGTACCTTCGGTGGTGCATTATTTTTGGGTAATAAATTGGTTTTATGGAAAAGTAAGAAACACGATTCATTTTCCTTATCTACTGTTGAAGTTGAATACATTGTTGTTGCTAGTAACTACACTCAGGTAGTTTGGATGAAACAAATGTTGAAGAATATCAATTTTCTATGATGAGCCTATTGTCATATATTGTGATAACTCTAGTGCTATTAATATGTCAAACAACCCGATGCAACATTTAAAGGCTAAACATGTATCAATCAAGTACCATTTCTTGAGAGAAAAATTCATTAAAGAGGAAGTGAAGATAGAGTATGTATCTACAAAGGAACAAATTGTTGATATTTTCACTAAGCCTTTGCCTATATATACATTTATCTATTTTAGAGATAAGTTAGGGGTATCCACTCGTCCCGATTTGAACTAGATGCATTGAGTGGCATCAATTTGGTGGACTTCATAGTCTTACCTTCTTGACTGGATTGATGAGTTTATGCTGCTCCTCCGGTGGAGTAGTCTATTTGTGGTTCAGTTGAGCTGATTTGTTTATCTAAAGGGGAGAGTAAGTTTGGTTTTCTATTTTGAGAAACTTTGTCATTGATGTCAAAGGGGGAGAGAGAGCATGTGAAAACTATATTATCTTCTTGATCTTTATTGGAGATGTTTTTATTCTTTGCATTTATTGTTTTTCACATCCATATGTTGCCATCAATACCAAAGGGGGAGATTGTTGGACATTGCTACTACTAGGATATGTTGTTGTCATTGATGTCAACATTTTCTAAGGGGGATATTGTTGGACATTGCTACTGTTAGGATATGTTATTGTCATTGATGTCAACATTTTCTTGTGATTTATTGCTCTGGTAGTTGCAGATTGGTTTATTGGGATCATGGTTTAGTATATGAAGTATTCCTAGTATGATTATATCTTTCTATATTGGTTTCAGTGATCCAAAATCTTAATTGATCATATCATATGATCCAGTTTGCAATTTGGTTTCTCTAATCAGTGCTTTACAGAGTTCAGTATTTCCTATGGTATATTTCAGTGCGATAAGATCTTGAGTTGAGTTTTTGGGGATATTCTTGTGTATCTTCATTTTAGATGGTTTGTGATTTGGTGCTACACAAGTTATCTTTCTTCGTGGCATTTGTTGATGTTTGAGTGTTCTTGAGTTTCAGATGTTGATCGCTGAAGATTTGATAAGTGGTGTTGGTGCAACTATTGCAAATGATTCTAACGTGCTTGCTGGTGTTTCCTAATTGTGTCCTATTTGTTTTGATGGTCTGCATTGATTGTTGTGCAAGTTTTTGGTGATTTTGCTAAACCGGTGATATTCTTCATGTTATGTAGTATTCTTGGTGGTGTAACGTGTTGCAGTTGATCTTCGCATGAATTTTGGTGGTGTTGCATGTTTGAACATTTGGTTTAGGTCCATGCCATATCATGTATATCATAATATTTCTTTGGTGGTCGATCTTGTAATGTGTGATGTAATTTTGTAATTATGAGTTGAGGGTTTGGTTGACCTTGTAGTCAAGGTTGATGAATTGAATAAATAGGTGATATATTCATGTAGTTTGGTGATCGATGTTGTGTTTGCATTATTAGAGAGTGGAAAAGGTATGATTAAGTGAATAAATCCTATTAATTCCCAAATCAATAGATTCTAAGTCCTAAAGGAATAGCCACTAACTTATCAACAGACTTAGAAAAGGATTTGGCCAATGACCAATATTCAATCACAAGACTGAGATCTCATATACTTTTTGCTCTGTGAGACCAAGGTGAGTGAACCTATGTAGTGTCAAATAACTTTCAACTTTAAACATTTAGGACAGTATACTTATAACAGATCAACTCAATGCAAATGTACTTAGGAAGATGGATGAACTCCTAGTTTTGGCTTTAACCTTAGTTTCTTCGCATCTATGCACTTCATTGAGGGTGGGTTTCTACACTAATCCTACTCCTAATGTAGAAAGGAAAGAAAAAAATAAAAGATTTAAAATATGAAAAGATTTCAAAAACTAAAAACAACTCCATGACCAGTGCCTTGTATGGGCAACAAAGTCTACTCTATGTATGCAACCTTACACCTTAATAGCTTGAATTGTAACCAAAGAAATATCGCCATTAATGCATGACATTAACACCCATTATCTTGGTTCTACCTACAATCATACTTAAAGATCCTACATACAAGAGATATGATTGATCATCCTATTCAAGTATTTTAATCTCTTTTTTAAAGAGAAGCAAAAATACAATAAACACCAGGCTTGCTAGGATAAAACACACAATCGTTGATTATATATTTCATAAATAACATTGTTACATGTAGGAGATAGTAGCAAGAGAAACCAATATTTTGATCTTGCATATTTGATTACAACCACTCAAAATGCGAAGCAACTACAAACTGAAAATGACAATGACTATCATTAAAAATTTACACACTATATATAGAAGCCTTGTTTCTAGAATGACCAAAAGTAAATTCAAAATAATTAGAATTGAGAAGAAGAAAAACTGTAAAGGAATCCTAAGAAAATGACTTGTCTTCATTTTGAAATCTGCATCTCTTCTCCTTCAAAATTTGCCAACAGTTGCACTTGTGAAGCCTACTCGAAAATGTTGAAAATCTGGAAAATACCACTTTGGTTGCACTTGTCAAGTCCATCTTAACCTTGTTCAAAATTTTCCATTTATAGTCGTTGTCCACCTCTGACTGAAGAAGTTCACTTTTGCATCTCTGCCTGAAAACTGAAAAATACCCTATTTGTGAAAGTCAGAAAATGACTTTTAACTTGCATCCTTTTACTGCTCAAAATAGAAAAAACCCTTTTACTGAGAAGAAAAACTCGACTTTTCCCTTGCATCCTCTCTTGATTAAAATAATCCTCCTTGGGAAAAAATTTACTTTATGTTCACAGAGTGAAAATACTTTGTTGTGTAACTTCATTATTTTTACATTTAGTCTTGATGCTCTTTACAAAGAAATCATTCATCCTGCAATATTTTCAATAGCTGGCATCTCCTCTTTTATAACGATACTTTAATAGACTTCCCACCCTTTCAAATATTATATTCGAATAAAATATTTTTCCTCTCAAACACATTTTACACCCCTCATATTTCTAATGAACTTAGTAAAATTGTTCACCCTAACATGTGGGAACATTTCTCAACTCACCTTTTCACTTTCGCAAAAATAATTCTACACCATGAAATTTTATCCATTGAGCTTTAATTTTTTGAATAAAATATTTATCTTTCAGGTAAAAATCTTTTACCTACTCCTTGCGAACATTTCTCACTGGAATATGCTTACACGAAAAAAATGCCCTCACTCTCCACCCCAACACAAAGTTCTCCTTGCACAGGTACTGGTAAAATGAAAATTACTTTAATAACATCTCACCTTCATTTTTAGAAAAAGTTGAGACTGACTATACATATCTATACTGCGAGTTATACTAGATACACTTTCACTGCTATTGCCCACTCTCATATAAAAATGTCTCCGGGACATTTCCTCCTTCCATATACATAATTGTGAAAATACCTCCTTTTAACACTTTTTATAATAAGAACATTAAGAATTAATAGCACATTAGCATGCTTGGTTTAATCTTTTATTACTATGTACTCCATATTGTTACAATGATTTGAATCTATTACCAGATAACCTACGTCAGTATATTGTAGTTGTGATCCGTTATGGCCTTTCGATCCTCCATCGTTGCTCACTTGCTCAATACTTACAACTACACATTTAACACCAAAATCTTTGTGGATTCCCTCCCTATTGTCACAAGCATTTCCATACCTTTGTGCACTGACGGATCTCCAAATCGAGCTTGATTCTTGTCTTTGACCTATGCGTATCCACTATTTGGAAATGAGAGCGCCCTTTTGGCATATATGCGGCAATCTTGGTTTTCCAAGGGATAGGGTTGCCATGTGAAATTCCCTTTCTATTGGGCTTCGCAAAACATTAATTTTTGCAATGCACTTTGTTTCACCTCAAGAAATATGTATCTCTCGTGCTTGGATAGATGTCCACAATTCTGCACTTGTGCTACTTTCAAACGAGAGTCTCAGTGACGCCCACTACCGACATGAATAAATATTGTCAAAGAGATCACCTCAATCATTATTGGCATATCTCATGCTCCCAATTTGTTGGTATTCTTTAACATCCATGGTGATCCACCTCAGCTCCATCATTGTTCCTTCACATGAATTTCTTTAGGCTCGTTCATTTGCAAAAAAACCCAGCAATGTCTGTCGCAGTAGCTTTGTTCCTCCCTTATTAACTTTTGATTTTATGCAGGCATGACATTTATTATTCCGCGCTGATTTTCTTCACATCTTTGACTAGCATAGGATAAAAATATTACTCACACTTCCACTTTATCTCCTTAGACTGCACGCCATTCACCTACCCTCTCAATATGCACGGGATAAGACTCTTGAGCCACCCCAATCTTTTCTTATCCTACAGATGTTGGCTTGCAATGTATACCCCATGCGGGGTAAGAAATGTTTCTCTCACCTCCTCTGCTGCATGCCTTGCAATCCTTTGATCGTGCATAAAATCAATGTGAGGTAAGGTGGGGAATAGACCACTTTCCTTCTTTGCCAGCCCACAACTTCTCTGACCTCTTCGTGAAAGTCCTGCAGGGTGGACAAAGAGTTGATCTTCTCCCCTCCTCGCCATCCCGCACAAGGATTGGATTTTTCTCTTATACCTTACAAGAAAAAGATAGAAGCCTATGAAGAACATTATTTTATAGTTCGTGTGGGTCCCAAAATTTCTATAATTTTGAGCACTTACTCTTCATAGGAGTATGCACATTAAACCCCCCTTTTAGCATCGCACCTCACGGGGCCCACCTTTGCAACTTAACTATGAAGAAATATTATAATTATTAATTACTGTTAAATCTTATGCTATGTGTTAGCAGTTTAAATTCACACCTTTATTTTTCTCAACCCTTATGATTTTGTTAGGAATGTTGAATCTGTTGGCATATGATGAACCGGTATGATGATAATGTATGTTGTCATTGATGTCAATAAGTGCAGGTGAACCGATATGAAGATTGGAAGAAGTTGTTATTGATGTTCAATTAGGAGAATCGGTATGAAGGGATGAAGTGGACCGGTGTCAGGGTTTCACTAAGTGTGACTATCGGTTGGTAGTCTCAGCTCTAGGGTTTCTGGTTTGGCAATCTAGCTTGTGCGATGCAACCGATGATATTCTGTGATGAGTTAGCTAAGAGATAAGGATGAGATCGAGATGCCACATCAGTTTTGTGCACGTGAAGGATTTCCTTGAGGATCTTGCATGTGAAGATCAATTGCATTAAATCTCTACCTCAGGCATGAACATTATTCCTAGTGGTATGTGAAGAGAGTGTGATGGGTTACTGATTTCCATGTGCGGTGAAGAATGGACGATGCAGAATGACTTGTGATCTGTTTGAGATTGTTTTATTCTATGCAAAGTGTTTAAACGGTCAGGATTGGACCGCTTGTAATTGTAAACCTAAAATGTTTAGGGTTTATGCTACCGACCTAATTGTTGTCTATAAGGTCGATGATGGTTGATATTGTTTATGTTGGCAAATGTTGTGTTTATATCCGAGTGATGAGATACTTGATAGACCAATGAGTGGAAAACTGTAGTGTGATTGTAGAGTAGAGGAGCTAAAAAGGATCTGCCTTAGCATGTAGTGTTGTTATCAGATCAGAGCTTTACCTGTTGTCTTCTAACCATTTCAACAGTAGGAAAATCCATTTACCAGGTAGATTTAATAGGCTTATTACAAATCCTCTAACTAGGTGACTCAAGATCATTGAGTTCTTCAAATCCTCTAGCAAGGTAACCTTTAATAGGGTTTCAACCTTTAACAGGGTATATAGCCATCCCTTAACCGATTGATCTTTACCAAGATTGGTTCCTAACAAAACCTTATTATAAAGTCTTTAACCGGACTAGGCTCCTAGCACAATGAGCTTCAAAAGAGTTCAAAAACAAGCTTGTGAGTATTCATCCCCATCGTGGTTTTTCCCATTTGGGTTTCCACGTGAAAAATCTGCATGTCATGAGTTGTGCATTTTTCATGTGATGATTAAGCAATCTTTGTTTAGGTAAATATGCATGCAAAGCTAATGGTTATGGTGTTACTGATACAACACATGCATGAGTATATTGGTGAAGTAGTTATCAAGTGTTGAATGTTATTTGAAGTATTCAGTTTTACTGGTTTAGCTGTTTGAAGTCATACTATGTTTAACCGGTATTGCCATGGTTAAGTTCAGTGATGAAGACAACTGGTTAGCATTGTTTTAACTTGATAAGTTGTTGAGAAGTTTTTGTATGTAGTGATTCACCCCCACCTCTCAGTACCATCTAGGGTATTTGTTGTTCATCATTATTCATTAGAATCAACATATTAGTCGGGTCTTTGGTGTTGCAGTAAATGGATCACCATGTTCAAATCACTTGAATGCCTTTGCTTCTCTCCTTGATCTTAAAAGGCTCACATTACTATTTAAACCAATAATGGTTTAGATAATAGGTATCAATTAAGCACTATCTTGCCTTACTAGATCACAACTTCAGTTGGCCCCCTGATGGGCCCAGCTAAAAAAAATTAGTTTCTGGACAACTAGCTTGCCAAGAATGCCTAAAAAACTGACTGAATATGTTCTAGATTCAATTAATTGAATATGCAACCATCAAACTTGACAATATTACAACTTTGAAACTTGGCCAAAAACACCCGAAGAGTCTCTTGAACTAGCTCCAAAAATTGTGACACATAGAATCTAGGGCATCTGACAGATCATCATTACAAAGTATGAGGCAAAAGATATTAATTGTCAAAGTTGCCTACTTAGGCTTTTGTGAATTTGAACATGTTAAAAACACCCGAGTAGCACTTAAAACCTGATTTGAAAAATATCAAATCACCACTTCGGGAGCCACCACTTGGCACACTGGTAGATAAAATTACCCTGAATAGGTGTGCAATAGGGTTTGACCTAATTAGGTCACATGTGCAAATTTTTACCCTGAAATTTTCCTCTAATAAATATGCAAAGTGCTGATGTTGAAACCCTGAAAAAGTCCATTTGGAATGGGCTTTAAAAAGTGGTCAAATAATGAGTTGGAGGGCTACAAACTGGGGGTATGGTAGATAATTTTACAAAGAATCATAGGGTACACTTGATTTGAATTTAAAGTCAACTAGGCACAAAATATTAATTTTCAAAGTGGGCTCTTGATCACTATTTGACACTATCCAGTTTGCAAAACTGAACTTTTGGCAAATGAAATTGGCTTTGAAAACTCATCAAACAGATTCATGGGGTCAAGAAAATTGGCATGGGGTTTCAAAAAATAGTAGATAATTATGGACAACTCTCTGTTTGTCTTGACAATCAATAAGCACAAAGATACACTTCCTCAAACAATGCTACTCAAAAAAGGGTAAACTACTACAAATGAGCACATTATCTCTTGACCTCCAAACAAGGTCTTCAAAAACACATAAAAAATGATCATGTGAAGCTTCAAAAAATCATATTGCATCTCTATAATGTGTATAACAATCTCCCAAAGGGGTTTTGCATGACGATTTTTCGATACAAAAATATGAGCTCACCAAATGAGCTACTCAAGATTGTTCTAAAAGGAAATTTTGAATGCAATCTACAAAATTTCAAGCCCGAGTCTTCAAAATTAGATAAAAAAATTTAAGTCTCAATACTGGCTCTAGCTCGGGGATGCATGCCCCTCGCAGGCATGGCAAGATCCCATATATTTGGGGAGTAGACTGAGTGCCTACTCCATTGGGCACATAGTCAAAAAGGTTCTCTCTACCCCAAAATGTCATGGCTTGAGCATCAAACCACATGAGATGGCCCAAGGCCACCTGAAAATATCTGCCAGTTCTTACCTCTTTCATACACATTGTTTTCCTTAGACTGTATTGTAACCAATTTGATAATATAGCTGGGTTGTTGCACACTTAACATGCTGGTATCTCTTACCCAACTACCATACTCAAAACTATAAGTGCACTTCTCATCATCAAACTTCTGAAACATGCACACTGACTGAAAATACTGATCACTATGTGACATGCATGTGTTATGCTCATCAAAAAATAAACTGGCATGCTGCTCGTAACACACATCATGGCTCAAATCATTGTCACACTCAAGAAAGACACCTCTCAGCCAAGAAAACAAAAACTCATTACCGAGCATATAGCTGAGAACATAGGCCTCACTCAAAACTCTAGTTTGCATGGAAAAAAAATTCTTCGAAAATAACCTCTTTGCGAATCATGCAAACCATCATCAAGAAAAGAGAAAGAATCACTCATGATTCTCTCATGTTATTTTAAATCATCAAGCTTAAAAGAAACTTTAGCCTCTAACTCTGAGTCCCATCCAATGTCATTCACATCAGCAACTTGGATGCATTCTAGATCAACGTTATCACTTTTTCATGGTCCCTCATGTGCATGCACCTTGTATTGGCATTTTGGCACTAAGTTGTCATTGATGTCAACCAGCATGATGGAGATCCACATAAGGCTGAGCATAAAGAATGAAGGTCTACCGGTAAAGTACAAACCGGTCTAAAGGATGGTTGCTTGTTTATGATGAAGAGGCAGAATGTTAAAATTTGTCTCACACCACCGGAGGTGAAGATGTGCAACCGGTATAGGATGCTCTACTAGTTAACAAAATTAGAACACTCTATTAGCAAAGGGTTTTATCGGTATGTGTTTTCTGGACTGACTGCGTGTGGGTAGGTCGTGTCTTGATCAGTGTGATGCCATATGGATCTAAGGTGGCAAGTGTGTTGTGGTTGATGAAGCCTCATCCACAGGGTTGATGAAACAGATAATCACCATTAATGAAGGAGCCACAAATCATGGGATTTCATCAGACTGATTGCGGCTCGAGGAAGAAGGAATGACAGAGGAAGATCAGGGAGCAGTTGGCACCTGAATCAATGCAAAGGCAATCCGATTCAGGACATTCTCATAAAGGAAACTTTTGGAATACTTTATGTGTCATCTGACTTCATCATAGAAGATTTGATTTGTGATTGCCACTTCGAGGAAAACATGCATTGGATAATGGAAATCGTGTGCAGGAGCAGTCTTCAAGGATAGGTGATTGATCTAAGATAGGCGGAATTGGATATCATGAAGATTGTGTCGGAAAAAGGAAACCCTTATCGCTCAAGTTTTTGAATTGCATTTTGGCAAGAAATCACTAGATAAGTGATGAGAGCTCCAGATAGAAAATGTTGTTGATGCTATGAAGATTGAGCAGAGAAGACAAGGGAGGGCGAGCAAGGAGAAACTTTTTGAAGGTGTTCTGAGCAAGTTGCAGTGTGAGTGAGCAAGCAAACCGGTGAGAGGATTCTACCGACGGTATCATAGTCTGGAAGTTGAACCTAATAGGTAAGGTGTGGTAGAGTAGGCAACATCCTAGTGTGACATAGTGTTTTGAGAGACTATGTGTGAAAGGGAGAGAAAGATAATACAGAGTTATTTGATTCTAGAGTTGCAGAATTCATTTGCAACAAGAAGCCTCAATTGTATTCAAATAGTATTTCAATATACATCACCAATTTGAAGCTTGGTGCAGGGGTTGGTGCTCCTTGGGTTGGTGCCCAAAATCTTTGTAAGTCAGTGTTTTACCTGTGAAGTCGGATTGGAGTAGTAGTCTCCAACAACTCTTCTCACATAAGTTTTTCTCATATTGGGTTTTCCTCG
This sequence comes from Cryptomeria japonica, assembly GCF_030272615.1. NCBI lineage: Eukaryota > Viridiplantae > Streptophyta > Pinopsida > Cupressales > Cupressaceae > Cryptomeria > Cryptomeria japonica. The sequence continues at coordinate 408,265,521 of NC_081415.1, forward strand.
TAAATTTGGTGTTGTGAATCTCTTGTGTGTGAATTATCTCTTTGGTTTTCTCTCTTGCATTACTGGTATGACTGTTTAGTGGTTAAGTAAATAGTTGATTGTCTGAAGTTAGATTGGTAACAGGAAAGATTTAGGAACCACTGATTCACCCCCCTCTTAGTGGTATCCTATGTTCAACAATTGGTATCAAATCCTGGTTCCCAGTTATCTTTAAACCTTGGGTAGATTCTAGACTTTGAGCACAATGGCAAGAAGTGAGTTTTCTTCCTCAAAAGCCCCCATGTTTGATGGATCCAACTATGCCTTCTAGAGCAGAATAATGGAGACCTATATTTCATCTCTTGGTTTTGATGTGTGGATGTCGGTCAAGAATGGGTATGTTGTTCCTAATACTCCTCCCACTGATCTAGATGCAAAAAGGGAGTATGAGAATAATGCAAAGGCAAAACATGCCATCTTGAGTGGACTATCCAATAATGAATTTGTCAAAGTCATGCACTGTGTTTCAGCAAAGGAGACATGGGACAAATTGCAGAGGTTGTTTGAGGGAGATGAAAAAATTGTAGACTATCTTCACAGATTTGATGAAACTGTGAATACTATTAGAGGACTTGGAGAAGAGATTGTAGATGAGATTCTTGTCAAAAAGATACTTAGATCTCTCACTCCCAAATATGATACTAAGGTGTCAGCCATAGAAGAAGCCAAGGATCTGAAGAATTTTACAATGGATGAACTATTTGGCTCCCTAACAGCCCATGAGATGAGAATAACCGGTGAGACTTCCACAAGGAAAGAAGTAGCATTCAACATCACCAAAAAGGGTAAAGAAGCTATTACTCATAAAGAATCTAGTGAAGAATTTGATGCTAAAGTATCAAACTTTGTCAGGAAGCTCAAAAGAGGATCCGACCAGTACAAAGGAAAGCTACCACTTAAATGCTTCAACTGTGGGAACGTAGGACACCTTGCTGCAAGTTGTCCTAACAAAGAATATGGTGGAGATGAGTCAAGAGAGTTCAAAAGATATATCAGCAAATACAGAGAAAGGGATGACTACTAGCAGGGAAGAAGAGGCTACCATAACCAAAATAGCCTATATACCATTGAGGATGACACAATAGATGATGAAGATCCATCAGAAGATGATGACCATGAGAACAACAGAAAAGTAAATATTTTAATGGCACTTGACAAACCTACTGATGGAGATGAGGAAGAAGAGGATATTGAGGCTGAAGTGGATTTGGAGAGTCAACTTATTAGTTCACTTGAAGAATTGAGTAAAACAAGAAGAGAACTCAAGAGGGTTAAGCTTGTTGCAGTAGATGAACAAGATCTGTTGAAGCGATCTCTGGAAGAGTCTGGTCAAATCATATCTGACTTGAAGCTGTAGCTGGAAGAAACTAAGAGGATCAGTGAAGCTACATCCCTTGATCTGACAAAGAAAGTAAAGGAGCATCAAGAGTTGGAAGTAAAAATAATAAAGCTCAGAAAGGACCTTGAAGAAAGCAAGGAAGAAATAAAAATAAGAAGTAAGTATGAAGGCAACAATGAGGCTTTGGATAAGATGTTGAGCAAACAAAAGCAATCCAAAGACACCAGTGGATTAGGCTTTGAAGTTGGTCAAGGTTCAACCCACAAAGGTAAATCTGACAAAGAGATAATGTTCACTTCTTCAATTGAAGGTGAAGAAAAGAAGACATTCATTGTAGGCAAGCATACTAGCAAAAAGACATATGTAGATGTTGTGGGAAATCAACATCCAAACTGGTATGTAGAAATGAACCAGAGGCCACATTTCATGCATAAATTTGCAAACCCAAGGAGGAATGCTAGAATTGACCAAGAAGGATTCACCAGATTCAACAACATGAAGGGAAGACCCCCAATGAGGCAGTTCCATTCAGGACCAAGACAACCAAACTGATATGTATCAGACTTTCATGGTTATTATTACCAGTGTAATAATTTTGGGCACATAATAGCTGATTGTAGGTTAAACAATAAGCCTTCTATGAATTATGAAAGTAGAAATTCATTTAATGCACTCTAGGATATGAATGTTGTTTTCTATCAGTGCAATGGATATTGACATAAGAGTTTTGATTGTAGGAAGAACAAACCAGTATCCTATAATAATTTTAAGGATGTTTCCTTTAATGAAAATATAAAATGCTATAACTGTCAAGAATTTGGACACATAGAAAAGTTATGCAAAAACAAGAAGATCAAGCAAATGAAGAAAAATCCAGATCAAAGACCGGTAACTAAACCTAAGCTGAATATAGCAACTGACAAGAAGAAGGAAATCAAATCAGTTTGGGTTGAGAAAGAAAAGGAAAAGGAAAAATCAAGTCTCATAGTGCAGGCTACCTTGCATGCTGAAAGGAAAAATCTATGGGTGGTAGATAGTGGTTGCTCAAACTATATGATTTGTGACAAAATAAAATTCATTAAACTTGAAGATTGGAATGATGGATCGGTAAGATTTGTAGATAATTCCTCCATCAAAATAAAGGGAAAAGGAACTCTAAGCATTGATGGAAAACTGAAGGCACATGATGTTTATTATGTGGAAGGCCTCAAACATAATCTGCTAAGTGTGAGTCAGATGTGTGACAAAGGTTACAAATTCACCTTTGACTCAACCGATTGCTAGATAAATAAAGACAATACTAGTAAAGTTGTGGTAGAAGGAAAGAGAACTGATGGAAATGTTTATAATCTGAAGGATTGCTATGAGTCCTAATGTATGTTAGGACAAGTAGATGAAAGTTGGTTGTGACATAGAAGATTATGCCACATAAATTTTGATAACTTAGCTACAGTAAGCAAAAAGGGGTGTGTGGGGAATATTCCACTCATCATCAAACCAGTAAACATATTTTGTGATGAATGTGTAAAAGGTAAGCAAACAAAAGTGAGTTTTAGGGCAAAGGAGCACAACACCTCAAAGCCACTTGAAATTGTGCATACAGATCTATGTGGTCCAACTAGAACAAGAGCACTTGCTGGTGAACGATACTTTATGCTCTTCATTGATGACTACTCAAGGATGACATGGGTCACCTTTCTGCAAGATAAATCACAAGCATTTGAAAGAATCAAGATCTTTCAAAAGATGGTGGAAAAATAAAGTGGGTACAAATTAAAATGCCTAAGATCAGACAGGGGTGGAGAGTTCACATCAAATGAATTTGAAGATTATGGTGAAAAACATCAAACTAGAAGGAAATACTCTACTCCCAGAGCACCATAGAAAAATGGTGTGGTAGAAAGAAAGAACATGACAATCAAGGAGATGGTTAGAACCATGTTGAATGAGGCTAGTCTGCCGGATACTTATTGTTAGGCATCCCACAGATACTGAGAGGGGGGGGGGGGTGAATCAGTATCTAACCAGTAATTAGAATTTCTTAACTTAAAACATGTAGAACATAATATAACAGTGTACCGGTATGCAAGAAATAATGCAAAAAACAGAATCAAAAACATCCACATGAAAAGCACACCATAACACAAGATTTTAATGAGGAAACCTGGTGTGGGAAAAACCTCAGTGGGATTTGTGACCCACAATATTCACTCACTGGCCAATAAGAGAATATTACTTACAATAGGGGCCTACACATTCAAGAAGGCGAACTGCCTAGAGTTCACTGCTCAATGGGAAGTATCACTGACTTACAATAAGGATTATACAAATCCAATAGCTTGTACTACTTTACAATAGCATCTTCAATGCCAGATTCAATACCGGTTCCTGCTCCGTTCTTTACATATACCCCTTGACCTATATTTCGCACAATAGGTCTGCCTAATATTTTCCTATAATACTTCTACATATCATTACAAATGTCTACAATGATCTCTTTTATATATAAGAGTCATTTTACAATTTGCCAAGTTGTCTTACATATTTTTACAATAATAAACAAAATATAATATAACAAAATCCTGTCGGCCTCTGTGCCGGTATACTTCCTTTCTTCTATGTCAGTGCTGATGTCCTGAGTGCTGGTGTAGAGTGTGATCTGCTAATGCTGGTATAATGCCTTTGCTGGTGCCATAAGATTGCAAGGTTGCCATCAATGACAAAACTTTCAATCACATACAATGTCTCATTGGAGTGTGCATATGCCAACAATCTCCCCATTTGGCATTGATGGCAACACTCAGGAGAAATTTCAAAAGGTATCCAAAAATGATCCAAAAATGTGAAGTCCAAAAATGTTACCAAAAATGTGTGTGCTCCCCCTGAGCATATGATTCTTGTCTTGTGATTTTAATTTTCTCATCCCACTACTCCCCCTTTGGCATCAATGACAAAAGTTGTCAAGATGTTAGTAGAGTTTGTAGTTTCAACCTTGTAGCTGGGTAGTTATAATTTGAAAAAGTTCTCCCAAAATCAAGTTTATAATGTCCATAAACTTTTTGCTATCCTTTATTGTTGTCTCTGTTCTCTTCACTGTACTAGTGAGATGCTGCAAATGCTCTGCCGGTGTTTTGCTTCCCTGTATTAGTGCCTCAGAAATTTCCTTCCGTAAAGATGCTAGATAGTCCAATCTTGGACTTAGTTTAGATCTCAAATTTTTTGCCTTATTTATTATCCTTTCTTTCTCAACTAGGAATATATCCCATCCATTTTTTGTCTAATCTGTTACCTCATTAACTCTTCCTACCATTAAAGCAACGTGCCAGTGTGCAGTAGAAAATACTATCCGGTTGGCTTGAGAAATTAGGTCATCAATTTCTTGGGGAGAGTTTACCGGATATACAACAAGTAGCTTTTCAATCTTTATTTTCTTATCCAGTTCTATCATTGCTTGTCTTCTTGCTTCTATTCTTTTGAATAGTTCATCAAGAATTTCATTGACTACTTCCATCAAAAATTTCTTGTACATATCCATATGTAATATAACACTATTTTCAACTTGCTCTTTTTCATCAGTTGTTAGAGTGTCATATATTTTCTCTATGTTCTTCAATTTACCTTCCTCTGTGATTTCATTTAGTAGTATATCAAGAGGGGCCAAGTCTTTGTTTGTCCTTTTCTTCTTCTTGGGTGTCAGTTTCTTCTTTGGTGTGGCCTTTCTTACTAGAGATCTCACTGCTTGTTGCTTTTGCCTTGTCCTCCTGGGTGAGGGTGTGGTTGCTGGTGAGGGATCTCTTTTTCTTACAACTCTTTTGAAAGTTGCAGGCATGTCACTTCCTGAAGAAGTACCTATCGATGATAGGTGAGTTTCAGGTTGTGGAGCTGCTAACTCATCGTCTGTTATACCAGTTTTCTTCAATACATCTTCTTTGATGGCTTTTGCTTGTCTGGAACCTTTCCTTACAACTGCCTCAACCTTTTTCACCCTTTTCTTTGATTGAATTTGTCTTTCAATATTTTCTGCACTACCAAATACTTCTTCCTTAGGTTCTCTGGGGGCTTCCAGAAGTGCTTTAGCATATGTTTCAACTATGTGATCATCTGTTTCATAGCCCATCTCGGTTACCCAAATTGTCCTTGGGATGACTGCTTCCATCCAGATTTCATCTTTCTTGATGACAATGCATATTTCATCTTTGTATTTATCTACAATCTTCTGTGATAACCTTATTCTTTTCTTCATTTTGGCCTTTAATGCTTGAAAAAATTCATGAATATTGTTTTCCTTGTTCTCACCCATGTTATTGAATAGTTCTGTTAATTGTTTGCCTACCGGTATATCATATCCAAGTTCTTTGTAACCTATACCAGGAACCTATTTTGTTATGTGTAGCATCAGACATGCTAACAGATTTCCAAACCTGAAAGTTCCTTTCTTGTCCTTCTTGATCTTTCCAAGGTTGTTAATTAATTCATCTTTTAACCACTCACATATATCAATTTTTTCATTATCTGTGACCATGTCATAAGCACTCTTAATGCATAAGCTTGAAATTGAATTAAGTCTATTTACATGAGTAGCTTTATATCCTAATATCATGCTGATGAATCTCACATTGATATTTGTTACATCATTAACTCTTAGGGACCTCTTATCAAATGTTGCACCAGTTAGGTTTATAACTAGGTCATTGGAAACTTTCTTGGTTTTATTTGGTCTTTTACCAGTGATCAGTAACCTTGTGACAGCTTTCACAGCTTCCTTGGTGATCTTGTGGACTGCATCTAACCAGAAAAACTCGCCATGTACCCTGCTTAAAACTATCTAAATCACATCCTTTGGAAATTCAGGAATGCTAAGGATCTTTGTAAATCCTAGGGTCTCAATGATTTTATGCTCATCTTTAACATTGTTGGTATTATCACATATCATGGTTTTATACATGTTTTTAATTTCCTCATCTCCTAACTCTTCAATGTTGGAGTGGATGTACATTCTGGGGTCTTCAGCATAGACAACTCCCTTAGGAATTTGAGAAAAAGCACCTAAGGTATCATCCTTCTTTGCTATCTTGGGAACTAACTAAAATATGGGCCTAGGTCTTTTTATCACTTCAACAACAATAGAGTTTGCTATATACTCAATTGCAGAGGTGGATGCCATGATTAAATACCTTTTACTTCCTTATGATAGATGATTGTTTGGAGTGTTCTTGCTTCTTGCTTGAAATGCCTTAGCTTAGAGTCTTCGTGCTCTTCGTAAATTTGAAATCTTGGTGAAATGAAGTGGAGCCAAAACCTTGATTATATAGTGTCTATTCGCTATCTACCACATTAATTGCATGCCGGTTAAGTATTCACTTAACATTGTTTGCCGGTAATAAGTAATTTCCAACTTCTTATCTCTAACCAAGGGAATAATAGCACATGTATCAATAGATTGCCAAACCCTCAAGGAAATTTTCTTCAATTAGATGAAGAACTTCCTGTCGGTGGAGCACTGCTATGTCCTTTCAGTGAAGCATCACTCTATTCTGCTGGTGAAGCATTGGTTTGTTCTACCGGTGGAGGAGTATTCCCAATATTTAGATCAGCTTTTCTAATCCATTGTTTTGAGAATTCTTGCTTAACCTCTTCAACCTTTTCTTTACCTTTCAAGCTAGAAATTTTGTTGTCTATCGGTGTTCCTTTACTTCTACAGAATTTAGCAATATGCCCAATCTTGTTACATGCATAACAAGTTACATTATTTTTTTGAATAGCTTTCCCATAACCTATGCCGGTTTGTGTTCTACATTGATTAGATAAATATCCAAATCTTCCACAAACATAACATCTCACATTCATTCTACAGTTTTTCAGAGTTGTGACCTACTTTGTTGCATTTAGAACATTGATCAGTGAGTGTGTTGATATTCTGATAATTTCTAGATCTACATTCATTTGCTCTATGACCATACTTTTTACAGTTAAAACATTTTCCATTGAATTTATAAGCATTAGGTTGTCTTACCGGTTTGCTGTGATCTTGAGTATTTGTAGTACCAGAGCTTTCACCAACTTCAAAGGCAATTCTAGAAGTGTCACCTTTAGGTTTTTGATTCTTTAGCAAGGTGCCAAGTTCCTCTGAGCTTTTCTTGAATTTTTCTTTATGTTGATTTGCAATTTCTAGTTCTCTTTCTAAGACTTCTTTTTGTCTCATCAGTTCATTTGAGTCATTCTAAGTATGCATCAGATCTGTCTTCAACATGTCATTTTCATAGCTAAGTCTTGTGTTCTCATTTGCTGCATCACTTAGTCTTCTGGTCAATTCTTCTTCATTCTTCTTCCTATCCTCAATCTCTTTGCAAAATCTCAGAGTCATATCCTACATTTCATTCTTTGTTGTCATGATCTCTTGTTTCAACTTGCTTATCATATCATTAAGTGATTCCTTTTCATCATTCTCATTTTGCAATTTTTCACAAAGTTCTCTTCTCTTATTTCTTGTAACAGTAAAATTTTCTTGAAGTGCCTAAATGATGTCCTGAGCTGCTCTTAAATCATCTTCTAGTTTGATATTTTTCAATTTTTCTGCATCATAGTCTGTAAGAGCTCCTTCCAGTTGCTTCATCAGATTTTCCATCTTTACCAGTGTCAAGATCTTTCTCAAGCTATTAGACTTTTGAAAATAGAGGACCAGGCTCTGATACCAATTGTTAGGGATCCCACAGATATTGAGAAGGGGGGGTGAATCAGTATCTAACCGGTAATTAGAATTTCTTAACTTAAAACATGCAGAACATAATATAATAGTGTACCGGTATGCAAGAAATAATGCAATAAATAGAATAAAAAAGATCCACATGAAAATCACACCATAACACAAGATTTCAATGAGGAAACCCGGTGTGGGAAAAACCTTGGTGGGATTTGTGACCCACAATATTCACTTACTGGCCAATAAGAGAATATTACTTACAATAGGGGTCTGCACATGCAAGAAGGCCAACTGCTTAGAGCTCACTGCTCAATGGGAAGTCTCACTGACTTACAATAAGGATTATACAAATCCAATATCTTGTACTGCTTTACAATAGCATCTTCAATGCCAGATTCAGTACCAGTTCCTGCTATGTTCTTTACATATACCCCTTGACCTATATTTTGCACAATAGGTCTGCCTAATATTTTCCTATAATACTTCTACATATCACTACAAATGTCTACAATGATCTCTTTTATATATAAGAGTCATTTTACAATTTGCCAAGTCATCTTACATATTTTTACAATAATAAACAAAAGATAATATAACAAAATCCTGTCGGCCTCTGTGCCAGTATACTTCCTTTCTTCTATGCCGGTGTCAATGTCTTGAGTGTCGGTGTAGACTGTGATCTACTGATGCTGGTATAATGCCTTTTCCAGTGCCATAAGATTGCAAGGTTGCCATCAATGAAAAAACCTTCAATCACATACAATGTCTCATTGGAGTGTGCATATGCCAACACTTATTGGAAAGAAGATGTTCATACTGCTACATACACTTTGAACCAGGTTCAATTAAGAACAAACAACAAGATGATGCCTTATGAGTTATGGTATGACCAGAAGCCATCAGTCAAATATTCAAAGTATTTGGAAGCAAGTGCTTCATCAAGAAAGATATGGATGGTTTAGGAAGTTTTGATTCTAGGAGTGATGAAGGAATCTTTCTTGGCTACTCATCTAGCAGCAAAGCTTACAAATACTACAATAAAAGGCTAAGAAGGGTCATTGAGAGTGTGCATGTAAAAGTTGATGAAGATATGCATAGAGGATCTCAACAATAGTTTAACCAATATGATGACTCTAGTGTTGAATATTATGAAGCTCAGACAAAAACTAAACTAGAGGTAGCATCCTAGAAGGTTCGCAACTGGTATGTATAATTGAATCACCCAGAAGAACAATTTTCTGGAAATAAGAGTGATGGTGTGCAAACTAGAAGAAGACTTGCCCAGAATGATGGACAAGTCAACCTATGCCTCATGACTGAAGTTGAACCCAAAACATTCAATGAGGCTAGCAAGAGACAAGAATGGATGGATGCCATGGAAGAAGAACTGCACCAGATTGGGAAGAACAAGACTTGGTAATTAGTCCCTAGACCGGAAGACAAGAACATCATTGACACAAAGTGGGTCTACTGAAACAAGATGAATGAAGAAGGTAATATTGTTAGTCACAAAGCTCGACTAGTGTGCAAAGGATACTCTCAGGTAGAGGGGATTGACTTTGAAGCAACATTTGCACTGGTGGCTAGATTAGAAGCAATTAGGATGGTTTTATCTTACTCTGCCTACAAGGGCTATAAAGTATACCAAATGGATGTAAAATATTCTTTGCTAAATGGAAATTTTGAAGAAGAAGTATACATGGAGCAACTAGAAGGATTTTTGTTTCATGATGATGAGACATTTGTGTGTCGATTAAAGAAGGATCTGTATGGTTTAAAGAAAGCTCCTAGAGCATGGTACTCAAGATTAGATCTGTATCTGAAGGAGCAGGGATTCAAAAAGGGAAGTGCTGACAACAATTTGTACATAAGGAAAGATGGGAATCACATGATTATTGTGGCTGTGTATGTAGATGACATCATCTTTGGCAGCAACAAGGATACTCTCTGCAAAGAGTTTGTTGATCAGATGCAGTTAGAATTTCAGATGTCAATGTTTGGTGAATTGACTTACTTCCTTGGCTTGCAGATATTACAGAAAGATAAAGGAATCTTTATCTCATAGGTCAAGTATGCAAAGGAGATGCTGAAGAAATTCCAACTGGAAGATTGAAAACCAGTAAGTACTCCCATGGTGATTGGCAGCAAATTGAGTAAGAATGATGAATCACCGGTGGCGGATCAGACTCTATATAGATCAATGATAGGCAGTCTATTGTATTTAATTGCTTCAAGACCGGATATAGTTCAGGCAGTATGATTGGTGGCCAGATTTCAAGCTGCATCAAAGCAGTCACACATGAATATTGTTAGCAGAATTTTTAGGTACCTACAAGGAACATTCAACTATGGTTTGTGGTATCCTAAATAGGGATATTTTATCTTGGAAGCATACATTGACGTCGATTGGGTAGGATGCATTGATGATAGAAAGAGCACAAGCGGTGGTGCATTCTTTCTGGGTGACCGGTTGGTCTCTTGGCATAGCAAGAAGCAGGACTCAGTCTCCCTCTCTACTACTAAAGCTGAGTATATTGTTGCTGCTACATGATACTCTTAGGTGCTTTGGATGAAGAAGAATCTCAAAGATATACAAGTGGACATCACTGATCCTATTCTCATCCAGTGTGAAAATTCAAGTGCAATGAACATAGCAAAGAATCTGGTCATGCATTCTAGAACAAAACACATTGCAATCAAATATCACTTCCTCAGAGAGAAGGTTGAAGGATAGGAGGTAAGCATGGATTATATTCCTACTGGTGAACAAGGAGCAGACATTTTCACCAAACCATTACTAGTTAGTAGTTTTGAGTACCTCTGACACAAGTTGGGTGTTGTATCATCTTCCTAGGAAGGTTTTATGTGGCTCAGGGGGAGCCTAGTATGGATCAAAGGGGGAGTGCGTAAGTACCCTTTGTCATTGTGTCAAAGGGGGAGAAATTTACCAGTATGTACGAAGTAAATTGTGAAAAGTTGACATCAATGCCAAAGGGGGAGATTGTTGGCATTTTGGCACTAAGTTGCTATTGATGTCAACCAGCATGATGTAGATCCACATAAGGGTGAGCATAAAGAATGAAGGTCTATCGATAAAGTACAAACTGATCTGAAAGATGGTTGCTTGTTTATGATGAAGAGGCAATATGTTAAAAGTTGTCTCACACCACCAGAGGTGAAGATGGGCAACCAATACAGGATGCTCTATCGATTAACAGAAGAAGAAGACTCTACCAGCAAAGGGTTTTACTGGTATATGTTTTCCGGACCGACTGCATGTTGGTAGGTCATGTCTTGATTGGTGTGATGCGATATGGAGATGAGGTGGCAAGTGTGTTGTGGTTGATGAAGCCTCATCCATAGGGTTGATGAAACATATAATCGCCATTAATGAAGGAGCCACAATTCACAGGATTTCATCAAACTGATTGCGGCTTGAGGAAGAACGAATGACAAAGGAAGAACAAGGAGCAATTGGCACCTGAATCAATGCAAAGGAAATCTGATTCAAGACATTCTCATAAAGGAAGCTTCTAGAATACTTTATGTGTTGTTTGACTTCATGATAAAAGATCTAATTTGTGATTTCCACTTCAAGGAAAATGTGCATTGGATAATCAAAACCATGTGCAGGAGATGTCTTCAAGGATAGGTGATGAGAGCTTCGAATAGAAAATGTTGTTGATGCTGTGAAGATTGAGCAAAGAAGACAAGGGAGAGAAAGCAAGGAGAAATTTTTTGAAGGTGTTCTGAGCAATTTGCAGTGTGAGTGAGAAATCAAACCGGTGAGAGGATTCTACCAGTAGTATCATAGTCTGATAGTTGAACCTAACAGGTAAGGTGTGGCAGAGCAGGTAGCATCCTAGTGTGACATAGTGTGTTGAGAGACTATGTGTGAAAGGGAGAGAAAGATAATAGAGAGTTATTTGATTCTAGAGTTGCAGAATTCATTTGCAACAAGAAGCCTCAATTGTATTCAAATAGTATTTCAATATACATCGCCAAGTTGAAGCTTGGTGCAGGGGTTGGTGCCCTAAAATTTTAGGGGTTGGTTCTCCTTGGGTTGGTAACCAAAATATTTGTAAGTCGGTGTTTTATTTGTGAGGCTGGATTGGAGCACTAGTCTCCAACAACTCTTCTCACTGAGGTTTTTCCCATATTGGGTTTTCTTCATAAATCGGTGTTGTGAATCTCTTGTGTGTGAATGAACTCTTAGGTTTTCTCTCTTGCATTACCGGTATGACTGTTTAGTGGTTAAGTAAATAATTGATTGTTTGAACTTAGATCGGTAAGAGGAAAGATTGAGGAACCATTGATTCACCCCCCTCTTAGTGGTATTCTGTGTTCAACACCTTGTCCTCCAACTCATATGAGAATCATCACTATGGGGTTCAACACACTAGGTTGGGGGCTTGCACATATTAATTAAATTGGATTCATCCTCACACTCTCCCAACCTATCACCATTTTGATCATAGCCATTAAAAGCCACTTCCCCTTCATGTGTACTATCACTCTCACAAAGAGTGCCATCATTAGCATCTTCAAACATGTCATCAAAAGAAAAATCTGAATTTTTATTAGCATGTAAAGACTCTACATCAACACACATGTCAAAGTTGAACTCAAAGAATCGCATGCATTCAATCTCTTTGTCATCTTTCTTATCAGTTGGTTCAAACATGGGAAGGATATTGAAGGTAGGTGCATTCCTCAATGCGTCACAAGAGACAACCTCACTATCAAAAACTGAATCAGTAGGGTGCATAGATTCATTAGTCCTTCCATGTGCATACCTTAGGTACTTCGCTACTAGAAAGACTAAGATGACTTCACTGCTGATTGAACATGTGTCATCTTCACTCATATGCCTCCTATTGTTGTCCTCTTCAACTGAAATCCCACTAGATTCATGAGAGCATATGTTTGTCATGTTATGGGAGATTGGATCTCCAACAACTTTCTCAAAATCACAATCACCATCTGGAAGAAGGTGTTAACCCTCATGGTATTCATCTTCAACACCATTCAGGTTGTTATAACATTCACCTTCAATTTCATGCTCTTCATCCACCTACTACTCATAAGTATTGTCATCTTCATGATGACTTTGTGACTCATCTTTGATAATGTAGGGAGCATTAATATTGACTTATGAATTCTCATACATTCTTGCTCAAGGTTTTTATTATCAGCTCGCAAGCCTTTACCATCAAGCTGCATTTTAGATTTGAAATCCATGAATATGACAATCCATGCAACTACCTTATTAAAACAAGGTGGTTTTAAATTTCTTGGCCAGTGAACAGTATAAGGTCATAGACTTGAAAAATTAAGTCTATCCACTCAAAATCTTGAAGTATAAAACTCATAGGAATACTTTGTAATGCCTTCAAGAATCTTGGTAGCAGTGCATAAGGTTGTTGACCCATTGTTTCTTCATGTTCAGCTAAGTGCTGACATATGCTATTAGGTTCTCAACATAGAAGCCATGTTCTTTCTCTACTTGGGGCTAATAAAATTGCTCATACTACTGAAAAGTACAAGCTGGGACAACAGGGAAATTCACATTCTAAAAAATATTTTCAGCACTTGACACATGCTTCTCTTATGCACACACCATATCCCCATATGCTGGTAAAATCTGAGAGTTAAAGATATGCCCATAGCCTTCAACATTATCATTGAATCTTTGCAAGAAAAAGCTCTTGAAACATTCTCAAGATGGTATTATTTGTGTGGGCAGACTTTCATACCAACCCTTTGCATCACCCTTAAATGATCTCACAAAGAACCTCATAACAATGTCTTCTTTGCAAAACTAAAAATCTTCAATGAAAGCACAAAATGACTGGACATGGTGTATTTTTTATTCTAATTCATGTGCATGAAACAAAGGCACTTGATCTTTTAAACTCAATGGGGAAGGGATGTGGGTACCTCTCAATGTTGTCAAAATTCAAAGGTCTATACCTCTCAGGGACAAGTACCCTTCTAGGCTAATCCTTTTCAAGTTGGTGATTATTCATTATGTCTGGGAAAACATTATGACCATACATCTTACTTTCCTTTACAAGCTTCTCATACAAACATCACTGTTACACATAACTTGAAAATTCTCTTTTCTTGAACAACAAGACTTTAGGTATAACAACATATGATATAAATAAAAATCATACCTAAAGTTCTTGACTTAAGCCTACAAACAACATAACACACTTCTCCTTGATATATAGCAATAAATCAAACATACAACTAAGAAGTATGATAGCTGGAAATATAAACCTTTCCCTTCTCATAAGGGATCATTTAAAAACTAAAAAACTTTATGGTTTTCGCAAAAATTCTTTGTCAAGCCAAAAGAAGAATACTTGGAAAGTATAGTAGTAGTTTCTCCTTTGCTTTTGACTGAGAACTCCTTCATAGTTGGAGCTCTTTGTGCTCCATTCTCAAGTTCTTTTAGGACAAAGTTGCCACCTCCTTGTAGAGGAATAAATTTTGAACAACAAAAATCTATTCAAAGTATTTGTCATTCTGGGTCTTCTCCATCAACAGAGTCATTTGACTTTTCTTTACACAAGTTGCTACAAGACATGTTCCAAGATAAAAACCACCTAATATCTGAAACAAAAGTTCAAATCCTTCACTTTGTTGACTCTTTCCAAATGGATTTATGACACTTATCCCTAGTAGAGTCACTAATCTGTTGGTTGTGGCTCGAATGGGGAAGACACTAGAATCTCTGGAATAATAACTTAATAACTTATTACAAGAGATTTTTTATAACATTTTCATTGACTTATCCCTAGCAAAGTCACCAATGTTTTGGTTGCAGCTTGGATGGGGAAGGCACTAGAATCTCTAGAATGATAACTTAATAACTTGTTAATGGAGATTTTTGATAAACTTTTCATTGACTTATCCCCAATAGAGTCATCAATCTATTGGTTCCCAAATCAAAATATTCTAAGTCCTAAAGGAATAGCCACTAACTTATCAACAAAATCAGAAAAAGATTTGGCCAATGAATGAGATTCAATCACAAGACTAAGATCTCTAGGATTTTTGGCTCTGTAAAACCAAGGTGGGTGAACGTATGTAGTGTCAAATAACTTTCAGCTTCAAAACACTCAGGACACTACACTTACAATAGATCATCTCAATGAAAATGTACTAAGGAAGATTGGTGAACTCCTAGTTTTGGCTTTAAACTTAGTTTCTTTGCATCTATTTATTTCATTGGGGGTGGGTTTTGACACTAATCCTACTCCTAATGCAGAATGGAAAGTAGAAAATAAAACAGATTTTAAATATGAAAAGATTCTAAAAACTGAAAAACAACTCCATGACCAGTGCCTTATATGGGTAGTAGAGTCTACTCTCGATATGCAACCTTACATATTAATAAATAGTTTGAACTATAACCATAAAAATCTCAGTTTTAATGCATGACATTAGCACCCATTAGCTTGGTTCTTCCTACAATCATACTTAAAGATCCTACATACAAGAGATATTATTCATCATCCTATTCAAGCATTTTAATCTCTTCTTTGAAGAGAAGAAAAAATAGAATGAACACTAGGCTTGTTGGGATAAAACACACAAAAATTGATTGTCTAATTCATAAATAAAATTGCTACATGTAGGAGACAGTAGCAAGAGAAACCAATATTTTGTTCTTGCATATCTGATTACAACTACTCAAAATGCAAAGCAACTACAAACTGAAAATAACACTGACTATCATTAAAACTTTGCACACTATACATGGAAGCCTTGCTTCCCGAATGAACAAAATTACATTCAAAATAATTAGAACTTAGAAGAAGAATAACATAATTAATCTCAAAATAAAACCCTAGAAAAGCCCTAAAGGAATCTTGAGAAAATGACTTGTCTTCATTTTGAAATCTGCATCTCGTCTCCTTCAAAATTTGCCAAAAGTTGTACCTGTGAAGCCTATTGGAAAATGTTGAAAAATTGGAAAATACCACTTTGGTTGCACTTGTCAAGTCCATCTACACCTTGTTAAAAATTCACCATTTGAAGTTGCTATCCACCTCTGACTGAAGAAGTTCACTCATGCATCTCTGCGTGAAAACTGAAAAATACTGTATTTGTGAAAGTCAGAAAATAACTTTTGCCCTACATTCTTTTACTGCTCAAAATGGCAAAAACCCTTTTGCTGAGAAGAAAAATCCAACTTTTTGTTTGCATCCTCTCTTGATTAAATAATCCTCCTTCGGGAAAATTTTACTTTCTGTCCAGAGAGTGAAAATACTTTGTTGTGTAACTTCATTATTTTCACATTTAGTCTGAAGATGCTCTTTACAAAGAAAGCATTCATCCTACAATATTTTCAATAGCTGGCAGCCCCTCTTTTATAACAATACTTTAATAGACTTCCCATCCTTTCACATATTATATTCGAATAAAATAATTTGTCTCTCAAACATATTTTACACCCCTCATACTCCCAGTGAACTTAGTAAAATTGTTCTGCCTAACATGTGGAAACATTTCTCAACTCACCTTTTCACATTTGCAAAAAGAATTCCACCCCAAGCAATTTTATCCATTGAGCTTTCTTTTTTTGAATAAAATATTCATCTTTCAGGTAAAAGTATTTTACCTACTTCTTTGCAAATATTTCTCACTGGCAGATGCTTAGACAAAAAAATGCCCTCATTCTCCACTCCAACACAAATTTCTCCTTATATAGGCACTGGTAAAATGAAAATTACTTTTATAACATCTCACCCTCATTTTTAGAAAAAAGTTGAGATTGACTACACATATCTATACTGAGAGTTATACTAGATACACATTTACTGCTATTTCCAACTCTCATATAAAAATATCTCTTAGACATTTCCTCCTTCTATATACATAATTGTGAAAATACCTCCTTTTAACACTTGTTATATTAAGAACATTAAGCATTAATAACACATTAGCCTTCTTTCTTTAATCTTTTATTACTGCATACTCCATAATGCTACAATGATTCAAATCTATTACCAGATAACTTGTGTCATAGTATATGCTGTGCTAGGCTCCCTTACGATCATTCGATCTTCCATCGCTGTTCACCTGCTCAATAGTTACAACTAAACATTTGGTGCTGAAATCTTTGTGGATTCCCTCCCTATTGTCATGACCATTTACATACCTCTCTACACTGACATATCTCCATATTGAGTCTGATGCTTGTCTTTGGCCTATGCGTATCCACTATTTGTAAATGAGAGTGCCCTTTTGGCATGTATGTGACAATCCTGGTTTTCCAAGGGATAGGGTTCCCGTGTGAAATTCCCTTTCTATCAGGCTTCACAAAACATATTAATTTCTGCAATGCACCTTGTTTTGCCTCAAGAATTATGTATCCCTTGCGCCTGGATAGTTGTACATGATTCTACATTTATGTTGCTTACAAACGAGAGTCTTAGTGATGCCCACTACTGGTGTGAAGAAATATGGTCAAAGAGATCACCTCAATCATTATTGGCATATCTCATTCTTCCAATCTTTTGGTATTCTTTTCCGTCCATGGTGATCCATCTCAGCTCCACCATTGTGCCTTCACACAACTTTCTCTCGACTCATTCCTTTGCAAAAAACCCTAACAATGTCCATCGCAGTAGGTTTGTTCCTTCGCTATTAACTTTTCATTTTATGCGAGCATGCCATTTATTATCTCACACTAATTTTCTTCACATCCCTAGCCAGCATAGGATAAAATATTACTCAAACTTCCACTTAACCTCCTTAGCCCACACGTCGTTCACTTGCCCTCACAATACCGGTGAGATAAGACTCTCGAGCCACCCTAATCTTTTCTTATCCTATGGATGTTGGTTTGTAATGTATACTCCGCACAGGGTAAGAAATGTTTCTCCCGCCTCCTCTTCTACACACCCCACAAGCCTTTGATCATGCACAAAATTTATGTGCGAGATGGAGGGGGAATAGACCTCTTTCCTTCACCGCCACCCCGTAGCCTCTTTGACCTCTTCGCGAAAGTCCTGTGAGATGGAAAAAGAGTTGATCTTCTCCCCTCCCTGCCATCCTGCACAAGGATTGCATTTGCTCTTATACCTTGCGGGAAAAAGATAGAAGCCTGTGAAGAACATTATTTTATAATTCTTGTGGGTCCCAAAATTTCTAGAATTTCGAACACTTACTCTTCATAGAATATCATTTGTTTATACAAATATTTATATTTGCACATTAAAACCCCCTTTTAGCATCGCACCTCACAAGGCCCACATTTCCAACTTAATTGTGAAGAAATATTATAATTATAAATTACTCCTAAATTATATGATATGCATTAACAATTAAAATTTACACCTTATTTTTCTCAACCCTTATGCTTTTGTGAGGAATGTTGAATCATCATATTAGTTGGGTTTTTGGTGTTCCAGTAAATGGATCACCATACTCAAATCACTTGGATGGCTTTGCATCTCTCCTTGATCTTCAAATTCTCGCATTACTATTTAAACCAATAACAGTTTAGATAATAGGTATCAATTAAGCATTATCTTGCTTTACTAGATCACAACTTTAGTTGGGCCCCTAGTGGGCCTAGCTAAAAAAATTTGGTTTCTGGACAACTAGCCTACCAAGAATGCCTCAAACACTAACTAAATATGCAACCATCAAACTTTACAATTTTGCAACTTTGGAACTTGGCCAAAAAAACTTGAAGAGCCTCGAGAACTTGCTTCAAAAACTGACCCAAACACCTGATTAGGGCTTGAAACATGGCAGACTGATAAACTCTAACACATAGAATCTAGGGCATATGACATATCATCATTAAAAAATCCGAGGCAAAAGATATTAACTGTCAAAGTTTCCCACTTAGGCTTTTGTGAATCTGAACCTATGAAAAACACCTGAGTAGCACTTAAAACCTAATTTGAAAAATATCAAATCACCACTTCGAGAGTTACCACTTGGCACACTTGTAGATAAACAAGCCATGAATAGGCATGCAAGAGGGTTTGACTTGATTAGGTCACATGTGCAAATTTTTCACCCTCGAAGTTGCCTCCTTTGATAAATCTGCAATGTGCTAATGCTGAAAACCTGAAAATGTCCATTTGGAATGGGCTTCAAAAAGTGGTCAAATAATGAGTTGGAGGGATACAAACTAGGGATATGGTAGATAATGTTACAAAGAATCACAAGGTACACTTGATTCAAATTTCAGGTCAACTACACACAAAATATTAATTTTCAAAGTGAGTTGTTGACCGTTGTTTGACACTATCCAGTTTGCAAAATGAAACTTTTTACAAATGGAATTGGCTTTGAAAACTCGTCAAATGGATTCATGGGGTCAATCCAATTGGCATGGGGCTTCAAAAAATAGTAGAGAATTATGTACAACTCTGTGTTTGGCTTGAGAATCAATAGGCATAAAGATACACTGCCTCAAATAGGGCTACTCAAAAAAGGGTAAACTGCTACAAATGAGCACCTTATTTTTGGGCCTCCAAACAAGGTCTTCAAAAAAACATAAAAAATGATTATGGGAAGCTTAAAACATGCATATGGCATCTCTATAAGGTATATAACAATCCCCAAAAGGATTTTTGCATGAAAATTCTCCGGTGCAAAAATATGAGCTCGCCAACTCAGCTACTCAAGCTTGATCTAAGAGCTGATTCTAAATGCAATCTACAAAATTTTGAGCTTCGGTCTTCAAAATTAGATAAACTTTTTGAAGTCCCAATAGTGGCTTTATCACGAGGATGCATACCTTGCACGAGTATGGCAAGATCCCAAATCTTTGGGGAGCAGACCGGGTGCCTACTCCATTGGGCGTAGAGTCAAAAAGGGTATTCTCTGCCCTAAACTATTGTGGCTTGAGCATCAAACCACATGAGATGTCCCAAGGCCACCTAAAAAGATCAGCCAATGCTTACCCCTATCATCCACATTGTTTTCCTTAGAATTAATCGAAACCAATTTGATGATATAGATGGGTTGTTGTAAACTTAACATCCTAGTATCTCTTACCCAACTACCATACTTAAAAATATAAGTGCACTCCTCATCTTCAAACTTCTGAAACATGCACACTGACTAAAAATACTGATCACTGTGTGACATGTATGTGTTATGCTCATCAAAAAATAAACTGACATGTTTCTCGTAACACACATCATGGCTCAAATCATTGTCACACTCAAGAAAGACACCTCTTAGTTGAGAAAACAAAATCTCATTACCCAACATACAACTGATAACATAGGCCTCACTCAAATCTCTAGTTTGCATGGAAAAAAAATTATTTTAAAAGAACCTCCTTGCGGATCATGCACACCATGCAAACCATCATCAAGAAAAGAGAAATAATCACTCATGATTCTCTCATGTAACTAAAAATCATCAATTTGAAAATAAACTTCAGCCTCTAACTTTCAATCACTTTTCCATGGTCCCTCATGTGCATGCACCTTGTCCTCCAACTCTTATGAGAATCCATCACTATGGGGTTCAACACATTGGGCTGGGAGATTGCACATATTAATCAAATTGGATTCATCCTCACACTCTCCCAACCCATCACCACTTTGATTATAGCCATCAAAAGCCACATCCCCTTCATGTGCACTATCACTCTCACAAAGAGTGCCATCATTAGCATCTTCTAACATGTCATCAAAAGAAAAATCTGAATTTTTATTAGCATGTAAAGACTCTAAATCAACACACATGTCAAAGTTGAACTCAAAGAATCCCATTCATTCAATCGCTTTGTCATCTTTCTTATGAGTTGTTTCAAACATGCGAAGGATATTGACAGTAGGTCTATTCCTCAATACATCATAAGAGACAACCTCACTATTAAAAACCAAATCAGCAGGTTGTGTAGATTCATTACTCATTCCATGTGCATACCTCAAGTACTCCACTGCTAGCAAGTTTAAGATGACTTCACTACTAATCGAACATGTGTCATCTTCACTCATATGCCTCCTACTGTTGTCCTCTTCAACTAAAAGCCCACTGGATTCATGAGAGCATATGTGTGTCATATTATGGGAGATTGAATCTCCAACAACCTTCTCAAAATCACAGTCACCATTCAGAAGAAGGTGTTGACCCTCATGGTATTCATCTTCAACTTCATTCGGGTTGTCATAACTTTCACCTTCAGTTTTATGGTCTTCATCTACCTGCTTCTCACAAGTATAATCTTCTTCATGTTGACACTTTGACACATCTTGAACAATGTAGGGAGCATTAATATTGACTTGTGTATTCTCATCACATTCTTTCTCAACCTTGTTATTATTAGCACACAAGACTTTACCACCAAGCTTCATTTTAGATTCGAAATCCTCGAATATGTCAATCCATGCAATTACTTGATTAAAATAAATTGGTTTCAAATTTCTTGGCCAGTGAACAATATTAGGTTCATAGACTTGCAAAAATAAGTCTATCGACTCAAAATCTTGAAGTATAAAACTCATAGGAATACTTTGTAATGCCTTCAAGAATCTTGACAGTAGTGCATAAGGTCATTCACCCACTTGTTTCTTCATGTCCAGCTGAGTGTTGACATATGCCATTAGGTTCTCAACATAGAAGCCATGTTCTTTCTCTACTTGGGGTTGATAAAATTGCTCATACTGATGAAAGGTACAAGCTGGGACAATAGGAACATTCACACTCTGAGGAGAATTTTCAGCACTTGACACATGTTGCTCTTGTGCATGCACCATATCCCCATATGCTGGTAAAATCTTAGAGTTAAAGAGCTTCCCATAGCCTTCAACATTATCACTAAATATTTGCTAGAACAGTCTCTTGAAACATTCCCAAGATGGTATGCTTTGTGTGGGAAGACTTTCATACCAATCCCTTGCATCACCCTTCAATGATCTCACAAAGAACTTCATAACAATGTCTTCTTTGCAAAACCAAAAATCCTCAATGCAACCACAAAATGACTGGACATGGTGTAATGTTGATTCTGATTCATGTGCATGAAATAAAGGCATTTGATCTTTAAACTCAATGGGGAAGGGATGTGGGTACCCCTCAATGTTGTCAAAATTTGAAGGTCTATACCTCTTAGGGATGAAAACCCTTCTAGGCTGACCTTCTTTAAGTTGTTGATTATTCATTATGTCTGGGACAACATAATGACCATACATCTTTCTTGCATTTACAATCTTCTCATACAAACATCATAGTTACACATAACTTAAAAACTCTCTTTTCTTGAGCAACAAGACTCAAGGTATAACAACATATTATATAAATAAAAATCGGACCTAAAGTTCTTGACTTGAGCCTACAAACAACATAACACACTTCTCCTAGATATATAGCAATGACTCAGACATACAACTAAGAAGTATGACAGTTGGAAATATAAACCTTTCCCTTCTAGATAGTGCTAGTATACTTGATAAGGGATCATTTCATAACTAAAAAAAATTATGGTTTTCGCAAAACATTCTTTGGCAAGCCAAAAGAAGAATACCTATAAATTATAGCAGCAACTTCTCCTTTTCTTTTGACTAAGAACTCCTTCACAGATGGATCTCTTTGTGCTCCATTAGCAGGTTCTTTTAGGACAGTGTCACCACCTCCTTGCAGAGGAACAAATCTTGAACAACAAAAATCTATTCAAAGTATTTGTCATTCTAGGTCTTCTCCATCAGCAACCATTTGATTTTTCTTCACACAAGTTGCTACAAGACACCTTCCAAGCTAAAAACAACCTAATGTCTGAAACAAAAGTTCAAATCCTTTACTTTGTTGACTTTTTCCAAATGGATTAATGGCACTTTTCCCCACCAGAGTCGCCAATCTATTGATTGTGGCTCGGATGGGGAAGATACTAGAATCTTTGGAATGATAAATTTAATAACTTGTTACTCGAGATTTTTGATAAAATTTTCATTGATTTATCCCTAGTAGAGTCACCAATCCATTGGTTGTGGCTCAGATGGGGAAGAAACTAGAGTCTCTAGAATGATAACTTAACAACTTGTTATAGGAGAATTTTGATAAACTTTTAATTGACTTATCCCCACAGAGTCACCAATATGTTGGTTCCCAAATTAACAGATTCTAAGTCCTAAAGGAATAGCCACTAACTTATCAACAAACTCAGAAAAGGATTTGGAAAACGGACGTGATTCAATCACAATGATGAGATCTCTTGGACTTGTGGCTCTACGAGACCAAGGCGGGTGAACCTATGTAGTGTCAAATAACTTTCAGCTTCAAAACACTCAAGACACTACACTTACAACAGATCATCTCAATAAAAATGTACTAAGGAAGATGGGTGAACTCCTAGTTTTGGCTTTAAACTTAGTTTCTCAGCATCTATACGCTTCATTGAGAGTGGTTTTCTACACTAATCCTACTCCTAATGCAGAAAGGAATGCAAAAAATAAAAGATATTTTAAATATGAAAAGATTCTAAAAACTGAAAACAACTCCATGATTAGTGCCTTATATGGGCAGTAGAGTCTACCCTATGTATGCAACCTTACACCTTAATAGCTTGAACTGTAACCTTAGAAATATTGATATTAATGCATGACATTAGCACCATTAGGTTGGTTCTTCCTGCAATCATACTTAAATATCCTACATACAAGAGATATTTTCCATCATCCTATTCAAACATTTTAATCTCTTCTTTGAAGATCTAGGCAAAAATAGAATGAACACTATGCTTGCTGGGATAAAACACACAATCCTTGATTGTCTATTTCATAAATAACACTGTTACATATAGGATACAGTAGCAAGAGAAACCAATATTTTGTTCTTGCATATCTGATTACAACTACTCAAAATGCAAAGCAACTAAAAATTAAAAATAACACACTCTCATTAAAACTTTGCACACTATACATGAAATCCTTGCTTCCATAATGACAAAAATTACATTCAGAATAATAAGAACTAAGAAGAAGAAAAACCTAGAAAAACCCTAAAGGAATCCTGAGAAAATGACTTGTCTTCATTTTGAAATCTACATCTCTTCTCCTTCAAAATTTGCCAAAAGTTGCACCTATGAAGCCTATTGGAAAATGTTGAAAATATGGAAAATACCACTTTGGTTGCACTTGTCAAGTCCATCTCCACCTTGTTTTAGATTTTCCATTTGTAGTTACTATCCACCTCTAACTGAAGAAATTCACTTTTGCATCTCTGCTTGAAAATTGAAAAATACCCTTTTTGTGAAAGTCAGAAAATGACTTTTGACCTACATCATTTTACTGCTCAAAATGGCAAAAACCCTTTTAATGAGAAGAAAAACCTGACTTTTTCTTTGCATCCTCTCTTGATTAAAATAATCCTCCTTGGGGAAAATTTTTCTTTCTATTCACAGGGTAAAAATACTTTGTTGTGTAACTTCATTATTTTCACATTTAGTTTGAAGATGCTCTTTACAAAGAAAGCATTCATCCTACAATATTTTCAATAGCTGACAGCCCCTCTTTTATAACAATACTTTAATAGACTTCCCACCCTTTCACATATTATATTCGAATAAAATAATTTGCCTCTTAAACAAATTTTACACCCCTCATACTCCCAATGAACTTAATAACATTGTTCATCCTAACATGTGGGAACATTTCTCAACTCACCTTTTCACTTTTGCAAAAAGAATTCCACCCCATGCAATTTTTTCCATTGAGCTTTCATTTTTTGAAAAAAATATTCATCTTTTAGTTAAAAATATTTTACCTAATCCTTTGTGAATATTTCTCACTAGCAGATGCATACACAAAAAAATGCCCTCATTCTCCACCCCAACACAAACTTCTCCTTGCACAGGCACTAGTAAAATGAAAATTAATTTGATAACATCTCACCCTCATTTTAGAAAAAATTAAGACTGACTACACATATCTATACTATGAGTTATACTAGATACACATTCACTGTTATTTCCCACTCTCATATAAAAATGTCTCTAGGACATTTCCTCCTTCCATATACATAATTATGAAAATACCTCCTTTTAACACTTATTATAATTAGAACATTAAGCATTAATCACACATTAGCCCGCTTTCTTTAATATTTTATTATTGTGTACTCCATAATTCTACTATGATTCGAATCTATTATGAGATAACCTGCGTCATGGTATATGCTGCGCTAGGCTCCCTTGTGACCTTTTGATCCTCCATTGCTACTCACCTTCTCAATACTTACAAATACACATTTCGCATCAAAATATTTGTGGATGCTCTCCCTATTATCATGACCATTGCCATGCCTCTCTTCACTAACAGATCTCCATATCTAGCCTGATGATTGTCTTTGACCTATGCATATCCACTATTTCTAAATGAGAGCACCCTTTCAGTATATATGTGGCAATCCTAGTTTTCCAAAGGATAGGGTTGTCGTGTGGAATGCTCTTTCTATCAGGCTTCACAAAACATATTAATTTATGCAATGCAACTTGTTTTGCCTCAAGAATTATGTGGTTAAAATGCCTAAGATCATACCAAGGTGGAGAGTTTACGTCAAATGAATTTGAAGATTATTGTAGAAACCATGGAATTAGAAGGCAATACTAAGCTCCAAGGAAACCACAACAAAATGGTGTGGTAGAAAGGAAGAACAAGACAATCAACGAGATGGCCAAGACCATGTTAAATGAGGCTAGTCTGACAGACACATATTGGAAGGAAGTTGTTCATACTGCTGCATATACTTTGAACCGGGTTCAATTAAGAACAAACAACAGAATGACACCTTATGAGTTGTGGTATGACCGGAAGCCATCAGTCAAATACTTCATAGTATTTGGAAGCAAGTGCTTCATCAAGAAAGATATGGATAGACTATGAAGTTTTGACTCCAGAAGTGATGAAGGAATCTTCCTTGGTTACTCATCTAACATCAAGGCCTATAAATGCTACAACAAAAGACTAAGAAGATTCATTAAGAGTGTGCATGTAAAAGTTGATAAGGATATGCACAAAGGATGTCAACCACAGGATAACCGATATGATAATTTAGGTGATGAAGATGATGAATCTTTGTCAGACATTGAACCAGAGGAAGCATCCAAGAAGGCTCCCAACCAATAAGTACAACTGAATCACTCGGAAGAGAAAATTATGGGAAATAAGAGTGATGGTGTATAGACTAGAAGAAGACTTGCCTGGAATGATGAACAATACAACCTCTACCTCATGGCTGAAGTTGAACCCAAAACATTCAATGAGGCCAGTAAAAGACAAGAGTGGATGGATGCCATGGAAGAAGAATTGTGACAAATTGAGAAGAACAAGACTTGGGAATTAGTCCCTAGACTGAAAGACAAGAACATCATTGGCACAAAATGGGTCTACTGGAATAAGATGAATAAGGTAAGATTGTTAGGCATAAAGCTAGACTGGTGTGCAAAGGATACTCTCAAGTAGAGGGAATTGACTTTGAAGAAACATTTGCACCGGTAGCTAGACTAGAAGCAATTAGAATGTTTCTATCCTTCTCTGCCTACAAGGGTTATAAAGTATACCAAATGGATGTAAAATCTACCTTCCTAAATGGAAATTTGGAAGAATAATTATACATGGAGAAACTAGAAGGTTTTTTGTTGCATGATGATGAGAAATTTGTGTGTCAGTTGAAGAAGGCATTGTATGGTCTAAAGCAAGCTCCTAGAGCATGGTATTCAAGATCAGATCAATACCTGAAGGAGAAGGGATTCAAAAAGGGAAGTGCTGATAGAATTTTATACATAAAGAAAGATGGGAACCACATGATCATTGTGGTTGTGTATGTAGATGACATTATCTTTGGAGGCAACAAGGACACCCTCTGCAAATAATTTTTTGATCAGATGTAGTGAGAATTTGAGATTTCAATGCTTGGTGAATTAACATACTTCCATGGTTTCCATATATTACAGAAAGAAAGGAATTTTTATCTCACAAATCAAGTATGCAAAGGAGATGTTGAAGAAATTCCAACTGGAAGATTGTAAACCGGTAAGTACCCCCATGGTGACCGGCAACAAATTGAGCAATAATGATGAATCACCGATGGTGGATCAGACACTGTATAGATCCATGATAGGCAGTCTATTGTATCTAACCACTTCAGGACCGGATATAGTTCAAGCAGTATGCATGGTGGCCAGATTCCAAGTTGCACCTAAGTAGTCACATATGAATGATGTAAGAAGAATCTTTAGGTACCTACAAGGATACTCAGTTATGGATTATGGTATCCTAAACAAGGAAATTTTGTCTTGGAAGCATACACTGATGTTGATTGGTTAGGTTGCATTGATGATCGGGACAGCACAAGTGGTGGTGCATTATTTCTAGGTGACCGGTTGGTCTCATGGAATAGCAAGAAGCATGACTTAGTCTCCCTATCTACTGCTGGAGCAGAATACATTGTTGCTGCTACATGCTACTCTTAGGTGCTTTGGATGAAGCAGACCCTCAAAGACATATAGGTGGACATCACTAATCCTATTCTCATCCAGTGTGACAATTTGAGTGCAATAAACATAGCAAAGAATCCGGTGATGCATTCCAAAATAAAACACATTGCTATCAAGTATCACTTTCTCAGAGAGAAGGTTGAAGGATAGGAGGTGAGAAAGGATTATGTCCCTATCGGAGAACAAGTTGTAGACATTTTCACCAAACCACTACTGGTAAACACTTTTGAGTACCTATGACACAAGTTGGGAATTGTGTCATCTACCTAGGAAGAATTTGTATGGATTAGAGGGAGCTCCTAGCAGGTAAAGGGGGGAGTGTACAATACCCTTTGTCATTGTTTCAAAGGGGGAGAAATGTACTAGTATAAAGTGTCTAGCAATAAGTTGACATCAATGCCAAAGGGGGATACTGTTGGCATTTTGGCATTAAGTTGTTATTGATGTCAACTAGTTTGGAAAGGTTACCAGTGAGCTAGAAAGGGTGACCATTATGAAGGTACTTTACATGAGAGTGAGAAAATATAAGGAAGGATTACCAGTAAGGTATAAACTAGGATCATGGTTGAATAATATCATGATGGTGGACAACCGATAAGGCAACAAACCAATCTAGAAGATGGTTGCTTGTCTATGATGAGGAGGTGGAATGCTAAAGTAATCACAAACCATTGGAGGTGAAGACATATTACCAGTGTAGTGTACTCTACCAATTAGCAAAAGAAGGAGATCTCATCGGTAAAAGGATGTACTAGTATGAGTTTTCTAAATGATCAAGTAAGAATCGACTGTGTGTTGGTAAGCCAAATGATTGACCATTGTGATGCCATGTGGAGCTGAGGTGGAAAACATGTTGAGGTCGGGGAATCCTCCATCGACCAGGTTGTTGAAAAAGATAGTCGACATTAATGAGATAGCCACAAATCACGTGTTCGTGATTGATTGATGCAACTCAAGGAGGAAAGAAGATCAGAGGAAGATCAGGGAGCAGTTGGCGCCTGCATCAATGAAAAGGAAATCTGATTACAAGAAGATCGTGAAAAGGAAACAACTAGGCGTTCTATGTGTCAACAAATTTCAAGGTAGGAAATCTTGTACGTAATTACTATCTTTAGCAAGTATCCATTGGAAAATGGAAAACATGTACAGATGCATTCCTGGAGTACAAGTGATCGATCCAAGATAGACTAGATCGGATATCATGCAAATTATGTCAGGAAAAGGAAACTCTATTCATTTAGTTTTTTGAATCCATTCTTGGTGGGAAACCATGGTATAAAGAGATGAGCTCGAAATAGAGCAAGTGGATGATGGAGAGAAGAAAAAGAAAGAAGAGAGATTAAGTGCTGAGAATATTTTGGCCTTAGAATTTATTCTAAGAAAGTTGCAGAGTAAGTGAGCAAGCAAACCGGTGAGAGGGTTTAACTGACAGTGATTGAGTACTGGTATAACTGTAAGTTCAATAGTTAAGAAAATCGATAAGGTGTAGTACAAAAAGCAAGCATATATGTGTGACATAGAGTGTTGTGAAATTGTAAGAGAGAAGGAGTGATAATCGTGGCTAAGAATCAAAGAAAGTAATCTCACAACCGGTAGTGTGAGATTCAGTGGAAGAGAAAATTGTCAACTGACAGTGAGATATTTGATCAAGAGTTGTAGAATTCATTTGCAACAAGAAGCCTTAACTATATCTAAATTGTATTTCAATGTACATCGCCAAGTTGTAGCTTGGTGCAGGGGTTTGTGCTCCTTGGGTTGGTGTCCTAAAAGAGAAGGGGTTGGAGCTCCTTGGCTTGGTGCCCTAACTCTTTGTAATCCAATGTTTTACCTATGAGGCTGCATTGGAGCAATAGTCTCGAGCAGCTTTTCTCACTGAGATTTTTCCCATATTGGGTCTTCCTCGTACATCTGGTGTTGTGAGTTGCATTTGTATGATTGATCTCTTTAGATTTCCTTCCTACTTTACTTGTTTGATTGTTTAATTGCTTAAGTTAGTAACAAACATTCTGGAGTTATTTTCAAAGGTCAAAAAGTTTAGGAACCACTAATTCACCCCCCTCTCAGTGGTGATCTATTTTCAACAAAGGTTTCATCTTCTCAAGCCCCTATGATTCCTCCAACCCCTTAGTAACCGGTGGCTTCTACGGGTCAGGTACACTCTACTCTTCCCTTCCCCTCTGCTCAATCTTTGGTTTTCTCATCCCCCCAAGTTGCATCGATATTTTCTCAGGTCCCAACTTCTCTTACATTATCTCCCGTCGGAACACCGGTTGAGCCTCAAGTTGCATCATCTCAGGTCATTTCTTCACTCCCAGCCCTCGATGTTGTATTTCCTACAATGATTTTTTCACAGATTTCTACTACGGCCACTATTTCGCATAGGCTTAGTTTTGGAGAGTCCACTCCTCCCCCAAATGTCAGTACAACATTTGTTGATCCTTCTCTTTCAGGTGCCTCTCCCTTTCTACCATTGTTCTCTTCGACCACGTTAGTGCAACCCACTCAAACCACTTTCACCGACCCTATTTTCTATTTCCCATATGTTATCCCTCCTAGTGCAAGGTTTGCAAGGCAAGCCATTCTGGTCTTGGATACTTTTTATCAGAAAGTTTCCTTTTCCAAATATGTGCGAGTTAGCTAGGTATGTAAGAAAAAGGAGAAAGATGGTGCTAAGCCATCCCAGCCACGTGTGCAGATGCATTTCAGTGAGGAAAGGGATAATATCCTCTTTGCAATCATGTTCCCAAAGGTCAAAAAGCCTGTTGGTTCCCAAAACCACAGATTGGAAATCAAAGAGTTTTGCTACTTCTCTTAATGACTTCCAAACCAGTCTTGGCCAACAAATGAGAATGATCAATAGATCAAATTTCCTTTCACTTTAGGCTTCGTTGGGTAATTGTACAGATCTATGTCCCACTTTAGGCTAACAGTACCTATTCTGGCTGGAAGGGTTCCAGCCGAAAGCCTTCTGACTAGACTTACTTGGTGGCCACGTAGCGCTCGCATGGCAACGTATTTCCAGCCAAAAATGTTCTGGCCTGAATGCTTCCAACTGGAACATTTATGTCCTTTCAATACATTGCACTATAGAAACTCAAAAATATTTTAAATAGTTCTGGCCGGAACTATGTGGAATGTCAAGTGACAGCCACATCAACAAAATGATGATTTTATGAAACTTGTCACTTTTGCAATAAAATTCAATAGGTAAATTAAACTTATTAAAAAAAAAAAAATTACCCTTTTGTAGAGATCGAAGTCACAATTCTACTCATATAATTTTTATAACATTTTGATTACATTTAATATATATATAAAAAAATACTATGACTAGGTATTCTTTTGTTCTATAACAGGATGGTTTGAAAAACAAAAAAAAATATTGAATCACTTAAAAAAAAATTGAAAAAAATATGGTTCACTAGAAGAGAGAGTCTTCTCCAAAAGGGTATTTTTAGGTTTTTGATTATCATAAATTGAATAGAAAAATTATGGGAGACAAAAACCATCAAATTTTGGCATATTCGACTTCCAAATGCTATAACAAAGAAAATATACATCAATTTTTTTTAAAAAAATTTTCATGCACTATATATATGTCATCTATAATAGATATCACAATCAGAAAAAAAATAAGTTGATTTACATTTTCTTTTGTGGTGGGAACTAAACCCCCTAATTTTTAGCATTTTTCAACAATAAAAAAATGGACTTTAAAGCTAAAAAAAACATATAAATTATTGACAAAAAAATTTCAAAAAATCGTAGACTTAAATTTCAACAAATTTTACACATTTCATCAGTTTACATCATCTTCAAATTCAATATGCAAATGACACTTTTATGGCGATGAAATTGAACAGTTATTGTTGTGTTAACCTTTTCCTTTGTAAAAGTGTGACACTGGTTTATGCTTTTACCCCGCTAAACCAAGGCAGGTGAACCTATACCTGAAACCTAAATCTATATGTTAAATACTTTTCTATAGCTAATTTAATAAATTTAATGACTTCATGATGGCAATCATTTTTGAACCCACTCTTATTATCTGAAAACTATAACTACTTACTTGTAAATGAATATTTATAAAGTGGTGATTGTATGAATTATAAATATGTTTCCTTGATGAAGCTTGCTCTGAAAATACTTGATTCAAATATATGAAATCAATAAAAGACCAGTGCCTTTTTCCCTTACTAGTTTCATATCATTTCAAATGAAAAATCCTACGTTTAACCTTAGATACAATTTTAATAACTTATTAATGAAACAAGACCATCATCTTCAAAGGCTTCTATATGAATTGTAATTAAAATGTAACATCCAATTAGTCTTACTGAATTTAACTTTACTTTGAAAGACCAATAAGACAATTCGAAGTTTTCCAACCAATCCTTCAAACTGATGTTCAAACTAAAAAATCAATCTTAATTACAACAACATAAGATTGCACCATGAAACAATCTATGTAAATAGATTTATCTAAGGAACTGATCAATCAATTGAAAAGATAGATACCATCATGAATAAAAAACACTTGAATCTTTATATTGAAAATATGATACTTAAAATAGTTGATTTTAGTGTCTATCATTCATCAACTTGATACTTCCAGACAACGAGTTCATAAGAAATGCATGAAAAATGGTCTTGATAAAAAACTAAAAACTTGTGATATCTGTCTTTCCTAAAGGATCCTCCATATATAGATGAGGATTTGGTTTCAAAAATGAGAGGGTATACCCTTTCATTAAAACTAAAATTAACAAAAAACTAACTAGATACTAACTACCTAAAAAATGCCTTAAGAATATGAACAAACTGACAGACTATAAGATAAAATCACATCTTTGAACACCCTTTTGATATTTATAGTTAATCTCCAAGCATTTGACTGCACTTCTGAATATGCTTCAAGTACCCCTCTAATTTGTAGGTATCTGCAACATAGATGATATCTCTGACCGCAATCTCCATAGTGACAAAGTTTTCCATATGCTCAATTGTATCTGTCATATCAAGTCCATCAGACCAGGCAATATTAAGGGAGGCATTGAGAAGACTTTGGCATTCTAGAATCCATTTATCCTTATCCTTAATCTTTCCATTCTAATCTTCGATCTCTGGAAAACCATGTTGTACTATTTCCTTACCTTCATCAAATTCATTTTGTAGTTCTGTGTCAAAGTCTTCATGTTTTCTCAACAACCTTTGTATTCCTTCAATAACTTTGGCATCTACATTGGCCATTGTCTTATCATGCAATAAAGCTCCTAATCTATTATAAATCCTATTATGAGATATCACATTATCCATATTCTTCTGATAAACAACCCAAAATTTTTCAAGGAAACCCTGCAACTTTTAAAACCTTTTGGTCAATAAAACAGAGGCTGCATCAACCCTCACACTCTGCATT
The DNA here is from genome assembly GCF_030272615.1 of Cryptomeria japonica. Lineage (NCBI taxonomy): Eukaryota > Viridiplantae > Streptophyta > Pinopsida > Cupressales > Cupressaceae > Cryptomeria > Cryptomeria japonica. The sequence goes on from NC_081415.1 coordinate 408,298,501, forward strand.
TGCTTTTTTAACCTTTTTTTTCCAATTGCACTTCTTCACATTTATTTTTTCATTGAGACCCATCATGGATTTGTGGCACATGATCTCCTCCTCTTTTTAGCAACTCTTCATATTGTCCCTTGTACTGATCTCTTTCTTTGATCACTTTGACTAATTGTGCTTTATTAAATTTTGAAATATCAATGCCCATGTCAGCAGTAATAATAGGATCCACTTCACCAACTTTTAATTTCATCATATGAACAAAGGCTTTATCCACATCAATGATATCTAGTCTCTTATTTTGAGGGTAAAGAGCCCACAAATGAAGATCCTCTTCACCCTGGTCAAATCTAAAGCCAATATACACATCATTCACTCCCTGAATATCCAATTTAAATTCAATAATCTCATAATGTAACATGCTATCAAAAATAAATGATACACTCATATCCCATCTTGGAAAGATGATGATGCCTGCTTCGTTAAGAAGTTGTCTTCCCCTTTTAGGGGTTATAGTAGTTAATTTTAAATGTATTTCTTCCTTGAGTTTCCTCAACAGTTCTAATTCTTTCAGGGGTTATACTTGGGATAGAGTCCCTCAATTTTTTACCTTTGAAATGATATAAAAAGGATTTAAATTCTTTTGATTTGATAAAAACATCATCAAACACAAAAGAGGAATTCTCATCATATCGTGCATCACTATGGATGTTCAACATGACAACAATTTGTTCTTGTAAGTTAGGTTCTTCTACTGTGTCTGGTGCTTGATGCCTGGATGCTATCTCAACATCTTCTGACTCACTTTCACTCTCCTCCTCTTTGGTTTCCATTTCCTGTAATTTTTTTTTCTTTTCTTCCAAATTTTTGTTTAATTCATCAATGGCCATCTAGGCCTATTCCTCCTCCATGTTCCTAAACATATCTTCTGCTTCTAATTAAATATGAAAATAATCTCCCAAATTTTTGCCTTTCTTACAATTATGAATATACCCTTAGGGTCATAATTAACTCTAGTAGTATACTTGAACAAATTGTATTCTTCAATTAATTTTCTATCAATGGCTTCATAATCCTTTGTTGATACAATGGTGAAGTCCCCAAAACTAAGAGTCCTGAGTAGGAAAGCTTGCTTACGCATATCTCCAAAATGTCTAGCATTTGACACACATAACTATCTCACAATCTCCAGATAAGCAATCCTGTCTGGTACAAATTTTGACAACACATATGGGGTTCCTTCAAAATCATAAATTCTAAAGCAAGTAAAATCCTTATGAACAAACCAATCACCCCAGTTGTGATTGACAATACCTCTCTCATCAAAAGCAACAGGTCTCAAAAATATTTTAATTTCAGTGGAAATAGATCCTTCACATGGGACACCATACACTTGGTACAGTGGCTTTACTATTAGCTCTTCAAACTTAATGTAGTTTGACCTCATGTATCATGAGTCCCATATTGATGTCCATGTTTGCATTGGTTTCTCTTTACCTGCTCTGTCTGTTGTGTTCAATTTTAAACTCATTGGCCACATACCCCAAAATCTTCCATAAAATAAAATCAACTGCATCAACAACAAGTAAAACTTAAAAGTGGGCTCCCTATTATCCCTGAGGTTCAAGAAACCCTCATGCAATTTTTCTGCAAGATAAGTAGCATAATCAAAGGGTCTTAGCTCATACATTTGTACATTTTCTTTCAACACCAATGGCCCAATACTAGCCACATCAAGGACCTTTATACCTCCAACTTGTCTGCATGATATATAAGTGTACTTGTAAGTAGTGTCTGAACATATCCATGTTAAATGGGGGACCATCCTCTTCAGTCAGAATGCCCTTCTCAACCCTCTGGAAGGTTAAGTTCCACCCTTTGCAAGTAGTATCCATTTAAACAAATTCCTCTTCTAGTTCTTCAAATGACAAGGGCACATCAGGGTTAGGGTCTAAGCTAAAAACTTCATCTATAGTGCCATGGAAAAATCTGATAAACACCTCACCAATTGGAAACTGAATGCATCTCTTCACAGAATAATAATTTTTGACTAGGACTTCCATCAGTCTGATATTTATGAAAACATTCAAAACAACAAGTTTACCTAAGTTGGTTATCCATGGGTTACAAATTGGTATTTCTCTGTCTATTCTCAAAAAATGAAACAAGAAGAGTTCATAACCCCTCACCTTTGTCCATACATCTCCAACCCCTTTAAACTTGTCTTCGAGCTGATCTCTTCTGGGCTAATGTTGTTTCGACCTTCTGGATTTTGGACCTAGAGGCTACAACTGATCAATAATATCTTGATTCAATTTCCATGCAAGAGGGACTTCCATTGTTTTGGATTTTTTGGATGTGAATTCTAAGCCCTTAGCACTTCTCTTCTTTCCTAATGAACTTGAAGCTTCCATGATGCATGAAGAATTGTGAGCAATAATTCTCATTTGGTGTGTTTTTCATTAGGACGCCATCTACACTTGGTTCTTAATTCCCCTCATGTGAGCCATCAATCTACTTAGTTGTAAGCATTAAATACAGGCTACTTTGGTTTCAGTTTTGAATTACATCTGTAACGACTCATCAATATATGATTTTCCAAAGAATTACTCCCTTGGTGCCACCAGATATATTTCAATCCTTAAGTCCCTTTTTTGTTCATCGACATGTGTCCTCTCGATGCCCCTATCGGGTATCGGCATAACCTTTAATAGCTTTTGCCGATAGTCATTTTTTCTCCGATGAACCTTCTCCTTTGTTATTTCCATTGGATATCAAGATAGATTGAAATGATACATCTCGATCTCTATAAGTTATGCCAATGACTAACATATTTCTTCCTATCAGTGTAGGTCTTACCGATAGTCTTATTGGCTGTCGGCAAAATACTAACTCACATGTTCTGATTGTTGTTGGAATTCTACACTCTAATGAGAATAGTTGATGTTGTCATTAATGGCAATCGACTGGAAACCAACCGACAATAGGTTTTTACACATGCACCGGTATCAAAGACATCAAGGATCGACAGGCATCGGCATCGAAAGGCACTTTCACTAGCATCCAGATTACAATAGAAATGAAGTATACCGACACTCAGGCCAACATGGGATAAAGTTTTGGTTATATGGATTGTATTGTAAATATAATTAATCATTTGTAAGCCGACTTGGTGTATTGTAATAGACTCATATATATGAGATCTCATAGGTCATTTTGTATGGTAGAAGATTATTGTAAAAAGTGATATAGTGGATAGCGAAAGGTTTTAAGGTATCTGACTGAGCTTAAACTGGTATTGAAACAAGCATTTGAGATGCTATTTTGAGAAGTACATTGTATTGGATTTAATTATCCATTTTGTAGTCAGTGAGACTCTTTTGAGCAGTGCACTCCAGGTAGTTGGCCTTCCTGCATGTGCAGGCCCCTATTGTAAGTAGTATTTATTCATATTGGCTAGTGAGTAAATATTATGGGCCACAAATCCAACTGAGGTTTTTCCCACACCAGGTTTCCTCGTTAAAATATCTTGTGTTATGGTGTGCATTTATGTTGTCTCTATTTTTCTCTTTACCGCACTATTTCTTGCTTACCAGTACATTGATTTGGGTTGCAAAGTTATAAATAAGTTTAAATATTCCACTAACCAGTTAGACACTGATTCACCCCCCCCCCCCCTCAGTGTATTTGGGACTGCCATTAAATCTAACAATTGGTATCAGAGCCCGGTCCTCTATTTTCAAAAGCCTAACATCTTGAGGAAGATTTTGAAACCGGTAGTAATGGAGAATTTGAGAAAATAGTTGGAAGGAGCTTTTGAAGATTTTGATGCAAAAAAATTGAAGAATATCAAACTTGAAGATGATCTGAGGACTACTAAGGAATTCATTAAAGGACTTCAGGAAAACCTGGTTATAACACAAAATAAGAGAAAAGAACTTCATGAGCAAATGAAGAAACATGATGATGAAAAGGAAACTCTTAGTAATATTGTAGATAAGCTGAGACAAGAAAACACTAATATGAGGAATGAAATGCAAGATATGACTATGAGACTATGTAAGGATATTGAAGATATGAAGAAGAATGAAGAAGACTTGACTAGGAGACATAATGATGGAGCAAATGAAAATTTGAGACTTGTTAGTTAACAGATTTGTCCTTCTAAAATAACTATACAAATAAACTCAAAATGCCCAGAATGAAGGACAAAAAGCACTAACAGTTGGATAGATTATCATTGAAGTGATAATATTCCTCTGAATTGAGAGGTACAACTCCCTCTTAGAAGATTTAGAATGAATTAAATTGCTGATATGATTTTAACTAGAAAGCAATAAAGGAAAATAACATTCATCCATAGCCATGAAAATGAATGCCAAATATTTACAAAACAGATATAAATGAAGACCATTAAATCAAAGTTTAATTGTCTGCACTTATGGATAACATTTGGACTAAAAACTAACAGAGAATGTTGTTGCTCCAATATGACTTACTTTCAAGCACATAGTCTTGTAATAAATCCACATACACAATCGATTATAGTAGAAAAGACATTAATAAACAACTGCAAAGCCTCAAAGTCTAGCTATAGTCATGAGAAGAATATCAACAACACAAAGATTGAAGATATCATCTGCATTCTATTCATGTCTAAAAATCAACTCAAAGATTGATATTTTTTGTACAAAACATTGCTTAGAAAAGCTTCAAATTCTCCCTTACAAATAAAAATCCACTCCCTCTCACCCACAGGCTGCTGGAAGAAAAGAAAGAAATGAACCCCACCACTTTCAATGATTTTGCAACAAATAGCTACATGAGATCTTTATTCAATTTTATAACTGAATCTTGAAAAACCTTTTAACTTTTACTTTTCACTTTTCCCATTACTCTTATTTATAGCATCAAATATTTATAAACATTAGAAATATAATTCTATAAATTTTATAAGAATATTTGGACACATGGCACTTGAATATTTTAACCCAAAATGAAAATATTATTTATGTTGGGTGGACTGAAAATGTTTGTGATAGTCAAAATCTATCTCAATGTGGGGGTCGTAACTATTTTTTGCACCATTGGATATTTCTCAATTTTGGATATATTAGTCGAAACCTAGTTTTCTACATTCTAATTGGAGAGATTTCAAAAATAATGTCTGAGCCAAAATATATGTGCTACTGTGTGCAGGTCTATAAGACTGTCATAAAATCAGACTTGTCAAAATAATGTTCTTAGTGATTTTCACATCTCCTGCTCTCAAACACACTGCACCATAACTTCCTTATCAGGTTGTATGTGGAGTACCTCGCTCATCATTATTTTTGCCCAAGGTCACAATTTTTTTTTTGTAGATTATGTGCATTCTTTCTCTCTGCACGCGCGACATCCAGATATGCTTGTTGTGCTTTCCTTGGGATTTCTAAATGATTACAGAAAGTGTTGCCATTGTTCTGGTTATGATGACTTTCCAACCACTTCCTGAAACAAAGCTGCTTAACATAGTTGATAACTAGTTGAAATCATGTTAGTCAATTAAGAGACAAAACAAGAGATGTTGCAACCATTTTTGTTTACAGCTCCAATGCTATGTATAAATACCAATTTCTTTGAAATTAGAATCAACCTTCTATAGATTTTGATCATTATAGATATAGCTGAGATGAACAATGATAATCTATATGGGATTTAAATCCATATAAAGTATTTGAGTTGTTTTGTTGTGACAACTTTTGAACTTGACCCTATCGAATGATCTATACCTGGTGGAACAGTTGAACTGCTTAAACTCTATCATACCTATTGAACTTCTTGAACTGGATGAACTTGGTGAACCTCACTGAACCAGTTGAACCTTTGAACCTGCGCACTTGAAATTTTAAACCTTGAACCTTGAATCAAAGAAGGTTCAAAGTTCAAGTTCAATGACCAAAAAAATTACAATGAAGCCGAAATTTGAAAAGGTTCAATAATTAAAGTTCAATTACAATTGTTCTTTTGGATTGTCATAGAAAAACCTACATAACTTTTTATTGAGAGCTCTTTTTCTTATGAAATTTTAATTGTAGAATAAATGAGCCAAGTAGACCATAACCCAGAAATCATTTTTGCATACGACACATAAAACTTGAGATTTAATTGTTTGGACATATGGATAACTTGAAAATAAAATAATTAAAATCTCCGAGCTGATATGGAGTTTGGCCATAAAAACTTCAGCTTTAAAAGATTAACAATAGTTGATTTTTATCTGATTATGAGGCTTTAGGAATGAGAAAAAATATAGGGGTAACAAGACTTAATCATGAAAATGATATGCTAAAGATAGATCTGATTCACATGCAACATGACAAGGAGGAGCTTACAAGACAAGTAGGAATTCTTGAAAATGAGTTGATCACTGCAAATGAACACAAAGACAAATTTAAGAAAAGTTCAGAAAGACTTGATGACATGGTGAAAAGATAAAAACCCGATGGAGATACAGTTGGACTTGGATTTGAACATGGAGAAAGTTTTGGGATTGCAAACAATCAAGATCACAGTAAACCGGTAAGAAAACCTAATGCTTATAAATTTAATGGGAGATGTTTTAATTGCAACAAGTTTGGTCATAGAGAAAATCAGTGAAGATTTAGAAATAATCAGAATACAAACTTACCCATCGGTCAATTTTTCCAAATGCAACAAAGTTGGTCATAATTTAGAAAATTGCAGAATGAATGTGTAATGCTATGTTTGTGGTAGATTTGGGTATTTATCTAATCAATGTAGAACACAAACTGGTCAAGGATATGGAAAAGCTATTCAGAGGAATAATGTAACTTGTTATGCATGTAACAAGATTGGGCATATTGCAAAATTTTGTAGAAGCAAGACTTTATCGATGAACAATAAAGGATCTAGTGTGAAGGGAAAAGAAAAGGTAAATGAAATAAAGAAAGAATTTTCAAAACAATGGATTAAGAAGGGAGATAAAAAAGTTGATGAATCTGTCTCTGCACTAGTTGAACAAAGTATCCCTCCATCGGTAGGAGATTCTTCATCTAACTAAAGAATGATCCTTAGGGGGTATTGCAACAAATTGAAAATCATGCATTCTACCCTCGGTTGATGGTAAGAAGACACATTTCTTCTTTACTGGCAGATATGTTAAGTTCTCACTTAACCGGAAAGCATTTAATACGGTAATTGGAAAGCACTTTTGGCTATAAAGCACCCAAAAACCCTCATTTCAACTCACCAAGCACTCAAGCATTCAAAAAGTGCAAAATTGAGAAAGGGAAATCTAAAGGTGAAGCAGCGAAGTGATTTTCAGGCATCTAAGGATTTCAAGCTAAGAGGTATTTATCTTACAAAATGGCATCTTTATCTTCTGCACCTGAGTTTATTGCAAACTCTACTGTGGTAGAAAACATTAAGTACCCTAGGCCCATATTTAAAATCATCCCTAAAATTGCCAAGCAAGATGATTCTATCAGAGATTTTTCAAAAATTCTGAAGGGAGTCGCTTTTGCTGAAGACCCTAGAATGTGCATTCACTGCAACATAGAAAATCTAGGAACCAATGATTTGGAAAACATATATAGTGGCATCATTACTGATGAACAAGGTTTAATTAAACCAAAGCATAAGATAGTTGAAGACTTAGGATTCATTGAGATATTGAACATACCTGAATTTCCTAAGGAGGTAGTCCGTCTAGTTTTGAGTAGAGTTCATGGAGAGCTCATGTGGCTTGACTCTATTTTTAAAATCTCTAAGGAAGCAATCAAGGCAGTTACTAGTTTACCCTCAACCGGTAGTAGGCCTAGCAAAACTAAGAAAATACCTAACAAGGGAGTTTTTGAGTTAACCAGAGCTACATCTGACAACAATTCTCTTAGGGTTAATGACATTACTGATGGTAATGTGAGATATGTGAGTATGGTACTTGGACATAAAGTAACTCATGCAAACAGATTGAATTCAGTTTCCAGCTTATGTATTCATAATGCATATGAGATGGTAAAGAACAATGCTGAGATTGATATTTGTGAATGGCTTAAGGATGAATTAATAGACAACTTGAAAAAGATTAAGGGTGAGAAGAAAGGGACATTTCATTTTGGCAACCTACTTGTGTGTCTGATACTTTACTTCACCAAAGAGATACCCAACATTGGTCATAAGGACTTTCGATATGACATCTCGGTAGGCAAACAAATCAAGGAAGCTATCACCGATATGGACTAACAGTGACAACATTATAACAGATTACTTCAAAAACTTTCAGACTAAGATGAGAGCTAGAGAAAGGTTAACCTAGAGCATAGTAGACAAGTATGACAAGCAAATCTACTTTGTAATCAAATGTGATGAGACATGGATGGAAGCAGTTAACCCTAGAACTATTTGGGTTACTGAAATGGGTTATGAAGTTGATTTACCCATTCTTGAAACATATGTTGAAAAACTACTTGAGGCACCTAGAGAACCATTTGAAGAAATTTTTGGTAATATTGAAACCATTGAGAGTGTTGTCTCAATGCAGAAGTAGAGAAAAGGGAGAGAAAAGTTTATTAGAGATACATCCAAGATGGCAAAATAAATTAAGAAAAATGTAATGAACGTAAGTGGTATATCTGCCAGTGATATGGAAGGACTAAAATCAAAAGCTCATGTTTCACTGGTTGTTACTTCTTCAAATACAGATAGTGGGAAAACAATAGAGTTTAAAAGAGTTGAAAGAAAGAAGAGGAAACCCTCACCGGTACCCTCTCCTTCTCCCAAAAGGACTAGAACTTTTAGGAAGAAGAAACAGGTAGTTAGAGAACCTGAAAAGAAACTAAGACCAAAGAAGAAATAGACTAAGACACCAGATACCCTGACACCAGAGGAACTGGTAAATGAGATAACATGGGATGGAAATCTTTGCAATGTGAATATATACTATCATTCTTACAAAGATTCAGACAAGGAAACAATAGAGGTTAGTATAATTTTGCATTTAGATATCTATAAGAAGGTTTTGATTGAAGTTGTAGAGGATATACTGAATGAATTATATTTAAGGTTAGAAGCAAAAAGACTATCAGTGATGGAAATTGATAAGAAGTTGAAAGTTGAAGCATTATTGGTAGTGCACCCTATAAACTCTAGAGAAGAAATTGATGAATTAATTTCTGAGGCAAACCGATCAGTTTTTATCAATGGACACCGACAAGTTAGCCTAATGGCTGGTAGAGTGAAGGAGATTGCTGATGAGATTGCAGACAAATGGGATATCTTTTTTGTTGAAAAGGAAAAGAAAAAGGAAAAGGGAAGACAAAAAATAGATAAATCTTTTGCTAAGGTATACCAAAAGGACAAAGGGAAAAGAAAGATTGGTGGTGTACCTTCTATAAAGGTAATAGACAACATCCGTCCATCAACTCAGGACACCCCTCCATTAACTTCAGCATCACCGGTACATACAAAAAATCAACCGGATAAGGCAACTAATGAAGTAACTCATGATGATACTAACCCGGAGTCTGAAATACTTTTCACCATCAATGTGGATACATAGGATATAAACATTGTTGTGGATAAAGAAACTGCAAAGGTTAAGGCAGATAATGTTAAGGACAGTAAGATCTTTGAGTTACCAGAACACATTGTTGACTCTCAGAAGACTGAGATACCAGCACAAGCTGAGGAATCGGAGACTAAGAAACCAACAAAGGATAAGGTAACTAACACAGAGAAACTGGAATCAGAGAAACTGACAGTTGAAGAGGTACTTGTACAGACTGAGAAACCATCAAAATCAGAGGTACAAACACAGACAGAGAAACTGAAAGAAAATGTAAGTAAAAAGGAAGCAAGGAGGAAATAGTGAAGGTAATTGGTCAAGCATATGTTGAGAGAAAATCCATAGCAGAACCAAGCACATCAATAGGAGAATTCAGACCCACTAATATAGCAAATGTTCTATTGGATTCTATCAAGAGGATAACAAATTGCAATGCCTTAGCATTTAAGGAAATTGATAACACATTACCTATCTTGAAGATGATTGCACCTCCATGTAAGATAGATTACATTAATGATTCTTTAGGTAAATTGGACACATTGTCCAAATTCATTGTTGAAAATGTCATAACTATAGATAAGGTGAATGAGGATACCATAAAGGAAAGAGTAGATAAAGAGAAAGGAGAATTCTTTGAGAAAACCATCAAAAACTGTAATGAGCATATGAATTCATTATTATCAGTACTCAACTCAACAATTTTGGAGTATAAGGAGTTGTATAGAGAAGCATGTAAACCTCACTATTTGACAGAGGACATTGATGAGGAGATTAAAAAGACACAAAAAGAGATTGATGACATTGTGGATAACATGATAGGTTCCTTGGGACTTATCTTAGTTTTTTAGCAGGAAATGGTAGTTTTTGAGAAGTTAGAGAAACTTGAGAAAGAGAAAGCAAGGATAAGGTTAAAAGTCCGAGAACTCAAAAGTAAACTTGGTCCAAAATTGGATAGTCTTATTACTCAATGGGTTGAGCTATCAAAGGCAATAGTTCAAGGAGAACGATCATCAGAGCAACAAATGCACTATCTAATCGACATAATCCGGCTGACCAAGACCATTCTCTCTAACAACAATAAATTCTTACAGAGCCTAAATGTAATTTTAGCGAACATCTTTTAGATTGTAACCAACCAGTTACAGGTGATGAGGTAGCATTTTTGTATTCTTTGATTCTTTTTGACATCCTTTGCCATTGATGTCAAAGCAAGAGTAGTATGGAAAAAATAAATGAGATCACTCGCTCAGAGGGAGCACACTTCTTTTTGGATAGAAGTTTTGGATTTTTCTCATGAGTGTTGCCATCAATGCCAAAGGGAGGGATTGTTGGCATTCTACACTCTAATGAGAATAGTTGATGTTGTCATTGATGGAAACCAACTGACAACCAACCAGCAATAGGTTTTTACACATGCACCGACATCACAGACATCCGACACCGGTAGGCACTTTCACCAGCATCCAGATTACACTAAAAATGAAGTATACCTGCACTTAGACCGACATGGGATAAAGTTTTTCTTATATGAATTGTATTGTAAATATAATTAATTATTTGTAATCCAACTTGGTGTATTATGATAGACTCATATATATGAGATCTCATAGGTCATTTTGTATGGTAGAAGATTATTGTAAAAAGTGATATAGTGGACAACGAAAGGTTTTGGTTAAGGTATCTGGTTGAGCTTAAATCAGTACTGAAATAGGCATTTGAGATGCTACTTTGAGTAGTACATTGTATTAGATTTAATTATCCATTTTGTAGTCAGTGAGACTCTTTTGAGCAGTACACTCCAGGCAGTTGGCCTTCCTGCATGTGTAGGCCCCTATTGTAAGTAGTATTTATTCATATTTGCCATTGAGTAAATATTGTGGGTTACAAATCCCACCGAGTTTTTTCCCACACTGGGTTTCCTCATTAAAATATCTTGTGTTATGGTGTATATTTATGTTATCTCTATTATTTCTCTTTACTGCACTATTTCATGCTTACTGGTGCATTGATTTGGGTTGCAAAGTTATAAATAAGTTTAAATATTCCACTAATCAGTTAGACACTGATTCACCCCTCCCTCTCAGTGTCTTTGGGACTGTCATTAGATCTAACAATTGTGAATGCTTTGTCGATGATGCTTCAATAGTTATCATGTCAGTGTATATCCTCTCGATGTGCCTATCGGGTATCAGAATAACTCCTATCCCCTTCTCGTGATAGTTAATTACTTCCCGATGACCTTTTTCTTTGCTAAGGTGTTTTCTTCAGGGTAAGCTACACCGATGGTTTTAATATGCTTTTCTCTATAAAATGTGCTCCCCTCAATGAAATACACATGTTTATGATTTTTTATATAAACTGAACAAAACCTCACAAAAGCTCAACCTCTGAGATATTACATAGATCTTTCTTCTTTGGCTAAATTTGTCAAAGTGAAAGCCTTATCTTACTCAGTGTCACCCCCTAATTGCCCAGTTGATGGTTGACTCTCTAGAGACAGATCATAGATGGATGGGAATTGATGTTGTAGGATCACTCCTACACATAAAACTTCAGCATTAACTATTCTCCTGATAGAAAATACTTATTGAAAAGCATAAGCCAATAGTATCTCAATAGCATAAATAATTTGGAAAAATTGTGTGCTAACAAAGACGGAGGCCCAAATGAAGCCCAATGATTACACTCTACATGCTGTCGAGGTTAATCTCTCAAACACCATTGCTATGGATAAAGTCAAAATGATGGAAGAAAATTTGAAGGCGGTGTCTTCGGATTTCATCAAGAAGAGTCATCATCTAGACAAGATGCAAGAAGAGCTCATCCACCTCAAGGAATCTTTGGATATTTAGAGGAAAGAGGAAAAAGCCAGAAGTGTTGAGACAAACCACTTGTAGGTCTTGTTAACTCAAGCCAATTTTGAAAAAGGAAAGTTGCAATCTGCCCTAAACAACGTGAGCTCTTAAATGAAAGGGCAAGAAGCGATGAGGAATGTGGCACTGAAAGAATTGTAGGAGAGGGTGGAAGAGATACAACAACTGAAAGAAGCTTCAAGAGATGCTACCCAGATTCATACTCAGCTGTGAGAGGAGGTCCTCCTGAAGGAAGAATACGCTCAGCAACTGAGAAAAGAATAGGTCACACTTTCTGAAGAGAGAGAAAAGTTTGAACAGAAAAGTGCAAGATGCAGAGTAACCTGGAACAGACTAAGAAGAAATTCCAAGATATAAAGAGATTATTACAACTAGAGAAGGATCGCACAATGCAGCTTCAGGAGGCTTTTCAAGATGGAGGTACTAAGATCCTTGCTTTGGAACATCAAGTGTCCCATGAACTAGACAGATGCACAAATCTATGGAATGAGATAAGAGAGAAAGACGATGAAATCATGCACTTATCTCATCTTCCTCCCCCATCAGAATTTTCTTAGGATCTATCCCCAGTCGTGGAAAAATTATATGTTTCTCATTGGGAGAAGATCAAGTATTGCCCTTTGTTGTAGCCTATGCTGAGGTTGTTGGGTGAGGCACAATTTTTCTGTGTCGGAGTGGGCACTCTTATTGATAGCATTACGCTTTTTATTGGTCCTAAAATCCCCGTGGCCCAAAGTTTGATTTAGTTGTTGTATGCTACTTTAGATGAGGAATTAAGGGCATTAGAATGGCAGATCACAAACGATTGATTAGGAAGGCCAACATTTTTATCAACCAACACAAGGAAACCATGCGAGTATTAGCAACACTTGAGTCCTTGAAGATTTCAATTCGAGATATCAAGTGACATTTAGAGAAGTTTTTATTCCTAGGTCTACCTTCACCTTTTTTTGCAGATGGTTCCATGTTGGGGATTGAGCAAGTCATGAATCAGATCGAGCAATTGCAGCAAGATCAGACTTTCGTACAACACCTTAGTAGTCCTATTTCAGTGGTGGAAGTTGAGGGTCTGTTACACCCCTTGGCCCAGCTCTATGCACTCCTAAAGATGGTCCATGATGAACTGGTGAGATTTCTATTTGATGAAGTGATCTGTATGGACCAGAATTGTCAAAATCTAGAAGCTCAGGTGTTACCCTCGGAAGATGATTGGTTTCCATTGCAGCAGGTCTCTGATCTACTTTTCCTTGTTCAAGCATGAAGTTTGGTCTTCGAACCAACAATTTTGGGTCCCAGCATTCCATAGGAAGAATTACCCATTAAGTCGCCAAGAAATGTTAATATTCTTTCGAAATGGTTTGTGTGTGATATTTTGGTAAAGTTTTAGCCCCTTCCTTTAATTTTTGACCCTCTGTTCTGATCGCTCGCATGTGTGCCAAGTGGTGTCTCAACAATTCTCTAAGTGGCTTGCTCTTCTCGCTTGATGTTGAGAGGACACAAAGTTGTCGTGTGGTGTTGGTCTTTTCTTCGGCATATGATTCCTGGCCCTACCATCTTCCATGTGTTGGTAGCGACACTTGGTGCCCCCATGTTGCATGTTCCAGTTCTCTTTTTGCGCTCAACTTTGGGCTCCCCCAAGTTGCCACATATCTTCTGTGATGGTTTGTGAAGCAGAATGTTGTTTGCATTGCGATTTTCTTGTTTGGCAGGTGCAGGGGTCGCCATGATGCGGCTGGAGTAACAATATTAAAGGTTGTTTGCGCTAGGTAGCATCTCATGGAGTGCCATGCTGGGAGACTCCTTATCAGAAGCAATTGCTAGGATTTTGCTGATGCTTTTGTGTTGTTTATTGAGGGTCGAAGGTTCTATATAAGCTTTCTTTTATGCTTTTTTAGGGGTTCAGACTTTTGGGAGAACTAATTAGACTTTGGCTCAATGAAAATACTTTACGTTAATTAAATTAGGTGAATGATAGACATATCAATTGTGCCTATGGCCTTTGTGGTTGTTTTATTTAAAGTTTAGTAAATTGACTGATGTGTTGTATTCATATTTATTAACATCTATGATATTATGTTGAATGGAGTGTAGTTTGATCTTCTTCTCTAATGATATTGAGCATGTAGATTGTTGAATGAGCTTTGAAACTGTATGTATGTGGGTTTTATATGTTGTTAGTGTTCCAAAAATATTCTGGCATATTGCCTAAGTAGTCTATCTTTTTAAGTTTTCCTCTTCCCCTTTTCTCCCCTAATTGTATGAAGAGTCAGCTTCTCAAACCCGGAGGTCATTCAGTGAATTTCATGCAAAAGGTTCCCCATCACTAAATTTTCCATAAGGTTGTTAGTGTTTAATGCAAAATTAAGAGTCAATAGATACATATGTGATGAGTTTGGGATTTGAACATTTTGAATCAGATCATTGTGTTTATTATAAATATGATGGTGATCATTTCCTGTATATTGCATTATATGTTAATGATATCTTATTCATTGGTAAAGGGAAAGGCATGATTTCAGAACTAAAATCTCAGCTTGCTACTAAATTTGAAATGAAATATCTTGTTCAAGAAAAACACATTCTTGGGATGGAAATTAAAAGAGATAGAGTGAAAAACATCTATGGTTAGGCTAGAGTAAGTATGCGAATTTAGTTTTACAGAGGTTCAACATGCAGGATTGTACACCATTGTATGTTCCTTTTACAGTTGGAATGAAATTATCTATTTTAGATTGTCCTACATCCCCATCGAAGATGGAAGACATGAGAAGAGTTCCTTACTAGAGTAGAGTTGGAAGTTTGAAGTATGCTATGGTTTGGACTAGACCAAACATTGGCTAAGCAGTGGGAGTTCTTTCCAGAAATATGTCTAATTCTAGTAGAGTTCATTGGGATACAATCAAAAGATTCTTTGGATATTTGAAGGGTACCTTAGAGTATTCTTTGTGTTATCATAGTAATTTGGTTGGAGACGTAATTTCCCTTGATATTCATGGTTGTGGATTCAGATTAGGCAGATGATATTGATAGAAGAACATCCACCAGTGCTTATGTGTTTACTTTATTCGGTGGTGCAATTAGTTGGATGAGTAAGTGACAGGTTGTGGTTGCTTTGTTCACTATAGAAGTAGAGTATATGGTAGCTACTCATGCTTGTAAATAATCTATTGGAGTTGAAGAAAAATCAACTCTACTACTCCCAAAGATCACCTGCATGCAAACCTGTCACAGAAAGAGAGAAGCAAAAAAGCTATGGAGGCCAAAATTCAGAGATCCAGAAAAGAGGAGTCATATTGATTGTGCAACAAGAATGCAATTCAATAATTATAGTTGTTATGAAAATACAAAGAGAGAATCCTTATAAAATGACACTCAAAACCCTAAAGGTGAAAACCCTAAAGAATTATAAGATTCCTAAGTTTAGCATAATTGTAGAGTATAATAGACTAATAATTAAATAAATAATTATTAGCTAATAAAAGATAGCTCTAACATAATCCATTTAGCTTAAGAGATTGTGTCTAGATATTGGAATAAAACAAGGTGTAATGAAAGTTTATTATGATAGTTAGAGTATGATTTGCCTAACTAAGAACCCGACATTTCATACCCAGACCAAGCACATTGATGTTCACTATCATTTTGTCAGATTTATGTTTGAAGATGGTAGGGTGAAGCTTGTTAAGGTAGAAAATTTTATGAATTTTGTAGACTCTTTAACTAAGGTTGTGAGCATAGAGAAGTTTAGATGGTATTTGGAGTCAATGCACCTCATGGCCCCTAGAAATTAATTTATTGTGTTGATACTCCCTTTTCTCTTGCAAGGTGTTCGACAAGTGGGAGAATGTTAGGAAAAATGGTGTCTCAACCTTGCATTTACATGATGTTACTATTTATAGTAAGTTTTAATTTGAGCATTAAATGGTGTGAAAATCTCCCCAAATCTTTTGGCTGGCTAGATAAGCATTTCGGTAAAGTTTCGTCGCAAGATCACAACTAGTTTTGAAGATATAAAATTTTCCATTTTGGAGGGGTGTGATGAAAGTTTTAAATTTAATTTTAAGGACTTTAGAGGCTCTTAAACACCCTAAAAAGTGGGTGCAAATAGTGTATCCATTTATGAGGTGATAGAGAACTTCACGATATTTCTAGCACTTGAAATGGTTCATCAATCGGAAACACAGTTCACAAGTAATGGCCTCCAGAAGTTTCTACTCCTGAAATTGGAAATATAAAATGCATCAGAGACATAAATGAGTTGTAAAAGGGAGGGACACATGTTGATGTGTTTTTTGACACATCATAGGGAATCTAGATAGGAGATAAGGTCATCTCCACTTTATTGGTTGGTTTTAGCCCATGGGTTTGTAATACCGTTTGACAGTTTCTTGTATTGTATCTCCTATTTATGAGGTGTGTGAGATAAAGGTTGTGTGTAAGAGTCTTATGGCTATTGAGTTACCTTTGAATCTCTGATTAGTGCTACTCCTATGAAGAACTTGCTTGGCAAGTATATACTAATCTATTGTTGACTGCTGCATAATATATTGGGCAGTTTTTGGAGTGTGGGTTTTTCTCTCGAAAGGGTTTTCCAGGTGTAAATCACTATGTTGTGGTATGCATGTTTTGATTAAGTAAAAGTAGGTATTTGAAAGGTACCCGAACCTTGTACAAACCAAGAGAAAGAATTGCGAAAAAAAGTTCCTGATCACTTCAAAAAACAAAATAAACCCACCGAAAGGGATCAACTTAACACAACATTACATAATAAAGTATCTCGGTACAGACAGCAAAAGGAAAGCATAAAGACAACAAAGAGACCTAACTAGGGACAACAATAGAAACTAAATACTATTCATAATTTCCTCAGCATGAACAACCATTTGTTTCATGCTGTTTGCTGAGGTCTTCAGATCCTCCAGCTCACGACCTTCGATGTCGCCTTTTTTCTTTGTGTTAGCTCTGGTCCTCCTTTCATGCCCTTTCTTGTTTGACTGCTCTTTATCACCATCCTTTTCTACATCATTCTCAAACCTATTAATAAGGATGTTCATGTTGTCCACCGAGGATTTGAGGATTTGGAAATTTTGGTCAGCAATCTTCTTTACATTGAGCTCCAGCTTGTTAATTCTGGTGCTGAAATCTTTCATTTTGTTTTCCATTTCCTTAGGATCTCCCATCTCATTGACCTTTCTCTCCATTGCCATAATTTTTCCAACCATACATTCAATAGCTTGTGCATTATGCAGAACGACCACCAGTTCTTTAACATGTTCCACCAAGGGCTTGTCACCAACTGTAATTCTTGCAATGGCCCGTGTATCGGTTTTCAAACTGTTAACATCCTTCACCATAGTAGCAATGGTCTCACAGAAGGCCTTAATAGTGTCTTTGTCACCATTGTCACTTTTATCCCCTTTTTCCTCCTTATGCAGATTTGTGGTATTCATGGTCTCCAAATTATCCATCACTAGGTTACCCTCCCCTTCTTTATCCTGACTATCAACCACCTTGTTTTCTTCAGCCTCCTCTTTTGATTCAATCTGAACATGATTGAAGTCAGAATTGCTCCCCTTTTTAATGTTCTTTTTCTAAGCCTTCTTTCTAGTGGTTTTCCCTTTCCTTTTTTTTAGCAATTTTTTCCTCAAGGGATTCAGTTGCCGAGTCCGATGTATCAGAGTCCACAATAATCCTCCTCTTCTTGGCACTAATCCTCCCTTTCTTGCTAGTTTCCTTTAACTCTCCCTCGGTATCCGAGTCAAAATTAAAACCACTATCCTTACTTTCTGTAGTTTCATCTCTAGCATTTTTGCCTTTGATAGGCTTTTCAATGCACTTCCCCTTTAGCATTTTATAAACCAGGACCATAAGCCCCTGGTGGAGGGCATGATCACCTTTAGGATCCCTCTAGATTTCCTTTATAGTATGATCCATAGAATAGGAAAGGTAATAGGGAAGGCTAACCCTTTCTCCATGATGAAAATGATTAAGAAGAACGAAGTGATGCTCGTAGGCCCTGGTAAACCTATCGTCTAAGGTAATGTATTCAATAGAAGCGAAAAGAACAAACCTCCAAGGCCTACAAATTATCTTTGGGGAGTGGTAGGAATTGTCAATTTTGATCATCTTTCACCTCTCTCCATCCGTAATTGGAAACTTGTCTGCAGCTTTGTTAGATATTCCTCTGTCCCTGTAAAATTTCATACCCTCAGTAGACATCCCCGTGGCCTTGGCAATAACCTCTTCGTCGACATTCATCATCTGTGAACCAATCAAAATTTTTCCATTTTTCCAGTTCTTGATGAAGTAAGAAGTAATTATGGGGTCTTTCCCACTTAGTCGTTCCATGAAAACATTCATTCCTCCCTGCTAGAGGATATCCCGGACTTTTCATTCTTTCTCCAGTCCGAGCAGGAAGTAGGTTCAAATCTCTTCTTGTTACCTCCCATTTTTCCAGCTCCTTCCTTGTAATGCCTTGTCTCGATTTGATCACTTCCCCTCTGGTTTCTGTGGTTATTCTATAAGAGCGCCCAGAATCCGTGCCAAGTAATTATGATAAGACACATATTTAAAAGTTCATTATCTTCAAATGAGCCTTGCATCAAAAAAGGCAGAAAGGTCATTAGAAATAGTGATTAAAAGTACCACGTTTCCTTATATAGCTTTGGTCTTGATTGAGCAAGGATTTCATTTTGCTTACAATCTCTGTTTCACCATAATTAGTAATGATGTCTCCCAATTGGCAGGCCAGGTTGGCAGCCTAGTTAGCACAAGAGTTGGCCTCCCTGTAAACATGTGTAGAAACACACATGTCAAACTCTTCACTAATTTTCCTAGTAGCTTTAATAGCATTACTAATAGACCAAGACAATGGGAATTTCATATTTAAACAGTTGATAATGTTTAAGGAGTCTCCTTCACACCAAACTTTAGTGCATTTGGCTTCCTTGACAAGGATCATCCCATGATAGGCCATTATGGCTTCGGCTACATGATTGGTTTGATTTCCTATGGGAATACATTTAATGATTTTACATATTCCCCATTCATCCCTTAGGACCACTCCACATGTAGCAACCCCTGGGTTACCCTTAGAGGCCCCGTCAAAATTGATTTTCATCCATCCTCTGGGTGGGCTAATCCATCTCACTCCCTCTCTAGGGTTTCTCTGAACACTCTCTTGAGCCTTTAGTCTCCACTTTTTATAGATACATTGATCCTCCTTAGTGTGAGGATTATCCAAACCACCTATGATATTCAGATTTTCCACTATGCTTCTTCTTATTATTTCAAACACAATTTTAGCCTTAGTAGTCTTTTCCCTGAAAATTCTATCATTTCTCTCTTTACAAAGACCCCAACACATGTGGGGTAAAGCAATTTTCCATAATAAGGTTGGGGTTTTGTTTTTTGAAGGATGATGCCAAGACTTGAAAATTTCCTAAATCGAATTAGGGAAGCTCCAACTAATATTGAATTGATCCAGACAGCTTCCCCAAACATCAGTAGAGAAGGGACAATGGAAGAGCATATGATTTATAGTCTCCTCCTGCTTGTAGAGAATATAGAAACTAGGCATGCTGATACCTCTTTTTCTGATATTCTCAATAGTGAAAATTTTGTCTTGAAGGGATATCCAAAAGAAAATATTGATTTTGGGGATGAGGCCTTTCACCCAAGCTTTGGCCCAGCAAGGACTTTCCATGTTCTTGAACTATTGATGATATAGAGAAGTCACTGAAAAAGTACCACTAGTTGTGAGTTTCCAAATTATTTGGTCTTCTTCTTCAATCCTCACCATAGAGTTCATAACTTTGTTCAAACTACCTAAAGACTGATCCACTTGAGATAAGTCTTTCCACTATGCATCTTTCCAGTAATCCTCAACCTTGGTTCCAAATCTTTCCTTGCATTGGTTCTGATATCTGTTCCACTCAGGGTTTCCATTCAAAGGAGAATCCAGAAGCCAAGGGTCCTCCCAAAACTGAATAAGATTCCCTTTCCCCAACTTCCACTTTGTACCTTTGATAATTAAGTCTCTAGTCCTAGAGACATTTTTCCAAATATTGGAACCAATTGGGATGATCTCCGCTTTGAGGAAACTTTGAAGATTCGGGCATTGGCTTTTGTATTTGTTTTCCCATATTTTTTTCCACTCTCCTTGATTTCTATATCCTCTCCAAATCTGCTTGGCCATGAGGTGGTCATTTATGTCTCTTATTCTTCTAAGGCCAAGACCTCCTTTATTCTTAGGCTTACAGACCTTCTCCCATGCAATTAAGTTCATTCTCTTCTTCTCTTCCACCCCTGTCCATAAGAAGGATCTCTAAATCTTTTCAATGGCCTCAGCATACTTAGCTGGAATCTTGAACAGACTGATGGCATAGAGGGGGATACTTTGTAGAGTGGATTTAAGTAGTTGGACCTTACCTGCTTGACTAAGGAGAGCTCCCTTCTATCTAGATAGCTTTTTGTGGAATTTATCCACCAAGGCTCCCCAAAAGGTGTCCAGGGGATCAAGGCCTAAGGGGAGCCCCAAGTAAGAAGCAGGCAGACTACCAATTTGGCCTCCCAAAATGTTACTAATTTTAATCCTCCTTCTCTCTGGGGTATTGATAAAATAAACAAAGATTTTAGACCAATTAATTAGCTAACCAGTGGCCTCTCCATAGTTGTCCAAAGCCTTTTTTAGTCTTCTAGAGTCCTTTATAGTGGCTTTTCTGATTATTATAGAGTCATCAACAAACTGCTGATGAGAGCATATTTGATCTATCGAAGAAGGATTCAAACCATAAAACTCCCTTTTCTCAACCAGCTTATCAATACATCTCCCCAAGCATTCCTCCATGATGGTGAAGATCACTAGAGATAGAGGATCCCCCTACTTGAGACCTCTTGAGGCTTTAAAGAAAGGAGAGGGGGAGCCATTCATTAAAATAGAGAAAGAAGCTGAAGAAACAAGTTGTCTGATAAGGCTGACACTTCTAGGACTAAAGCCAAAAGTAGAGAGAACATCCACCATAAAATCCCAATCCACTCTATCATAGGCTTTAGAGAGATCCAGTTTCAAAAAAAAAACCTTCTTTTTTAGAGAATGCCAGTGAGTGGATATTTTCATGAATAGAGATGATAGAATCCAAAATTTGTCTTCCCGAGACAAAACTACTTTGCTGAGGTGAAATGATGGAGGGCAGCAACTTCAAAATTCTAGAGGTTAGGACCTTAGAGATAATCTTATAGAGAGAGTTACATAAACTTATAGGTCTGAAAAGATCCATAGAGTCTGCCCCCATCTTTTTGAGAATGAGAGCAATAAAAGTACCATTAACTTCTTTTAACAGTTTTCTAGCATCAAAAAACTTTTTCACAGCTCTAGTGACATCATTTCCTATAATATGCTAGTACATTTGGAAGAAAAACATGGGAAAGCCATCTGGACTTGGGGATTTGTTTCCTTCAAAGGATTTGATATCTATCAAAATTTCTTCATGGGAAGGGATAGCCGACAGGTGATCATTCTGTTCCTCCCCTAAAATGGTAGGTATGCTGTCCAAAATTTCCCTTTGTGCCTATATTTCCAAATTTTGGTCCTTAGCAAGTAAATTAGAGAAAAAATCCATAGCAGCCTTGCTCATGGAATCATCATCAACAACACATCTGCCATTCACTTTAATCTGAACAATTCTATTCAAGGCCTTATGTCTTAAGGTGGACATATGGAAGTATTTAGTGTTCCTGTCCCCCTCCTTTAACCAGACATTCCTTGATCTTTGTTTCCAGTAGGTTTCCTCTTTAGCTATTATTTCATGATATCTCATAAGAATAGCATCTTCAGTGTTTCTAGACATATTAGTGTAACCATTGATCTATATCTCATCTTGGATTTCCTTGAGCTCTAAGAGGGTTGTAGCTTTAGAGGTAAAGATGTTCCCAAAGCAATCCTTATTCCACTTCTTAACATTATCTTTAACATTCTTCAGCTTTTTTACCACTTTGTACATGGCATTCCCTTCTATACTGACCTATCACCATTCCTTAATCTTACTTTCCAGATCCAGGTGTCTGGTCCACATTTTTTCAAATCTATAAGGGAAATGTCTTCTTCTATTCTTTACTTCAGCCATGAAGGTTATGGGATAATGATCTGATCCAACCCTTATGTGAGAGGATAATGAACAATCGTGAAGATTATACCAATATAAGGAAAGAAGAGCTCTATCGAGTCTAACCTGGATCAGATTCTCACCGCTTCTTCTGTTGGTCCAGGTGTATTTGACTCCTTGCAACTCCAGATCATGAATTGCATTATTGTTTATGAAGTCTATCAAGTCCAGTTTGTTGTCCAGATTAGCTTGACTCCCTCCCTTTTTCTCATTTTCCTTCAGGGGAGTATTGAAATCTCCCATAATTATCCAATTGTCCTTAGTAAACCTACTTCTCAGCCCAGTTAGATATCTCCACATCTCACTTCTACCAGTCTTTGTGTTGGAGGTGTAAATGTTAGTTAGAACCCAAGTTGTACAATTCTTAATGTGCTTAAATCTTATACAAGCCAGATTGTTGTCCTAAATCAACACCTCTCCATATACATTATTTTTGTTCCAGAAGGTAACAATTCCTCCCGATGCACCTTCTGAACTACCTCCGCTGACTCCACCATTTTTGAACATATTCAAACTTTCAACTTTATCTTTAACCATCTTAGTTTCTTGAATCAAAAAAATATCAGGGTTTTTATCTCTAATCATATTTTTAACTAAATTATTCTTATGGGGACTATTAAGTCCCCTAATGTTCCAGGAGATGATTTTCATGGATTTTTGGAAATACCTGCCTCAAAGATGGTTCTTTGGGTACCATCTGCTAAGTTCCTACTTGTTTCCAAAGATCTTTTCTTGGCATTTGAGTGTCTTTCTGGAGAAGTATGTTGTGCTCCCACATCACCAAGCCTGCTTCTGGTGTTTCTAGTCATTGTACTATTGACTGGGTTGTTGTTATTCTTTTTTTTTTTTTTTCTTGTTTCTTCTTTTATCCTCTGCTGCTTCTTCATCCTCCTGCTTTGTTTCATTCTTCCCCAGTGCCTTTTTTATGTCTTCTTCATCTCCCCATTTTGGATCTTGTTCTTCCAAAAATTCCAGCTTTCCCTTTTCTGGGGTGGTTAGAGAAATTTCCGATAGCCCTTGGCCCAGAATGGTATCAAGTTGGGCCTCCTGGAACCAGTCTATTTCTATATCTTGATCTTGAGATTCTGAAACAAGGTTAAAGTTATCTCCTTCCTCTTTGACTGAGGGTTTTTTTTTCGCTTTATCTGGGACTAACTCATTCTTGTCCTCTTTCGGTTCTTCTTGCTGAGTGTTGTCTTTTTCTTTGTACTCTGAGTCCTCAACATTCTGCTCCAGCATCTGAATTCTTAGTTCATTACCCACTTCGCTGGTAATTTATTCCTCCACCTATCCTATTTGAGACTGATTCTCCTGATTAAGATCATTGGATTCCAAGGCTTTTAGTGGCTTGTCTACTTTTTTCCAGACCTTAGTTTGGGGGAAGGGTTTATCCTCCATATTTGGACATTTTTTAGCCCAGTGTCCAACCTTTTTACAATGGAAATAGGCCAAGGGGATTGTTTCATAAAGAATATTTTGCTTCCACTTCCCCAGTTTCGATTCTATCTCTATTTCCTCTGGCATGTTCATGTCAGGTCTGACTCCAACATAGATCCTAGCGTAAATCAGTCTTCTTCTGGATGCCATGACCTAGTCAACAGCAATGAGCTCCCCAAAGGTATTGGCAATTCCTACAAAAACATCTTCCTCCCAGAATTCCATTGGGAGCCCAGGGAGCTTGACCCACACTGGGACTTGGACCAAAAAATTATTTCCTTTTGCTACATTAGGGTACCACTTCTGGATGTACATAATGTATTTACCTATTGTCCAAGATCCACTACAAAGAATGTTTCTTCTATCCTCATCACAGGAAAAAGAGAAAGATAGACAGCCTTTGTTCATTGCTACCACATCAACCTGACCTTTTAGGTTCCACTTTCTTTTGAAAAATCCAAGAACTATTTCTATATTAGGTCTTGACCCAAAAAAATTACCAATCAAAGTGTTTTCCATTCTGGCAATGTTTTGATCTATGATTTGGTCTGGAACAATGATAGCAAACTTGCCTTGAGACACATTCGAGGAGTTTTTAACATGAGGCAATGAGGACTTACCTTTAGGCTTAACCCCAAATAGCGAGGACCACTTACGTGTCTGTCCATTGGGTTCCCCCTCCAGGTTTGTTGATGAAAGAACCTTTTCCAGGTGATCTTTTCCTTCCACCGTGTTCTCTAAGACACAAACCGCTTGTTGTCCTTGGGCTCCTACTGAGTTGTCATCTTCTATTTTTGATGTTTGAACCTACTCTTTCCCGCTCTCATCTATTACCCACTCATCACATGGTGTTGGTCCTCCCCCTGGGTCCCCCAAAACCACAGGATTATCAAGGTCCTTTCCATCTGAACCCCCCCATCTGTAGGAATATTTGTGTCATCTACCACCTGCTATCCTAATGCTGATCCAGAACTCCTGCTCAAATTTGAATACTAGATCTGACCGTCCTCCATCTCCAGAACTTAGATCTTGTTCTTGTGTTGTGGTATGCATGTTGTTGTGTCTATTTTTGTTAAGTTTTTGCAGTACCCTCCTCTCAAGGTTAGTGTAGGAAGTTGTTCCACTACTTAACTTCTTTACAATCACTGTTAAGTCTATATTCTAATCAATAATTAGGATAGAATTTCAGGCTTAAGCCAAAATACAAGGTGTTGGCTGAGAATAAATCTACCTAAATTATCAAGTTTCCCATTTTTGAAGAAAATGAATGGGCTTGGTATGTATTGAGCCAAATTCATGATGAATTCATGTGGTTGTGCAAGCCATTAAAGATCACAAAGGATGTAATCAAGATTGTAACTAGTTTGAGCTCATCTAGTGGTTTTCTTATGGTGAGGTCTGTGAAGAATCAACTTGTCATTGATGCAACCGGTTCAAAATTTGATAAGAGGGCTATAACAATAAATGATATAATTGAGCTATATGTGAAGTTTGCCTCTATGGCTATTGGTTACAAGATCTATCATTTTAGCCAAGAGAATTCTAAATCTAGTACTACAATCTATGTAGCCTACCAGATGATTAAGGAGAACACAGAGTATGATCTATATGAGTTATTGTGGAGCCAACTAATGGAGAATCTGACTTTGATAAAGAAGGATAAGAAGAATACATTCAAGTATGGCACTTTGATCTTGTGTTTATTCTTTTACTTTATGAATGAGGTTTTGGGAGTTGGTGATATTCAATGGGGAAATGACAAGCTAGTGGCAGTTCAAATCAGAGAACTTTTATACAACATTGGTGATAGTAATTCTTGGAGAACTTCTCTTTGGGAATATTTCAAGAATTTCCAAAACATGATGTAGGCTAGGGAAAGGATCCCTAAATCAATTGTTGAGAAGTACCAAGACATAATATGCTTCATGATTGATATTGATCAATGTTTGATGGAAGCAATAGAGCCAAGGATAGTTTGGATCATGCCTATGGGATATGAATTTTATGGGAAGATTCTAGAGTTGTATGTTCAACATCTATTAAATAAGCCTATAGATACCTTAGAGAAGAGACTTGACACATTTGCAAAGAAGGATATGTAGTTGCATTCTCAGTTTAGGAGACCTAAGATAGTCCAGAAGGTTAGAAAAGAAGTTGAGGAGTATGCAGAGAGTATTGGAATTTCCAAAGAAGTTGTGAGGGAAGCCAGGAAGAGGTCAAAGGTAGATAAAGAGGAGAAACCCACCAAAGAAAGATCTACTATTCTAGGAGCCTCTCCTAGCAA